>NC_133876.1:9600074-10200074 GCF_044706935.1 Curcuma longa
AGTCTTATTATGGCTCATGATTATAATATAAAATGATACACTATATAAACATGTAATATGAAAATCTAACATGATATACACTATATGCATAGATGTGAGATTCACTGTATAAAATGTGTCATGTTGTGTTTTAATGCTACATTTTCATATAGTGTATCATTACTTTTCAAATAAATTTAAAATATGACATTTGTTATGGGCGTAAAGGATCAGGTTAGGTTAACCAAGTCAGAGAAGGCAATGAGGTTAGCCATAGTCAAGGAGTTGTGTGAAGCAAGCGAACCCCTAGCCCAAGCCTCAGGTTAGGTTAACCAAGTCAAAGGAGGCAATGAGGTTAGCCATAGTCAAGGAGTTGTGTGAAGCAAGCGAACCCCTGATCCAAGCCTCTGGTAGCTCACTTATTCGACCCCCGTGGACAAATACTAAGTCCTCCAGCATATCCGCATCAACTGTCTCAAAGCCGAGACGAGCCATAGGTTGGCTCGGATCCATGGCCTCACGGTGATCCGAACTCCACTGCGGCTAGGATACCGAGGCACTTGCTGAGCCGAACTTTACCTCGGTTGGGAACCGAATTCCACTTCTTCTCGGTTCCAGCACTAGAACCCTCTTCGGTACGGGAACGAGGCCTCTTTCTCTCCGAGCCGAGCGCCACTTCGGCTCGGAGTAAAACTCCGCTTAGGTATCCTTGCCCCCCTCGACAAGGCTTGTCAGAGAAGGAACCCCAGATCTCTCCATTTCCCAAGGGCCACTCCGTCCATCATTCGTTATGAATGTTCCCCATGTCCTCTCACCGTCTCCTCATAAAGGGGCACGTGCCTGATGTGACTCCTTCCTTAATGCAAGTCAGCGACGAGATATACTTGCCAGCTGCACCATTCCTTTGGACACGACCCCTGACACATCTCAGGACACGTTCATAATGATGATGGAACCCCTAATCACATCTTGGATGTGACACAACGTTTTCTCCTGCCTTAAAGGGTTAGCATCTTGCCGAAGGAGGTAAGCGAGAACAGATTGAAAAACTTCTTTCCATCTTCCGCCTCCCATCTTCTTCTCCGGCCGCTAACTTAAGCATCGGAGTGGTCGCGCCAGGGGACCCCCCTCTGGCCCTCCATCTCACGTACTTCTTTCTTACAGGATCCTTCTTCCTCGTCCCGGAGGACGCTCAAGTTAGGTACGGTGAGGTGCTGAACAGGGAGTTAGCCGCTTGGTCCAGAAGCAGATCTCAACAAGAACATATTTTGGCTCATAGTCAAGGAGTTGTGTGAAGCAAGCGAACCCCTGGCCCAAGCCTCAGGTTAGGTTAACCAAGTCAGAGGAGGCAATGAGGTTAGCCATAGTCAAGGAGTTGTGTGAAGCAAGCGAACCCCTGACCCAAGCCTCTAGTAGCTCACTTATTCGACCCCCGTGGACAAATACTAAGTCCTCCAGCATATCCGCATCAACTGTCTCAAAGCCGAGACGAGCCATAGGTTGGCTCGGATCCATGGCCTCACGGTAATCCGAACTCCACTGCGACTAGGATATCGAGGCACTTGCTGAGCCGAACTTCACCTCGGTTGGGAACCGAATTCCACTTCTTCTCGGTTCCAGCACTAGAACCCTCTTCGGTACGGGAACGAGGCCTCTCTCTCTCCGAGCTGAGCGCCACTTCGGCTCGGAGTAAAACTCCGCTTAGGTATCCTTGCCCCCCTCGACAAGGCTTGTCAGAGAAGGAACCCCAGATCTCTCCATTTCCCAAGGGCCACTCCGTCCATCATTCGTTATGAATGTTCCCCATGTCCTCTCACCGTCTCCTCATAAGGGGGCACGTGCCTGATGTGACTCCTTCCTTAATGCAAGTCAGCGACGAGATATACTTGCCAGCTGCACCATTCCTCTGGACACGACCCCTGACACATCTCAGGACACGTTCATAATGATGATGGAACCCCTAATCACATCTTGAATGTGACACAACGTTTTCTCCTGCCTTAAAGGGTTAGCATCTTGTCGAAGGAGGTAAGCGAGAACAGATTGAAAAACTTCTTTCCATCTTCCGCCTCCCATCTTCTTCTCCGGCCGCTAACTTAAGCATCGGAGTGGTCGCGCCAGGGGACCCCCCTCTGGCCCTCCATCTCACGTACTTCTTTCTTGCAGGATCCTTCTTCCTCGTCCCGGAGGACGCTCAAGTTAGGTACGGTGAGGTGCTGAACAGGGAGTTAGCCGCTTGGTCCAGAAGCAGATCTCAACAAGAACATATTTTGGCTCATAGTCAAGGAGTTGTGTGAAGCAAGCGAACCCCTGGCCCAAGCCTCAGGTTAGGTTAACCAAGTCAGAGGAGGCAATGATGTTAGCCATAGTCAAGGAGTTGTGTGAAGCAAGCGAACCCCTGACCCAAGCCTCTGGTAGCTCACTTATTCGACCCCCGTGGACAAATACTAAGTCCTCCAGCATATCCGCATCAACTATCTCAAAGTCGAGACGAGCCATAGGTTGGCTCGGATCCATGGCCTCACGGTGATCCGAACTCCACTGCGACTAGGATATCGAGGCACTTGCTGAGCCGAACTTCACCTCGGTTGGGAACCGAATTCCACTTCTTCTCGGTTCCAGCACTAGAACCCTCTTCGGTACGGGAACGAGGCCTCTCTCTCTCCGAGCCGAGCGCCACTTCGGCTCGGAGTAAAACTCCGCTTAGGTATCCTTGCCCCCCTCGACAAGGCTTGTCAGAGAAGGAACCCCAGATCTCTCCATTTCCCAAGGGCCACTCCGTCCATCATTCGTTATGAATGTTCCCCATGTCCTCTCACCGTCTCCTCATAAGGGGGCACGTGCCTGATGTGACTCCTTCCTTAATGCAAGTCAGCGACGAGATATACTTGCCAGCTGCACCATTCCTCTGGACACGACCCCTGACACATCTCAGGACACGTTCATAATGATGATGGAACCCCTAATCACATCTTGGATGTGACACAACGTTTTCTCCTGCCTTAAAGGGTTAGCATCTTGCCGGAGGAGGTAAGCGAGAACAGATTGAAAAACTTCTTTCCATCTTCCGCCTCCCATCTTCTTCTCCGGCCGCTAACTTAAGCATCGGAGTGGTCGCGCCAAGGGACCCCCCTCTGGCCCTCCATCTCACGTACTTCTTTCTTGCAGGATCCTTCTTCCTCGTCCCGGAGGACGCTCTAGTTAGGTACGGTGAGGTGCTGAGAGGGAGTTATCCACTTGGTCCAGAAGCGGATCTCAACAAGAACATATTTTGGCTCATAGTCAAGGAGTTGTGTGAAGCAAGCGAACCCCTGGCCTAAGCCTCAGGTTAGGTTAACCAAGTCAGAGGAGGCAATGAGGTTAGCCATAGTCAAGGAGTTGTGTGAAGCAAGCGAACCCCTGGCCCAAGCCTCTGGTAGCTCACTTATTCGACCCCCGTGGACAAATACTAAGTCCTCTAGCATATCCGCATCAACAGTCTCAAAGCTGAGACGAGCCATAGGTTGGCTCGGATCCATGACCTCACGGTGATCCGAACTCCACTGTGGCTAGGATACCGAGGCACTTGCTGAGCTGAACTTCACCTCGGTTGGGAACCGAATTCCACTTCTTCTCGGTTCCAGCACTAGAACCCTCTTCGATACGAGAACGAGGCCTCTCTCTCTCCGAGCCGAGCGCCACTTCGGCTCGGAGTAAAACTCCGCTTAGGTATCCTTGCCCCCCTCGACAAGGCTTGTCAGAGAAGGAACCCCAGATCTCTCCATTTCCCAAGGGTCACTCCGTCCATCATTCGTTATGAATGTTCCCCATGTCCTCTCACCGTCTCCTCATAAGGGGGCACGTGCCTGATGTGACTCCTTCCTTAATGCAAGTCAGCGACGAGATATACTTGCCAGCTGCACCATTCCTCTGGACACGACCCCTGACACATCTCAAGACACGTTCATAATGATGATGGAACCCCTAATCACATCTTGGATGTGACACAACGTTTTCTCCTGCCTTAAAGGGTTAGCATCTTGCCGGAGGAGGTAAGCGAGAACAGATTGAAAAACTTCTTTCCATCTTCCGCCTCCCATCTTCTTCTCCGGCCGCTAACTTAAGCATCGGAGTGGTCGCGCCAAGGGACCCCCCTCTGGCCCTCCATCTCACGTACTTCTTTCTTGCAGGATCCTTCTTCCTCGTCCCGGAGGACGCTCTAGTTAGGTACGGTGAGGTGCTGAAGAGGGACTTATCCGCTTGGTCCAGAAGCGGATCTCAACAGGAACATATTTTGGCTCATAGTCAAGGAGTTGTGTGAAGCAAGCGAACCCTTGGCTTAAGCCTCAGGTTAGGTTAACCAAGTCAGAGGAGGCAATGAGGTTAGCCATAGTCAAGGAGTTGTGTGAAGCAAGCGAACCCCTGGCCCAAGCCTCTGGTAGCTCACTTATTCGACCCCCGTGGACAAATACTAAGTCCTCTAGCATATCCGCATCAACTGTCTCAAAGCTGAGACGAGCCATAGGTTGGCTCGGATCCATGACCTCACGGTGATCCGAACTCCACTGTGGCTAGGATACCGAGGCACTTGCTGAGCTGAACTTCACCTCGGTTGGGAACCGAATTCCACTTCTTCTCGGTTCCAGCACTAGAACCCTCTTCGATACGAGAACGAGGCCTCTCTCTCTCCGAGCCGAGCGCCACTTCGGCTCGGAGTAAAACTCCGCTTAGGTATCCTTGCCCCCCTCGACAAGGCTTGTCAGAGAAGGAACCCCAGATCTCTCCATTTCCCAAGGGTCACTCCGTCCATCATTCGTTATGAATGTTCCCCATGTCCTCTCACCGTCTCCTCATAAGGGGGCACGTGCCTGATGTGACTCCTTCCTTAATGCAAGTCAGCGACGAGATATACTTGCCAGCTGCACCATTCCTCTGGACACGACCCCTGACACATCTCAGGACACGTTCATAATGATGATGGAACCCCTAATCACATCTTGGATGTGACACAACGTTTTCTCCTGCCTTAAAGGGTTAGCATCTTGCCGGAGGAGGTAAGCGAGAACAGATTGAAAAACTTCTTTCCATCTTCTCCTCCCATCTTCTTCTCCGGCCGCTAACTTAAGCATCGGAGTGGTCGCGCTAGGGGACCCCCCTCTGGCCCTCCATCTCACGTACTTCTTTCTTGCAGGATCCTTCTTCCTCGTCTCGGAGGACGCTCTAGTTAGGTACGGTGAGGTGCTGAACAGGGAGTTAGCCGCTTGGTCCAGAAGCGGATCTCAACAGGAACAATATTCTATAGTGATGTGGTCAATTATGAAAATTAATTATCAATGGTTTCAACATGAGTACTCCTGTTGATTGATGAAAAATTTTTATGGGATTGATCAACTGTAGGATTAATCAATTTGAAAAATTATCACCCACTTTTTTGCCTCTTGATTAGCTCGCTCAACTTTTCCACGCAATCTCAACACTAATAAAATTAATTTAAACAAGTCAAAAAAAACACGAATGGGATTTTTTTTTTTTTTTGATCTCATGACTTGAAAGAGGAAACAAGGCAAGAAGAAGTTGAGACGAAGGTGAATCATACGTGATCCGGTGGTCTCCCAGAGCTGCATCTCGCCCTTCTCGTAGTGTCCCTCCTTCTGGACATTGACGACGATGAGGTGGTCGCCGTCCCTCACCATGTTCTCCACGGCCCAGCGGAGCGCCGCTTTGCTGCATGGGGAGAAGTCCACTGCCACTCCCACCCTCCGATCCGCAGCCATCGCCTGATCTACTCGCTTCGCGATTGAAGAAGGAGAAGGAGAAGGATGACGATATGGAGATCGAGCTATGGAAAGAGCGAGTCAAATGGATAAATATACGCTCTTTTTAACGTCCATAGAGGAATTTATTTTAAAGGACCTAAAGTTTGTTTTTTTCTAATACAATCCAAAAATTTTGATAAATTTATACTTTTTCTCCCATCATGAATCACCCACGTCTTTGATGGATTCTTAGATTCAATTCTCGACAAGAGTATGCATATTATATATTTGATAAAAAAAAATATAAAAAAATAATATAAATTATGAAGCAGTCTTATTATGACTCATGATTATAATATTTAAATACAGTATGACGTTCTATAGCGATGTTGTCAATTATGAAAATTGATTATCGGTGGTTTCAATCTGAGTACTCCTGTTGATTAATGAGAAATTTTTATAGGATTGATCATATGTAGGATTAATCAATTCAAAAAATTATCACTCATGTTCTTGTCTCTTCGATTAGCTCTCGCTCAACTTTTCCATGCAACCTCAACACTAATAAAATTAAATTAAATAAGTTTAAAAAACTCACTTGACCTAAGATCAATGATAGGTTGTTGCTGAGGCATAATTGAGTTAGTTACGATGAAGTAAATTTATTAAAGTGAACAAGGGTCTAATCTTGACAAAGTTGAGGTAATGCCCTCCTCCATCGTAGTCAATTACAGCTTCTCGATTTACCTCCTCACAAATGATCATGAGACTGACTGTGTGGCATCGCTGGGGTGACAGATTCTACTTTTGCTGAAATGATAGATCAAAAATTTGTTCTCCTCGTTGTGACCAACTGCGGCTTCTCGATTTACTTTCTCACAGATGGTCGTGGGTTCGATCGTGTGGGATCATTGAGGTGGTAGATTTTATCTTTATTGCTGAAATGATAAATCAAAGAAAATTTTTTGAGCATGATTTAGTTGATTATTACGGACAGACTTATTGAGGTGGGTAAAGACTGAATCTCGATAAAGCAGAGACAATGTTCTTCCCCTAATAGTTAATTATAACTTTTCAATTTACTTTTCTTATAGATGATCATGAAATCTATCATATAGAATCGTTGTGTGATGAATTCTATTTTTTATTAGATAAAAAAAGAATTTCTAATATAATTACTATAATATGAGAGAGTTGGAAGAAATTGCTCATTGAGCTCCACTACTAAAGGAGGGTATATATATCCAATGGCTAAGTGGACATACAGACAGAAATTCCATTTGACAGCAAATAGAAATTCAGGCCAATGGAGAGTCGACAAGTCACCATCCAACAACTCCAATAATGCATCTCTAATTGAACTTGACAACTTGCCTTTTTTTTCTTGACTAAACTTTTATATTTTGGGGTGGGTAAAAAAATATTTATAATCCAATTTGAGTCGACTTTGAATTATGACTTGTTTATATTTCCATTATTATAATAAAATATTAAGTGCAAAAATTAAATAATTTCCTTAGTCAGTAAAATAAAATTTATTAGAAATGTCGGGTTTTCCTATCTTGATATATATATATATACGGAATTGATATGCCGCGCGACTCCTCTGCGCGACATATCCGCGACGCTGAGCTGGCATCGCGCGGAGCGTGCCGACGTGGCTCGAAGCGTGGCAAGCGAAAACCCAATTCCATTCGCGCCTTCGCGTCGTGCTCTCCGCCCGTCCCCAAAATCGCCCCTCTCCCAAAATCGCGCGGCCAAATCGCCGATTCGAGCTGCCGAAGCCCCCAAGCCCCCTGCTCGCGCGTCGCTCCTCTCGCCATCGCGCCCGGCGTCGTTGCGTTCGGCCCGCCATCGCCCCTATCGCCATCGCGTCCGGCGTCGCTGCGTTCGGCCGGCCATCGCCCTGCTCGCCCGTCCCTCTGCGACGCCGGACGCAGAGCGCTACGTCCTTTGCATCCATGGACACTAACAGATAGGTACAGAGCAACCTCTGCAACATTATCGTGCTCTTCTTCGCATTTGTGATTTTCTTTTGGCCTGTACTCTAGGAACTTCCTTCGTTTTCTGATTGAAATTTTTCTTACTGATCCTCCTGTTCTTGTCCATTGCCATGCGGTCCGGAGCACGTCGATGTCTACTGCTATCCACGGACTTTTGAACCCTGTTTGCCCTGTAAGCATTATTAGTCCTTTGTTTCTTCTCCCTTCCTCTTTCGCTGTTGCTACCTAACCCTGGACCCTTCTCTTCTATTTCATTATGAGTCCTTTTCTTTCCTCGTTTGGAGGCAAGATCTTTTGAATTAGATTTTGCTTCATCTTTAGTTGAACCACCATGTTTCTTCTTGTTCTTGCGGGCCTGATGAATGGATTTCAAGAAAACCTTATATTTTTTGGGTGAGTTACAATCAACTGCCTCAAGACCACACTTTCTGATGAGAATGTCAAGTATAACTACAACCTTTGATCTGAAATGATATTTAGTAACTTCTGACCATGGCAATATTCCTTTCAGGATATTAGGAATTAAATTTATAAGGTTCTCTAATTTCACGGACGAAACCAACAATTTGACAAAGCCTAACGCTGCTTTAATAACTTCATTTGATTTACTTTGAAGCAATAACAGAACAGAAGGTATCAGGTTCGGCACAGACAGACAAAACTCAGCATCGTTGTATATAAGCAATGAAAGAGCAGATACTGCACCACTCATGATGTGGGTAGATTCACTAGAGAGATAGCCCATTACCATAACAAATAGCCGCCTCAGATCTTGTTGTGAATTGTCAGAATGGCAATCCTTCAGGCTACTACTAGTTGCCAACAACATATCATATGCTAGTTTTCTGGATGTTTTCTTTGACTTTAGGATGAGTATGATATCATTCAAAATTAGAAAGGCTTTTGCATTACTTTCCTCCACATTCATTTTTATTATGTGAACCAATAATAAATGGTAACAAGAGATTTGATATGTTTCAGCCTTATAATCTCCAAGGATTTCTAAACTGTGGAGTAGATGAATCAAATCATCAGTCCGAGCAACACAAAACCAATTATGCTTCTCGATAATTTTTCTCAAAGCAAAAAAGTTCATCTGCTTTATTTGTGGTATCTGAAGCCAATAACGATAACTTGATAAAATCAAATATCAAGTTAACTAGATCCCCATCACAGGCTTGAATGAACGAGGACACAAGTTTAACTACCAAACACCTTTCTTGGCTTTTCTCTGTTGTACTTGTTTCTTTATTCTCTTCCTTTTTGTCAGCATTTTCAGTGTCACCCTCGCATAGTTTATTAGATTCCTCTAATGTATTAAATAGATCAAACTTTTTCAACAATGATAGGAAAATTTTATGAAGATCATCGCTCTTGACAAGTGAAGACAATGACTCTATCGCACCCTTCAAAAAAACATGCTTTTCAGGAGGAGCACCAAAGAAAGCATCTGCAAGAGTCTGAATCAAAACCATAGAATTGGATGTCAAAGCCTCTATGTTTTTTGATGCAGTTTCCTTTGTATACTCAATAGTGAAACTTTGTGACTTGTGGGAACTTTCCAATGCAAGACTATCCACCATGGCATGCTGATTCACATCTTGATTTGCCTGAAGAACACTTAAATTCTCCATCACAAGTGTCTGCAAGCTTATTGATATGGCTTCATGCAAAGAGGAATCATTTTTTATAAGATCTAGAAGTATCTTGGCAAGGGAATCAAAGCTTTCAGAAGTATCAGTTGGATAGTGACAAAAAGCAGGGAGCAAATCCCACAATTGGCGTACATATGTTCTGAGCCTCTGTTGTAATCTTGCACTGGTGACTTCAACACAAGCTTGTTGCACACATTTAACAAGTGGGAATATGTGCTCCATGAAAAAATGTAATGATGCTCCACGCATATTTTTCTTTAGTATAGGTATCATCCAAATATTTGAAATTGTAAATTTATGTTCATTGAAAGATAATGGAATCAATATAAACACCTCGTGACCCATAGCAGTCACAGCAGATCCAATACATTCGCAAAGAGATTCCATTGAAGGTGAGCTTGCATCAGCTTTTCTTATATACCGTGATAATTTAAGCAATATATCCTTCATAAATATGTTTGACATCTTACCAAGTTTAAGAAACAAAACTGAAATTACACCAAGCATATGTCCGGTGGGAGTACTGCAAGCATCAAGCAAACTTTTTATGCTTGAAATGATATTTACAATTGCGCTCATCTCAGGACTGCTATGTTCAATATTATCACATGATTGGTTTGTAGTAGGCAGTGAAAGGCTTAAATCAATCTGAACATTAATCAAGTCTTTCAAGATTTCAGCAACAATTTCTGATATATCGTTATCAGCATCCAGATATCCTTTAACTGACAATAAGACCACAGGAAGTTTGCTGATCCATATGGTGGGTTGAAAAGTATGGAGTTTGTTCAACAAATTTCTCAACAATTTCAATCGAGAAACTATTGTCTCGTCGGGATTCTTCTCACTAGAAGATAAATAAGACGTAAAAGCAAATATGATCTTGTCTGATTCAGTCAAAAGAATCTTAGCTTCTGTTTGTTGTACTAAAGAATCAACAAGTTCAATGACATGTCTTGTAATCGACGAGGAAGCACAACTCAAGAACCTATGAGCATCAGAAAAGATCTCCATCCGTACTTTCTCAGACAGGTACGGGACAATAAGTTTAAGGACAATAAGCATATGGATGATTTCCGGATGTTCACTTTTGGGTAACTCTTTGAAATCAATCTCACTAGGCATTTCAGTAGTACACATTTCTGCAATCAAAGATATGTATTTCTTGTACAAAGATAACATAACCTTGCTCGCCTTTTTGATGATGCCAAAGCTCTTGAAAGCTTCAAATACCTTCTCAACAGATACTTGGGCAGATCTCCGCACCTTTGGCCGCTTATCGACAGTGAGAGCCACAAGCACTTGCAAAGGCAATTTGAAAGAGATCCAATCCTCCAAATCCATCCGAAGCACCAAAACACCCAGCGACTTGACTATGGACCGCACAGCCCCAGTAGGAAGCTCAGCAGCCGAATCTTGAAGGCGAGCAGAAAGAATGCCGGCGGCGTCTTTCGCCTTGGGCGATGGAACTTGGAAGGGACTCGGAAGGCACGAACGGGAGAAGGATAGCGAGGAAAGCGGAGAGAGTAGCGACGGCGCCGTGGTCGGATGCGTCAGCATCGCGCATGGCGGTGATGACGGCTGAGAAGTAGGGCGTAGGGGTGAGTGGAAGGCCCTCTTCTTGGAGAATTGAACGGATGGCGGCGGCGGAGGCGCAGAGGTGGCGGTGCTGCGGGGCGGAGGACTTGCCGCAGCGGTCCATGAGAGCCTTGCACACGTCAGAGCCCGGTGCGAGCCTGAGGGCTGGTTACGATGGCTCCTCTTCTTCACCGCCCTCGTCCGCCGCATGCTTCGGCATCGCTGCGATGGCGATAGGGCGCGACGGCGAGCAGAGGGAGAAGAGAGCAGAGCGCGGCGGCGGGCAGGGGAGAAGGGAGCGCGGCGATCAGATCAGAGGAGAAGAGAGCAGAGAGAGAGGCGACCGGCGCAGAGCAAAGTAGAGGGAGGAGGGAGGAGGATCGCGATGGTTCTGGGGAGGCGGCAACGAAAGGGGGAGGCGCGATTTTTGTATTTCGGCCAGCTTGCCACTGCGGACGCGATGACGCGGCGAGAAATTTCTAGCCACCTCAGCGTCGTGCAGGAGTCGCGCAGAGGGCGTCGCGCAGCACATCACTCCTCATATATATATATATATATATATTTTATTTCTAAATTTATAGGTAGGTGAACAGTCAGATTCCAAACTCAATATTTATGATTAGATTTAGAAAGGCTTTGAAAATGTTTCTTGGAATTTAAAAATATAAGCCTAAAGTTATAGTTTCGTTGAATAAAAGTGAATAATTTTTGGAAATTTATTTTACACATTAAATGTATACATATAGTAGATCTATTAGAGGTGGCAAAGCACCCATTTCATAAAAAAATGGGAAAATATTTAAGGGAAGCATATCCATAAGATTTAGTTCCTATTAAATCTTGAAATAAGTCTAATAATAACATTTCAATAAAAAAAATGGAATCCACACTCCAGCGGTCTTACATGATCGGTCCCACGATTATTTGTGATATGATTAATCAAAAAATTACAATTAATCACGACAAAGAAAAATATGCATATTGCATATTTTGTATAATGCTCATCATATAATTACATCATCTCTTGAAAGTGTTATATAGGATCAATTTTAGTCCCACATTTGTTGGTAGAGAAAATTGTTCGATGGTAAAGTCAATATAATACCAAGCATACTTACTTGGAAGTACAAAATAAATGATAAATGCAAATCATTCTTTTTATCTATGTGGATTATTTTAAATTTTTATAGTTCTTTTTTACTTACGCTAGACATGCCACTTGGGTTGTGGCCCATTTAGGTCTTTTGAATTTTTTTAATTATTTGATATACTTTTATTATTTTTATAATAATTTAGGCTACGTTTGATTTTAGGGACAGGACATAAATACAGAGACAGATTAGATTTTTTGTCTCTGTCCCCGTTTGATTTTGAGAGACAGGTACAAAAAATAAAGTTTTGTCTCCGTCTCTGTCGCCATGCAACCCAAAAATCGTGTCCATCCTAAAACTGGAGACACCGCAACTTACACGGAGACAGAAGAATTAAATTCCCATTTTACCCACAAAACCCTCGGTCTGCATCTTCACACCGCAATTTTGTTGTTCGCACCCGTCAAAGGCACCTTCTGCCTACTAGTCTGCATCTTCCGCCGTCGCCTACTGGTCTGCATCTTCCGCCGTTCGCAGAAAGACCGAGGGCATGACAAAACCCTCGGTCTGCATCTTCACACGCCGCCGTTCGCACCTGACTCGTCAAAGGAAGGCGCCGCCGTCTGCATCTTCACGCGCCGCCGTTCGCACCTTCCGCCGTTCGCAGGAAGTCACGCCGTTTGCACCTTCCGCCGTTCGCAGGAAGTCACGCCTTCACCCGCCGCCGTTCGCACCTTCCGCCGTTCGCACCTACTGGTCTTACTGCTCTTAGGAAGGAAGGGGGCAAGCTGATCGACCAGCAGAGCTGAATCTCCAATACAAAATCATATTTTGCCATAGTTATTATGGGTTAGGAAGGGTAACTTAGTCTTTTAAGTTAGAAATTCTGTTTTTGTATTTTGTATTACCAAACATGAGACAGATACAATTTATATTCTGTCCATTGTCTCTACTGTCTTCTGTATTTTTGTATTTCTGTCACTGTCTCTCGTGTCCCTCAAACCAAACGCAGCCTTACTGAATCACACACCCTAAATTTCCAAAATAATCAAATCACCTATCTACTTTTTTAATTAATTTATCAAAAAATTTAATCTAAGACATGAAAAAAATATTCAACAAAACATATAAACGAATCGAGTGCATTGAGTCGTCGAGTTCTTATTGAAATTGGATCGTGCAAGAAAAGTATTTGTCATTCGTTGATTATTAGGGCATCTTGAAAATGTCCAAGCTAAAATATGACTTTCAAATTAAGTTTGCAATTAATCGATGCTTTAAGAGAAATGGATGATACCATAAATGTAAAGAATAAAATAAATAAATAGAGCTTTTGCATATTTTTAATCTTAAATATTTAATTTATATTGATTAATTTTAGAGTGGATGGTTTAATCTTAATTTTAGAGTTCAGCTATAGAAGAAAGTAAATTCAAATATATAGATGGACAGATGACTAGATCGATATTGATTAGAGTTGTCAAATTAATTTATAGTGTGACAAATTAATTAATTAAAAATTCATCATATAGGATGGAACCAGTCGATCCATCAACTTGACAAGTTAAAAAATATACAATCTAATCCAAGATAGGTTGTCACTTAGCGGGTCAACCATTTCTAAAAAAAATATTTAAAATTTTAAATTTAGATTGTAATTTACTATTTTAATTATTAAATTAGATAAATCAAATCCATTTCTATTAATTTTAAATTTTAAATAAAAAAATAAATTTTCTTAATCTATGAGTCTAACTCAAGTCCATCATAGGTCAATCAATGCGGATCACGGAGCTTGATTGACTCGAATTCATTTTATAATAAATTAATAAAATTTTAATTTAATTCATCTAAATTATTTATTTGATTATAATATATTAGTCAATTATATTAACTCATTCAACTCTCTCTCTCTCTTTTCAAATAAAAAAATAAAAAAAATTGCGAGCGCAGTCGTTCTCTCCCTTATAAAAAAAGAATGAGAAAAACACGATGGAAAAGTACATCATATGACAAAATGCGGAAAGCATGTGATTTATGCGTTCATTAGTAGAAAATTCCACGGCCTTAAATAATTCATGGTTGCCGCATAAAGATGATAAGAATCTACAAAAGACTACAAAAACTATTTTTCAAAAACAAAATAAATAGAAGATTTTTTCCCCGTCCTCTCCAAAGTCGTAGACAACCAAAAAAAACCCCAAAATACATTGAGAAAAACGAGTAAAAAATGTCTTTAAATATTTATATTTATTTTTTTAAAAATGCAATAATTCTACTAAGCATTTTTTGCAACAAATTTTAAGTTATTTGAGACATTTTTTTTAATGAATTTAGTTTCGAACACATGTTTCATGTGTAAAAAGATACGGTATCAAACTACCACACAAATAGAAAGTCAATTTTTAAAAAAATAAAAGATTCCTTCTTTCTCTATCTTTGATAAGGAAATCCCATTTAAATATTTATTTTTTTTTAAATTAATTTTAAGGGAGAGAAAATAGAGAATGAGCAATTTATTTGTTTAAAAAATAAAATAAAATTTAATATACTTTTTATTTAATTGTAAATTTGTGGACTATCTTCTGACGTATGGGTTGGTAAGGACTCAATTTATGACTTTCATTCCATAATTTATTTATTTATTTAATTGGTGTTTGGTATGTTAGGATAAAAGTCTCACGAACATGCATAAAAAATTAATAAAATTTATTTTTCATATATATTGCTAAATTATAAAATAAGAAAACAATAAATTAAAATGACATAATCATTTAAAAAAATAAATACTCTTATCAATAAAATTAAAAAGTGAAGAAAAAAACATATTTTCTTCCTCTAATATTAAATTTTAATTTGCAAAATTCTGAAAATCGATCCATTTCCAATATGCAATATCTTCTTATCCAATCCAACTCATCAGTCCCCTCCCTTAATGGGCCCATGGCCACGCTGGAAAATGCAAAAAATATATTAAAAAATTGCTCCCCGCTCCCATCGCGACGCCACGTGGCGGACGCGTTTTCTTTACCGAATATAGCCGCCGCGTCAGCCGCGACATGCTTATCCATTTCCCTCTTCCCGTCCTGTGCATCCACGTGTCTTCACTTGCCGCCGTCTGTTCTCGATCTGACGGCAGACAGCGGCTTTATGGCCTTTTTAAAATTCGTGGTCGGTTGTCATTGTTACCAGATTTTTCAGTCTTTCCTTTGTCATCTGCCGTCCGTTCTCTATCGGACGGTTACGATCGTGTTCGGGGGCTCGTGCAGTCGTGCTTCGTCTGCGTGGTCGGTGGTTCCTTTCTCCTCACGTTGTCTCTTTGTCTCGCCTTATAAAACGAGGACGTAACCAATTCAAAGTACGCCTCTTTCTTCTCCGTTTGCCCCCTGCATTTTTACAGATCAGTTCATTTGTCTAACTTTGTTCTTGTATTTGGTCCCTGTGAACATACATTTGAGTCCTTGAAGTATTCGATATTTCGACTTCGGATCCTTCTGTTTGATGACTGCAACCGGCTCCATGGAGATCGCCGTCGCCGTGAGGCCCTTCGGCCGTCTGCTCGCCGCCCAGATCTTGCCTTCGTGTCCCCGGTTCCGTGCCCCCGCCGCGACCGGCGCTTTCTTAGTCCACGGGCGCCGATTCTCGAAGCGCACCGTCGGATCCGCCTCCTCCAGGATCCGCGCCGCCATCGCCCCGGCGAAGGACGAGGCGGCGATGTCGGACTCGCGCCGGCTATCCACTGCGACTGGGCCGCTGCAGCCCAGCGGCGATCGGGCCTTTGAGCGGATCTTCGTTCAGGGCCTCGCGGCCGTGAAGCCGCTGGTGATCGAGCTCGTGGAGCCGGAGAAGGAGATGCTGGCAGCGGCGGTGGTGCAAAAGGAGGAGGAGGAGATGCATGAGAAAGTGGTAGTGCAGGCTGCCGAGGAGCGGAAGGAGACGGCGGCTGAGAAGGAGGCTTGGAGGTTGCTGAAGGACACGGTGGTGAGCTACTGCGGGAGCGCAGTGGGGACGGTGGCCGCCAACGACCCGGCGGCGGAAGCTCTCAACTACGATCAGGTCTTCATCCGGGACTTCGTCCCCTCGGCGCTCGCCTTCCTCCTCAAAGGGGAGACCGAGATTGTTCGAAATTTCCTTTTGCACACCTTGCAATTGCAGGTAATACCAATAAAAAAAAACATCTGCTTTTCCATCTATTAATTCCTCTATCGATCTGGTACAAATTTATTCTTTTTCAAGGATTTTTATTCCTTTCCAAGGATTTCTCAACTATTCCACCAAACTGAGGTTACTATCTCCTTAATCGGCACTTTAACTCTTAAAATTGTTAGGGTTGATCAAGAAGAGACTCCTAGAGACAGCCTTGAATCATGAAACTTGAAATTCTCATATTCTTCAGCTATCCTGTTTCCATGATTTTAAGAAAGCCATGAAACTTTTCTTTTTCAATTTGAATGAATTAACATGGACGAATCTTTTTGGTATCCTTCTGATTTGAATGCAAACCATGTTTATTTTTTTGCGTATTTCCTTGATATGTAGAGTTGGGAGAAAACTGTGGACTGCTACAGCCCTGGACAAGGGTTAATGCCCGCGAGCTTCAAGGTTCGAAGTGTGCCTATAGATGGAAGAAAGGATGAAGTCAAGGAGGTGCTGGACCCCGATTTCGGTGAATCAGCCATCGGACGAGTCGCTCCAGTAGATTCTGGTAGGTCAATTAATAAGATTTTTTACTCTCTAGAGAGATGAATGCTAGCAAATCGCTTTGAGGCACTAATTCCTTGTTTACAGGGTTGTGGTGGATCATATTGCTAAGAGCCTATGGAAAGATTACAGGGGACTATACATTACAAGAGAGAGTGGATGTGCAGACTGGCATTCGATTGATCTTGAACTTGTGCTTATCTGATGGGTTTGATATGTTCCCTACTCTACTTGTTGCTGACGGCTCTTGCATGATAGACCGACGAATGGGCATCCATGGACATCCTCTTGAGATTCAGGTATATGAGTTTTAATGCTGTATCTTTTTTTTCAGTTGATCCTTAATACATTTGTCATTCTAGCATTTTGCAACTGAAAGCTCTAAATGAATTCACTCATGGTTTCTACCTTAGATACTTTCCTATTCTTGCTTTCTTCCAACTGATACTGCCAAATTAAATTAACTGGCTAATCGTTGAGGTTTAGATACAAGAAATACATGTGTTTTGGAAGCAATTTATTTTGAAGGTGCAGGAAACTTATTGGCACTGAAATAAGATTAAGTTTACAAGCTGAATTATTAATCGATACCTGGAGTTTAGGTCAATTAAATAGTCCAAAGTTGAGAATTAGATACCAACTATTTCTCTAAACCTGGATGAACTTAATGTATACAAGACTAATTAATCAGTTGTAGTATTGGTTAAGCTGATTTTGTGATGTTTATTTACATGACAATATGCATTTGACAATTTTATATCATACAGGCTTTGTTCTACTGCGCTTTGCGTTGTTCACGCGAAATGATTGCCATCGATGATGGATCCAGGAACTTGCTGACTGCTGTTAACAAGAGGCTCACTGCTCTATCATTCCACATCAGAGAGTATTATTGGGTGGATCTGAAAAAGATCAATGAGATTTATCGCTACAAGACTGAAGAATACTCTCAAGATGCTACTAACAAATTCAACATCTATCCGGAGCAAATTCCTAGCTGGCTAGTCGATTGGATTCCTGAAAAAGGCGGCTACTTGATTGGGAACCTTCAGCCAGGTCACATGGATTTTAGGTTCTTCTCACTGGGTAACCTATGGGCTATCATTTCTTCCTTAACCACTCCAAGACAAGCTGAGGACATTCTAAACCTCATGGAGATCAAATGGGAGGATTTCGTAGGAACTATGCCTCTAAAGATATGCTATCCTGCATTAGAAAACGAAGAATGGCGCATAATTACTGGAAGTGATCCGAAAAATACGTAAGTTACAACACCCCAACACCGCCTTCTATTTAATGAGAGTTTCAGTATTTACGGCTTAGAACTTGAATCGAATTAATATCATCCTTCATCTACAAGACACGCTGCTGATGTTAGGATATTGAATACTACTAGTTAGTCTGGAAGGAAAGATAACAAGCATCCATAAAGTCAAAAATTTTCTTTGATGATTGAATCATCATTGCCAAATATCTTAATCTAATAACAGTCAGTAATATGCAAATCAAATTTCTGTCATCCTTCAGCAACATGACAAGTTCAAATCTACTTGTTATCTAAAATCAAAGACAAGAAGCATCCATACTAGAAAATTTCCTAAGATGATTGATGTAGTTTCTGGGTTTCTTAATCTAATAACAGTTGATAAATTGCAGGCCTTGGTCGTATCATAATGGTGGATCATGGCCTACTCTACTGTGGCAGGTACTCAAGTGTCCATTGACACTTCTCTATCATTCGATCTCTTTCACTTCCAATCATTTTTCTAACTGCATTGTTTTTGTGCTGTTGCAGTTCACTTTGGCTTGCATCAAAATGGGCAGGCCTGAATTAGCCCAAAAGGCTGTCGATGTAGCTGAGGAAAGACTTTCAGATGATCAATGGCCTGAGTACTATGACACCCCAACAGCTAGATTCATCGGAAAGCAATCGCGGCTGTATCAAACATGGACAATTGCTGGGTTTCTGGCATCAAAGTTGCTACTGCAGAATCCAGAAATGGCCTCCATATTCACATTTGAGGAAGATATGGAGCTACTGCAAGGCTGTGCCTGCAGTCTGATGAACCCTCGTCGTGCCAAATGCTCGCGACGTGTTCCGAAAGCGCAGGTCCTCATATAACTCGTCGAAAATACATAACCATTCTTTGATGCTTGCAGTGTATATAGGAGAAAGCAAACTATACATGTAAGAGGGATCAACCTCCACACAACATTGTTTCCCCATTGAGGTATGCTCCTTTTTTGTTGAGCTACCATGATGGTGACTTTGTGGATTAGTGATGCTCAAAAGATTTGGGCCTTGTAGCAAGAAATTAATATGTATATTTTGATAACACATTGATTCATATTTGCTATACTACTAAATTTCAATAAAGCTTTGTATATTGTATATTGCTTTTTTTTTACTTTGCCCTGTTAATCATAAATTTCTATCATCATGTCACATCTAATAATTTCACAATTTCTCTTGAACATAAATTTCAAGCCTACTCATGGACTATTAAATCATGTTAAAATTAATAGTTTCAGTAATGTTGCTCCCTTTTGCATCAAATCATTGCACAACAATAAAGGCATTTAATGAGCCCACAAAACATATATTAATGCTTTATTGATCACTTAAATTGATGATCTTACTCCATGCATTGCAAATAAAGGCATTAGTGAAAAGTTTATTTGATGATCATGCACTTTAGAAAATGCAATCAAATTTCTCATTTAAAATACAAAAATAATACAACCATATAAACCACAAAAGATAAAAATATACTCACCAATAAACAACACTCAATATTACAACAAGGGGTAAAATAAAATAAAATGCACTAAAACATGGTAAGAACCACTCTTGTTCTACTTCTAATTGCCAAAATTTCGAGTGATATTAAAAGTGAGTCTTAGGGCATGTGACTCGATTTTTAGTCTCTCAAATCACAAAATAGTAATTATACTTATAATTTTTTTCCCTCTAATATTCTATCTAGTCCTATAAATTGTGTTTTAGGGGAGGATTGATTTCAAAGAGTTAAAGGAAATTTGCATCTTCTTTGTTGTCATCAGCTTCTGCAATGAAGAGGTCAAGTCTATTATAGCCAAGCCTTAGGGTGTACATGGCTCTCTTGAACTCACCCCAAGTGAAGGATTTGTACCGCCTAGGCCGATGCGATTTATTAATCATCTCATAAAGTGGTGAAATTCTCGTAGATAGCGATGGCGCCGCAAAGAAGACGGTCGACATTCTCGATCTAGAGGAGTTGGCCATTGCTCTATGTCGAACACTTATTAGCCTTCCATTCGTCATAACCTTTAAAATAAAATCACACACAAAATCACTCATTTTTATTAAAATTACAAAATTTGAACCCAAATTAACTAAGAAAACACATTTCTTTAAGTAGAAGAAGAAGAAAAAAAAGAAAGTTTTTTAGGTGATTGTAACCTTACTTAAACCTTAAACCCTAACCTACGAGGCCAGACAAAAAGACACCCAAGCAAGGAACAAGAGTACTCTGCCAACACATGCCCTACTTTGCTATCCTGACAAGAACACCAAAAGGTGCGTCACATTTCAGCATCCACCTCACAAACCCTACTGTCTAATAAAGTTTTAGGGTTCCAAAATCCAATCAATGCACATGCACAATTGAGCCCACATGGATGGAGTTCGCTGTCAAATTGCTAGACAGATAGATTAAGTCCTTTGATTGAATCACCGAATGGGGGTTAGAGTTTTAGGGTTTAGAGCATTTTGGGGTTTAGGGGTTAAAATTGGGTTTTGAGTTTTAGGGGTTAGACGATATTGGGGTTTAGGGTTTAATATTGGGCGTTTAGGGTTAAAAAGGGTAGAGAAAAAAAAAAGCATATACTAACCTGGAGAAGGTCGCCAATGTTGACGTAAAATGCGGTGGGGTCCGCAGGCACGGGGACCCACTCCACCTCACGTTCGTCCGACGTGGAAGGGAGTCGGATCTGCAAGCCGTCGACGTCGTTGGACCACAAAATACTCAGCAATTGCGGGTCGGAGTGCTCTCCGAACCCGACCCGCTCGCGGCTGGCCGTTCCGTTACCGGCGACCTCGTCGTCGTCCAGCTCGGCGGTCGTCGTCCCGGGCAGGCAAGGGGGAGTTGGATAATGGTTGAACCTGATCAAGCAGTCATTGTCTGTGTCCTCGACCATGCCGCTGAAGACTTGGGTGTCTTGCAGCCCCAGTCCCTCTGCGAGCATCTCCAATAGCTCAATTGCCAACTGCCTCACTTGCTTCACGTATTCATTCACCACCTCACTGCAAGACAGTCAAGATCTTATTAAATTTTCAACAAGAACAACAAAAAAACTGAAATTGTTTTTGTGTTTTTTTTTAACCAAAAATAGTGGTCATGGTATTTTTGAATGCTTAGCTTTTAAAAGGGAAACAGTGTAGATGGCAACCAACTTTTCACTCAGGTGTGGTGTAGTGTACTTTCAGAGTGCCCTGTTTGCTCCCTCTCTACAACTATTTCAGTGTCATTTTCAGAGGCATTGATGATTGATGATGGCTCTGGCTCGGCAACCTTCTTTTCCTAGTTTGGCACTCACTGAAAGGGGAATAATTCTCTCATCTGTTCTAATGTTTATTTTGCCAATGACTTGCAACATTGTGATGAAGAAAGATGGTCAGTTACAGTTCTCACTGGGATCTGAGTTCGGGTGGTCGATCGATTCAGCTTTCGAATAGGAATTCCATCACTACTCTAACTCAAGTATCAGTCAAAGCAAATTCTCCAAGAAACAAGGAAACCAAACCCCATCTTCCTGACAACCAATGCAAACACCGGCGACACGAAAGTAGATCCTATTTTCCCCTGGTGAGTCTCAAAATCCACAAAAGCATTGAATTGCATTACGATGAACTAAAGGCATTGTGTGGCACACAGTGGATCACATTTGGATCAAACAGACAGAGACAGACAGACAGACAGACAGACAAACAAGATATTGCAGAAGGACTTCATCTCAACTCAACTCAACTAAGTGGTGGTCATATCTGCACACAACCAAGCCAGGCATGAACTCCACTAACCCTTGAAACTTTATTATTATTATTATTACTATTTCTGAATTTCTTTTCTTTTTATAGGGTTTAATTTGATAGTGAATTATCTGAATAGGTTGAGGTTGAGGTTGAGGCCCACAGGGTCCCCAAATCCAAATGATTCAATACCTCTTTAGACTTCTGTTGGGGGTTCCAAATTGATTTGGTTGGCAGTGAGGATGGAGAAGGGTTGTGAGCTGTGGATTTGAGCCTCTCAACACTTCTTTGTCTGTCCTCTCCCTGACAGGATATGACAACTTACCCCCAACTCAGTGTGTGTGTGCATCCCTTTTCTTAGACTCCCTCACCCACTTTCAATCTCCTTTCTTCCTCCTCTTCTTCTTCTTCTTCTTCCTCCTCCTCTTAGTTTAGCAACTAACCCTTTATACATTGGAGCTTGAACAGTCAAAATTAAAACTAAAATTCTGAAGTTCATGCCATTAAATTTGTTTATTTTCTTTACTAACCAGCTTTAAATCATTCTCTAATTAATAAATCATTAAAATTCTGAAAATCATTCTCTAATAAATCATTACAAATACAAATTTAAGAATCAAGAACAGTTATTTGTGTGTGATATATTTAGTAAGTTTTATTTACACTTCAATTTGAAGATGAGTTAGGTGTTGTTTGACTTATGAAGCTAGCTAAGGCATGGAAGGCTCACCAAGCAACAACCCAAGTAATTAAGGAAGATGGCATCACATAACCTAATTAATTAATCTTTTTGATTGTTGAAAAATAAAATAAAATAAAAATATTCATAAATATTATTCAAACTTTAATTTTCTTGTCGGAATTGTATTTTTTGGAGAAGAACAAGCATAGATGCTTAGACTATTTTCTTTTCTTTGATTAGACTTGTAGCTCTCATCCATATGTCCATGTCAATGGGCATCAATATATCCATTCCTCTAGATTATATATATAAAACTTTCACAATTTCAAGTATTTACTTAGTAGAACTTATCGCCTTCCGCGAGAAGCTCTATCGACTAATTTCACATCACCGCGATGATAGTTGGACAATCCTTCTCGCTCTAGTCATGAACTTCATCACGTTTTTGTAGTTTTTGTTGTTAGTTTTCTTAGAATTGTACTAGAGAATGAAAAGGAACTAGAAGGCCTTTTGTTATCCATGGTCGAACCGGTTGAACCGGCTCAATTATTCGAGTTATAACTAATTGGTTATTATTGAATAAAGTAAATTAAATCAATTTTTTTTTAAAAAAAATAAATAAAATAAAATAAATTTAAGCTAAAAGAAAAGTGAGGACCTGAAGTGGGCGGCGTTGAGGTTGGGGATGGAGTTTGCTTTCATGGCGACGTGGGCAGGGTGGGAGTGGAGGAGGAGGTACTCCAGCTCGCCCATGTCGCCGTTGAAGCCGATGTTGCGCACGCCGTAGCCGAGCGGGGACGGCGGCCCGGCGGCGAGCTTGTCGCCGGGAGGGAGGGAGAAGAAGCCGGCGGCGGCGGTCGCCATGGCGGCCGCCGAGACCGCCACGCCGTGGTTGATCACTTTGAAGAAGCCGAGGTCCTCGGCGGCGCGGGTGAGGCGGTCCGCGGCGCGCGCGCGGCGCCACGAGAGGTCGACGACCGGGAAGGGGCGGCAGGGGAAGAGCTTGTTGGCGGCGGGGAGGCGGGCGGAGGGAACGACCATGGCGCCGGCGCCGGAGGGGAGGGAGGGTAATGTGGTGGCGGTGGTGGAGGATAAGTGGTGAAGGCTTTTGGGGGCTTATTTATAAGCGTTATTTTGTAATATGTCGTATAATTTTACTATATATATACAGAGTTATATACAAACATAAATATGGGCAAAGATAAAAAATCAAACGGACGATGTTTTTTAAGAAAAAAAACGCCCATTTATCAAAAAGGCACCCTGATCGCTAATAAAAGACACAAATACACTCTCCGATACGCTTATGACAGATTATTATAAAATTGTAACCGTCATATAGTTGGAACAGTTAGTTAAAATTGTAACTGTCGTATAGTTGGAACAGGTAGTTAAAATTGTAACTATTACAATCTTATGTAAAAAAAGGTGGAAGTTAGTGGCCTCACACGATCAGCCTCCCTCCCCGACTATTTGTGAGGAGGTAAATCGAAAAACTGCAGTTAGTCACGACGCAGGAGGGTGTTACTTGGCTTCGTCAGGATTTGAACCCTTACTCTCTTCTGCATGTAACTATTACAATCGAACTATATATTATAGGAGATATGATTTTATAATTATCGAACTATCACATAATTATAGGAGATATGATTTCATAGTTATTATAATATCAATATTAGATAAATAAATTAAATTTATATTATAGTAGTGATGAAATCATAATTTAGATATTTTAAATTTATATTATTATAAGATTTAGAGAGTGAGGAGAGATCATCACATATGGATAAATTTAGAAAAATCATAACTTTTGACTAATTTAAATTATATGACGCATAGTATATCAAATCAAAATTTATTCAAAGATTTACCAAGTAGAACCTATATCAAGTTGATTTCAGATTAAAAAAATATAATTTAAAATATTTTCAGAGACTTTAAATAATTTTAATCTTTTTTTAAGATTTATTTTTATATTATAGCAATTATGAAATTGTAGCTACTACAATGCACCCGACTAATTCAGGATTTAAATGAAAAATATAAATAAGATAATAATGAGAATAATATTAACAATAATTATGTAATTTTTATAAGAGGTGACATATTTTTTTAATAAAAAACTAAAGTAAGATGCTCTTTTAACTATCTGAAAAAACACCGATGTTTGTTCAATAAATAAATAAATATTTTTGATTAAATAATATATATGATTATGTGAAAAAATAGAGATGCTAGGGAAGGTTTGACTTATTTTGACTTTATCAATTATTATTATTATTGTTAATTTAACTTTATTGGATTTAAGATTTTAGGGGATAAGATTTTCCCCTTCTTGTTAAACTCTTAAATATTTGACCATATTGACCGTTACGCATTTGTTAAAACACTTCCCTTTTTTCAAAAAAAAAATTCTTCATTTTTTTTTTGAAGAAACATGCAAAAGACTAGAACCCAATTTAATTTTAATTCAGAAAGGATTTATAAAAAGATAAAAAATCTAGCCATGTGTATTTTGAAGTAATTTATTATATTTCAGTTAATTACTACAATGTAGTAAAATATCTTGATTTTTCTTGTTGTTAATTTATTACCAATTAAATTGTCGAGCCATTTCTTCTGCTTTTATTTTTTTTTTTGACAAACAAAATCTAATATTTATTTACTATTTATTGTTTATTTTTTAGTTTTCAAAAAATGACTTTTTAAGCATTTAAGGAAAAAATGATTTACTCCTCTATTTTTTAATGGACAAATTATAATAACAGTAATAATAATATATCTATTTATTAAATATTTATATTCCACGAGGCCGACAAGAAGCCGAATCAAATTAGATTAAACCCATGACTAATTAACTTTAGAAAATATACTTAATTAAAATACTCGTGATCAGAATATGTATTTTATTTCGAATCGATAGAAATAAATAAATTGAAAAGAGAATTAAGATTTGTATTCATGATTGTTCAATATTTTTAAAAATATATTATTATACTAAAATAAATTATAAGTACATAAATTTAATTATAATAAAACATAAAGAAGTATGAAGATAATCTCGATATTTGCATTATTATTAATTTACCCCATAAATATTGGGCAAATTAGTTAATTAATTAATTAATTAACAACTTATGCACTTGTTGATTTAAGTGTCTCAATCTATAGATTCTCATTAGGATACTCAAGCATCAACTCGTGGATGACATTTGTCACTTTCTAATTAAATTATAGTGCTAATCTCAATCCTTTTTGTCAACATGATTCCCTAATTACCTCATAATTAATTAGGTTAACCAATTAACAAGCCATGCAAACATCCATGATTAGGTGTATATATATATCTAAAGACCCCAATTAGTAAATTAATAATTGATTTATTAATTAATTAATAAGATTCCACTTAATTTGTTTCATCAATAAATTAACTAATTAATTTATTCTAATAAAAGAAATTGAATTTTGAGCTTTGATTAGAGGGCACATGTTGAAAATGTTCCTTGATTTAGTTGATATGCCTATTTAATTATTTTCTACACCACACAAAACATGAATCACTTAGAATATTTTCTTCATAAACTAAAAACACAATATTAATATTAATGATAATGATGATGAGGATGATTATTAAATAAAAAGGCAATAAAATTTGGTATTTGCCTCGAGGAGTAAACTTGAGATTAATAGATAAATTGTTGATTATTAATGATCACTAATGATGATTGTTTAACATAATAATTTTATCAATATCCACAAGACCTAGGGATATCCCCTCCATAATTTATTCTTTTTTAAAAAAAAGACCAAATAGCACACAAATAAGTCATTCGATACCTTTTTACCCTCTTTATATTAAACAATCCTACAACCTCCCAACTCCTTGATTAACTACTTAACTAATCATGGCTCCAATACTTAATTTATATCAATGAAACATTAAGGACCATTTCAACTTCAACACAATAAACAAATAACCACAATAAAGTTCTCCTTGTTTTTATAGCCATCTCCTAGTGGCCTCAACCTATGCCCACAAGAAACTCCTTGTTGTCTAATACACATCAGTAGCTGAATTCCACATGCCTCATCGTCGATATCGTCATTGTCAAAATCGCATTTGGATTGTAGTTGTTGATGCTCCTAGTTCGAGGGCACCGAAAGGGGACAAAGAGGAAGGAAACAACAAGAACAACAACAAGAAGAAAAAGGGAATATTAAGGGCAGCATAAGTTGTAGCAGTGCCTGTAAAGTGGAGGTAAGCTAAAATTGTTTTAAAGAGAATATGTTCATGGTAAGTGAGAATATCTTGTAAAGAATTAGTTGGATGATAATGGAATCCACCTTAGAGTTTACCTAGAATTTAGCAACATGATCTTGTAGTATTGTAATAAACTAGACAAGGCTAAAGTCTAGTTTATAAAACTAGACAAGGCTAAAGTTCTAATATAAACTAAAGTTTGGCTATGTTGGTAAAAAGATAAAATTTTCATAAACTTTAGTTTTTTTATGGATTTATCATGGAGTGAGTTTGAAGTGAACTAAACTGAGAAATTATTTTTAATTTTGACTATGCCATCATAAATAATCAATAGTGGAATTTATTAAGTAGATATATGTAACTTTTATATTTGCATTATGCAAGCAAATATATCTCTTTCATCCTATCTCATTCTTCTATATAAGCATACAGTTGAAAATTGTGTACATGATTGAAGTGAACAAAAGCAAACAAATGAATCTAGACATCCATATGTTGCTAAATTTGATCTTGGTCTTCTAGGAACATAATCATTCAATGATTTGTTCCATCATATATTAATTTATCTATTTTATTTGTACTAAATCAACTTTCCAATATATATATTTTTCTTCCTAACTTATTTTGTAGTGATTGGTTGTACTCACCAATTTGTTATTATAACATAATCAAGTTATTGGTGCAGCAGAAGTGGTTCATGGATCGCTATAGAGAGGAGGAGTAAATAGCAACTTGCAAATAAAAATAATCTTTTTCTCTTGCTAACGTTTTAGTAATGACATACTAATTAAAACAGAAATATACAAGAATCACGAGGCACATAATTTTACTTGGTTACAACCCTCGAGTTGTTAATCCAAGAACTATGAAAGCTCTATTCAAAATTTTCTGGTCGAAAATGATCTGGAGGCGAAAAAACCTCGTACAGCGGTTGAGCGTAGACCCTAAAATAAATTAAACGAAAACAAACGAAATCGAGTGTGTGCATTATTCTTTCAGTTTCAATTACTTATAGCTTTTTCTTCGATTTGACCGTTGTGTTGAGGTGACACTTTCGAGTGTTTAGAAGTCTTCCAGACGTCTGGATTAGTCGAACTCAATCCATTCTGGTATGATCCACTAATGGGTTTGGATGACTTCTTGCGATTCGTGCGCTTGGATTTCGCTAACGTGGACTCCATCCTCATCTGTTTCGACAACGACTTGCTTTGACTTGGACTGGATATCTAGACGCTCAGAATAGATTCGATGCTCAGACTCCATGGCGCTCGGAATGGATCCGGATGCCTAAAATGGTCAACCTTGTGTTGATCATTTTCCTCTTCCATTCTACCTTGGTCGCCTTGCGTAGTCTTCCTTCCAGCTTTCATCCCTCGGATGCACACTCCCATGTGTTCTTCTTGCTCTGTTGGAGTACTCTTCCGTAACTCTTTATACCTCGGATGCACCGAGCTTGTCAGCTCCTTTTCTGTGTCATTCTTTTCGCTCGCTTGCGTCTTCTGCCAAGGTTCACCATCTGGATTACGTGTGAACTCTTAAGTCCTTGTACACTAAGACACACGTATCAAATATAACTAGGATATAATTTCAGACTTATTCATTACACATCAAAATTTCACAGAGATACTAATAGTTGTGTCCATGTCAAATGAGGTTAAATAATATATTTTTATAGTTGAAAGGTATTTACTTCACATAGGGAAATAATATTTTACAATTTGATCTACCGCTTCAAAAATCTAAAGGTGAGCAAGAGATTGTGGACTTATGAGTGCATTGAATACTCTTTACCACAAATCATTGTAGAGATAACTAACACTTAAGGTTGCACTAATCCAAATCCATCTCTCAAGTTTTGAAGTCATTAAATTAGTTAGTACTATTCCCGGATGTTCTTATAACTATAAACTATCTAAATTCCATCTATTTTTTGATTGATTTACTTCCATTGTATATATTTAAAAACTTGGCACATCCAGCAAAGTAGTGAAATATGGAAGGCTCCTCCCAATTTGTAGGAAAGATGAGGTCAGTGGACAAGGCTAGAAGTAATAACAGTTGGGAACCAAAATCTAAGAGTTAGTAATTGAAGCAGAAGAAAATTAAGAACCAAGAAAGAAAGAGGGAAACAAAGAAATTTTCAATAATAATAAAAGAAGAAAAAGGAAAACATGATTTTACCCCTATGATTTTGAAATTGTAGACTGCAAAATATTATGTTTCACCCAGTAATACCATATTGCCAGCTCCTCCACAGTAGCAGTACATGCACAGGAGACTTCCTGCATTTATAAAGATACATGTGAAGTAGTTATGTTGAGCCTGAGCCATGCATGTGAAGGAAGAACATATGTTGCAGAAATTAGGAACCTCATTGCATGAGTTGAAGAGTTTTTGAATTCGTCGTGACCAACTACAGTTTCTCGATTTACCTCCTCACAGATGGTCGTAGGGCCGACCGTGTGGGGCCGTTAAGGTGGCGGATCCACCTTTTTGCAGAAGAAAAGAAGAGTTTTTGAATTGCTAAGAGCTGAAACATGTATAGTAGTAATGCCACACAGCGACTCTGAAATGGCTATATATGTTTTCTCAGCAATGCTTCCATGGGAGAATTAAAAATGAACAGTTGCTAGTTTGAAAGCACTTGAATCACGCTGGCAAATCACACAACTCAAGTTTTCCAGTGGACTCTTGTTTTCTGCCTCGAGTTTCAAGATTCAGCTAAAAAATATTATAGAACACCTAATTTAGCAGTGAGTGGTATAAAAGAACAACCTGTAGTTCCATGATTACAAAGAGTCGTGAGATAAATACTAAGACATTTTAATGGCTATTACAAGCAGCAAAGTTTCCAATGCATGATCATTGTGCATTAAAGATCGATCATTTGATTAAGAAGAGTGATCTCATATAGCCATTTATTTCCCACTTTCCAGATTTACCAACTTACAGAAAACAAGAAATTAGGAAGGATGAAATCTGCTGAATAATGTTAATTAATGGTTCTCTGAGGATATAAAATAAATTTAAGGATTAAGTTGTAGCATGCGAGGTCACAACATATGGTTTTGCATCTTAAATGTCTGCTTGGTTCAACTGTTCAATGGAGTGATTATGTTGGACAACCAAATTCAACTGAGAATGATTTTGGAAAATGTAATTGAAGACAATGCATTTTTACATTTGGTTGCATAAAGGGCCAGCTTATTCCTTCCAAACAAGAAAATATTACAGCTCCTAATTGGCTTTTTTTTTTTTCAGTTTATCCCCAACGTTTGAAAAGTGTCATTCTGTTCTTCATAAAACCTTAAATCTTGTCCAATGTCAATTACCATTATGGCTTGGTTTGGGATTTGAAGTTCAATACTATCTAGCAGCTTAGCCAGAATGCGAGAAGAGTTGACACAGCAAGGAAGGCAAAATGATGTTTAAAAAAAATCAAAACCAAATAGCAATAACAAGCAAAACATAGGAAAACTTGGAAAAGGAAAATGAAACTTCAGCTATAAAAGAATAGGCTAAAAAAACACTCTTGATGAAGTGCTTGCTTTTTTTGCAAACAGAATGAATAGGCTGTGAAGAGACTGCACACTTCCACCATTTGTTTGATCTCCATATGATTAACCTGCTGGTACCTAGGAGAGATTTAGTAAAACATGTTACTCTTAAGCTACCAAATTAAGTGCCTTTGTCAGCTAAGCTAACACATTCTTAATAAAAACAAGGCTAAACAAACTATTTTGTGTAAACATATGCCAGAGAGAAAAAGGCAGCTAATGCAATCATTTTATGCTCTTGCATGTATTCTTGAAGGAACCTTTAGCAATATTACTAACCTTTAGAAGTTAGATCATGTTTACAAAGGAATAGACAACTTCAATTGGATGGCATTCTCATGTTGGACTTATGTAAGGCATAGCAAAGGTAAGAGAAGCTGCAAATGCTGCAAATGTGCCAAATCTTTGTTGTCATGGATCCAGCAAGCACCTGTCTTGAATATACACACAAGTATTAAACCTGAAAGGTTGCAACAAATAAAAAAGACACCACCATAACTATGTAAAAGTTTAAAGTATTTGCAGCAATGCACATAACAACAATATCATGATCAAAGTGGTTGATTCTGACCATACGTCAATTTAATCTCCAAACCTTATTGCAATGTGCTAATACCCACAATCAATGATTAGAATCTCACTGCTTGTCTCGAATGAATATATTTGTTTTGTGCGTAATCAATATGCAAATTACTTCATAGTTCAGAAAAGGTCTATTTCAGATTCATAGAATAAATTGATCAAATTATAGTATGATCCTAATTACTTGCCAAATTGATTTGGAAAGCTTAAGGTGATTACAGTGCAAAAAGTTCTTATGAAATAAAGTTTATGGCTTTAGAAAATCATTGAAGTAAATAAAATAGAAACAATGGGGAAATGAAGCACAATCTTAATCAATTGAACATATCTTATTTGGGATTTCCATGTACTGCTCTACAGTTTTTGGCGTGATAAATTACAAACTCAGATGAGGTGATGATTGCCCCCACGGGCGGGGTCAGCTGGTTACGACATGGATGCTTGCAGCATGAGGTGGGCGGTTCGAAGGTCCATGGCAGCAAATGCGATAACATCAATATCTGTCCATGTGCAAATGCCTTCGGCCACCATGTTGTGACCAGTCCCGCATTCACCGTGATTTACTCCCCCTCATACTTGTGGGGCCGGGGTGGGGGGGCCGCTAGGTTGGCGGTTCCAACCTTTTGCAGCATCAGATGAGGTGATGATTTCATATAAATCTGTGGTAATTAATATATATGCCTCAGGCATGAGCAGCATATCATATTTAGAACAAAAGAATATTTAGGGTTGATAATATGAAACATGAATCTCTTTGCAAATATCAACTATCAACAACTTTTCCCTCGACATTTAGGCTTCAAATTTTCTATCTCATTTTTTGTGTGTCATCCTGAACATAAATATTAGAATCCCATTATCCACCACCATTAGGATCCTTTACTATACATCTTGTAAGCCCAAGAACTAGCAATTTGTCTTCCAATAAAAGACCAAGCAACTGTTCTTGGGCACATCCTGCATGCCCACACAAATTTTTAAATCTGTATTAGTAATCCAACAGTAAAAGTCAGTAGGTAATTTCAATACTCTATATAGTCAGGCGTATGGAACTTCGTAAGCATGAGAAACATACTTGACCCTCCTCAACTTCTAACTAATGGATTCATTGATTGATAAAAGATCAGCCTTGTGCAGAGATTTCCTGTGTGCTTGCTCATCAAAAAAATATTGTTCCATTCATTTTTTTAGGTGATGCTTAATTATTTTCATCACCACAAGCTGGTTTCCCTCTAATCCCTGCACAATGATGGTTTGACACTCCAATGAGATAGCTACTTGGATCTGAAAACAACAACAGACCATGAAAATGTGTAAAAGTAGAAATGCCTAATCCGAGTGAGAACTCTATAAATTCATCTAGCCAACCATTTGTCTCCAAATCCTATTCCTAGGGAACAAACACAAGATATTGTAACACACTTGAAAAGTTCTTCAGATTTCATAACTTCTATGCTAAATACCACCAGTTTACATGTTAAAAACATGTAGACATAGATGAAAGTAAAATGAATTCAAACCCACAAGTATACTAAGTTCCCTGTTAACATAACAAAGCGTATTACCAACAAAGTATGATCATTAGAAGTACGATGGACAAGATTGATATAACTTATGAATAACTGCAGAAAACTAGTCAAGTTTAGCTTAGAAAATACATGTATCATGTATGTAAAAAAAAAGTAAATAAATTGCTGGTAACATTTATTCATCTGGATAAAATTTTAGAAATAAGAACAATCCACACATACAAATGAAGAGGACTGCAGAATTTTTGAGAAGAAGTGAAGGAGGACTAACCTTTGATGGGATCTTGAAAGATCAAAATCTGTTCCAAATGCACCAACACTGCTTACATTACTGAAGTAATCTTCAAATTGCTCTGTGCATTTGAACTGATCCAATGTGGTCGTATGAAGCTTTGATATATAGATATCTTCAAATCAATGTCAATCATTAGGGAGCCCATTAATTACATATGAATGCTTCTTGGCCAAAGCTGTATATATCTCAGGACTAGGAAAACACTTCATTTCCTCCATCATAGTCAAACAATCAGAGCACAAATCAAGACGACCTTTCTCAAGTAAAGTGTCAATAAGAATCTTCCATGCAATTTCATCGCAACTATAACCCTTCAAAAGCAAGCTAGTGAAACAAGCTTCCTTCTGCACAACGTCCAGAATGCTCAATGCAGTAGCTGATAAGATGCAAGATATGGCAGATGACCACATGAAACCATGGAATCAATAAATGATAGAGCTTCTAAATACTTGTTTAGTCAACAGCAACAATTAATTAGAGGTGTACAATTATCAGCATTAGGAAGTTTAGAGGTTTCTTGCATCTGGAAGAGCAAAGCCTTAGCTTCCTCCAAGCGATGCACCTTGCAAAAATCTTCGACAAAAAAACTGTAAGATTTTAGTGTTGGGTTGAAACCTTGTTCAGAATCTTGTAAATAGCTTTCAGAGTACATCGATACCCACTTTTCCCCACATATCAGCATCATCTATGAAGGTAGCATCAGCCTATTTCTTTTTCAATAGGATTTGAGCAATAGTGAGTAAGTTTCATCATTGGGCTTACACGCATCTTCAATCATAATATAGAAACTAGACAAAGCTTGATCAAAGAAACTCACATTTACCAATCCATCAATATATGTATTGTCAACTCTATTTCTCTTCATTTCAGTTATCATGGGAACTAAGCCTCTCTTCTCCATCAAATGCAGCAACCTAAATTCACTTTTTGTGTCACTTTCCATATAGTATTCCTGAACCAATGTAGTGTAAGTGACTTGGTTAGGAAGCACTGCATCCTTAAGAATCTTGGTTAATAATGCCATTGCCTTGTGCATCTTCCCCTGAAGAACAAGCCCACAAATTAATTCAGTATAAGTCCTCACATTTAGTTTTCACCCTCTGGACTTCATCAAATCCAATACATGGAATGGAAGGTGTCATCAACCTTCCTAATTTTGCAGTAGCCATCAATCAAAACATTATAAAGTAACAACATTTGGGACCAATCCCTGCTCCAAATCATCATCTGCACAACAGTCCAAGATAAATGAGGTGTATTCTGTGAGTATCTGGATCTAATTCGTCTTGCAACAAGTAGTTCAAGTAGATCATAGCCTCGATAACTTTCCCTTCCTTGCAATTTCCATTGATCATTGTATTGTAGATATGAAGACTGGGAAAGATATCATCTTTTTTTGCATTGTAAGTCCTTCATATTAGCGATCATCTGGAGCCCTACAAGAGCCATCAGCATAACATCATAGCATTGGATAAACTGCGTGAAACCCGTACTCAGATGCAAGGATTTGAAAGTTTCAAGAACGGAGCCAATCATGGAGACAACGATCTCCTCAGCGGGGTGGTGGAGGCTGAATCAGGCGAGGATTTGTAGCAGGGAAGAACAGGAATCGACGGTGTGAAGGAAACCTGGGCGTCGTTCGATCCAGCAAAAAAAAAAAAGTCCAGAGGGCAGGATTGCAGAAGGGTGGCGACATGGAGAGGCGTCTGGTGGGGATATGGGTGGCGCTGTTTAAGGCAGGGCAAGAATCGTACCATAGTGGAGAAGTACATTTTTATTAGCTAAAATTATTTTATTACTATTATAAGAAAAATAGAAGTAAATTACAAAAAGGCATTTGCAAATTTAAATTTGAAGTGGTAAATCCATTCAAATTTGCTAAATACAAAGAGTATGCAGCCAATGGAAACTATCTCAGAATACAAAACTTAATCTTTTCCATTAGAGGGCAATGAATCACCTCTAAATTTCTTTTACCAAAACATAAACAAGAGTATCCCTACTCTAAACACTGTCAAGCTTGTAACCAAAGATAACAACAAACAACACACAAGCATAATCTTTCCAAAAAACTTACTAGTTGGCTGCTGCAGGCATTGATTCCATTTGCTGCCCCTTTTGACAGTTTATGCATCTTGCCTTTTGGTTTTCTGCTTTGGCATGGCAAACTGAGGTTCTACCAAGAAAATCAGTTCATTGTGTTGAACTTCTCGACCAATGTCAGTTAGTCATCACTTGGTTACAACCAACAAAGCACTTCTAATGCCCAGCAGCCTGCCTGCACCCTGAAGCATTTTTCATGGAGTCACAAGCTTAGCTTCAAACTTTCCTGGATTCTCTTGCTCCAAATCGTAAATTTTATCGGTCATCCCTTCCTTTCTGTATGCTCCAACCAAGATACCAAATGTAATGGAATCCGGAGCGCATTCCCCATCTTTCATATGCTTGAAAACTCTCTCCATCTCCAGCAGATCGCCTGCTTTAGCACAGGCTGAGATCAAGGCATTATAAAAGAACGTGTTCTGCGGTACCTCCAGTCTTTCTGCAAGCTGAACAGTGCTGATTACCTTGTGAAATTGACCTGCATTACTATACCCATGGAGCAGACAACAGAAAGTCTTGGTATCAGATTTCATCCCCTCTGCTCGCATCTGATTGAAAGCATACTCCATGTTTTTTGCATCCCCGACATCTGCAAAGGCTTCAATTATGTTGTTGTAAGTGGAGGTGGTCCATGGGAATTCCAACTTTCGCATGTATTCCATCACTGCAGTCATTTTGTCATACATCCGTTTCTTCCCATAGGAACCGATCAAAATGTTAAAGGTCCGCGTTTCTGGTTCAATTCCATAGGCACGGAACCTTTCGTACCACTTCTCCATTGCATCAACTTGACCCATGTTTCCAAATAGGCTTAGGATGATATTCATGGTCCAGACATCAGGTTTGCAAGTGGAACTCTCCAGCATCCCTGAGAGAACTTTCTCCATCTCGTCAAATTTGCCAGCTTTTCCATAGCCACTTAGAACTATGTTTTGTGTGACAGTATTCGGGGATATCGTACGCTCAGACATCTCTTGATATAGTGAATCAACTAAATCAAATCTTGATGCTTCGGTGCAAGCCTTGAGAAGTGTGCTGTATGTGTAGACATCAGGTTGACAAAGAGGTAAGGTCTTCATTTTCTCAAGGATGGAAAATGCTTTGTCGAGGAGGTCGCTTCTGCAGTAAGCTGCTAACAATGCGGTGTACAATTCAGGATTGGGTTGGCATCCTTCTTCCATCATATCATCAAAGAGGTCATGGGCTCGTATGGCTTGACCAGATTTTCCTAGAAGGGTAAGGAGTTTCATGTAGGTGCCTTCTTTTGGAGAATAGAATGGCTGTTCCTTCAACATATCAAAAACCTAAAAAATGATAATATAAGTTGCAATTTTTAGAAATAATATTGTAAAAGGAAAGAAGTCAATAAACTGATAATCAAATTTTAGTTTGGAGGATGCAAAAAGTTAAAAGCTGAATAGCAGTCTAGCTGAAGAATTCTTGCGAAACTACCAAATTAACAACGATCTACTTGAACCAAAACTTTCAATAATGCTTTTAACCATGGGCATATCATGGTAGATCATCGACAAATGTTATGATGTGTTCAAATTAGCAACTTTGTATGTTCTAGTTAAAATTGCTTGTACATACAGATCTACTGGAATCAAAACTTTGAAACATCGATAGTACTTCTAACCATGGGCATATCACAATAGGTGATACCATAATACATGCATAAACATCACAATCCACAAATGTCATAACATGTTCAAGTTAGCAAACTTAGCATGTTCTAATCAACATTGATTGTACATACAATTGTAGACAACTGATACAATAATAACTTAGCTCAGATGAGTTCCAAGACGACTGCAGCAAAGGTACCTAGACCAGAAAATGGCCCATAAGAGGAGCTAAATTACTGAAATATGTAGAATATTGTTAAAGCAAACTCTTTAAAACGCATGAAAATTTCACCGTGTGACTAAAAAAGTTGTGTACTTATCAAACTTTCTGTTCTCCAAACCATTCGTAAATTCTTCCTAAGTAACAGGAAGTTTTCCCGAAACCATATTGAATTGTGGTAGCAATTCTTAAAAAACTCGACTCGGTAAGTTTCTTTCAGTTGGTTTTCGAGTAAAATTAAGACATTTGGAAGTGAAAGAAACAACTATTGAAATAGGAGGTGAAACATGAATGAGTAGCAGAAAGGGTGGTACCTCGAGCGCCTCCTGCCACTGCCTCTTCTGGATCCGGTCAGCGAGCGCCTCGGTGACGGTGCACACCCAGGCCTTGGCGGCCGCGCGGTCATCCATCTTCTTCTTGATGTTCTTAATGGGCGTCCGCGGCCGCCGCGACGGCAAGCTCTCCGACGCCCCAGGAAACTCCCCCTCCTTCCAGTGCCGCTTCTTGGGAGGAGAACGAGCAGGAGCAGAAGATCGTGGCAAAGTCGAAGAAGAAGAAGGGCCCTCCTTCCAGTGCCGTTTGTTGGGAGGAGAACGAGCAGGAGCAGAAGACCGTCGAAAAGTCCGTGGCAAAGTCGAAGAAGAAGAATAAGAAGGGCGAGGGGTGGTGCCCGATGCCCTCCTGGGCCGTGAACCTAGCGCACACCTCAAAACCCTAGCGGAGTCATCGGCGTCGGCGGATGTCCCGGTCGCCGGCCGCCACGACGCCCTTCGATGATTCCTTCTGAGGTCGAATGGAGAGGCCGAGTGGAGGAAAGGAGGAGAAGAGGAAGAGAGGAAGGAAGACGATAAGGCCATGACCAACGACGAGCGCAGCGCTGGCGCCGTCAGTGAAGCGAAGATGATATTTGACGGGCAATGGCACGGAGAGAAATAGCTAACGGGCCAGCTCCGTATGCCCGTCTTATCTTAATCCGAATCCGATTTTTTTTTCCATAAAATCCGTTACCCTAACAGTCTCACACTCGGTCCCACAACCATCTGTCATGAGACGGAAGATGGTATTGCTCGGTGAATTCAAACCCTTGACCATATGTCACGAGACAGAGGAGGGTATAGCTCGACGAATTCGAACCCTTATTTTCTTCTGTAATTCTGTTCTGTCGTAACTAACTCAGTTATACCTGAAATTTTAAAAATTAATAAAACCGTTTTAAAATGGACAAAAACTCAATTTCTTAAAAAAAAAAGTATTTTTTTAAAATAATAAAATAGCATATTATTTTTTATACTGCAATATCATCATTTCAAATGTATAAAAATAAATTGGCTCAATTTAATTAAAATACATTTTACTAACTTAATTAAAATATTTTTTAAATTTAATTAAAAATATTTTAATTTAGTGTTCTCATCCTTTAAATTTAAGTTTTTTATTTGCTATTGTTTATATAAAAATATTTAATAAATAATTCAAATTAAGTTTGCTCAAATTCTAAATTTATCTATCGACAAATCCAATATTGAGTCCATCGACACAATCAATTAAATCATTTTTTATCTTACGTTTTGAATTTACTTATTATGTAAAATATATATTTAAGAATTAATTGGCTCGTAAAATATAAATATCTTATTAAAAAAACCAATCGAATTGAGACAATTAATCAATTGAATTGGATCGAAGATGGGCTAGGCCTAGTACATGCCCAAGGGCAGCGGCATGGATCGAACGGTTTCCCCCTCCGGTTTAGCCCATAGAGATAACAATGTGGCATGCACGGTAAATTTTAACAAAAGATGAAATCCATCACTCAAACGGTCTCATATGATTATCTTCACGATCATTTATAAGAAGATAAATCAGAAAACTAAAATTAACTATTAGAGTATCCGAATGCTCACTCATTAATAACACCCTAAAGTTAATAATTAAAAAAAAATATTAAACACGTTCATATAGAGGGGTATTATAACACCCCTTCATATCGTTTATTAACATATAAGGGGTGTTATTAACACCCCATTAATGGAGCGTTGCTAATGCTCTATGAAGGAGGATATTATTTTAATTTTATCAAGATTCGATCCTTATCCATTTTAATAAATTTATTCTGTACTAACTAATCAATAACGTCGTGAAGAACCATGCAAAATTTACATAGTAAAAAATAATTTCTCCAAGGAAATTCGATCCGCTACACGCTACCCGACACCAAACTTACTCCTACGGTATATACGCTCACCCACGTGTCACATTCAGTGGCCCCCTACGAGTTCCCATTGGCACGTCAGTTACTCCTGCGCCACACGTGATCGTCTACGTGCCACATCATGTGGGCCCGCGACACTCCAACGCTGACATGGCCGTGTTGCGCTTCGCGTCCTCCTCACGCTCTCTCTTCGACATATTATAAAAAAGAAAAACGCCTGGCTTGATAAATCGCTCGCCCCGAATGCCCTAAAAATCCCACCGCTCCACCGGCTCCGTTGGCCCGCGAACTTCCCGTGGATATCGGTATCGGGATCCGATCGAGCGAGGGCGAGAGGAGCGGATCGCGGTTCCTCGCTCGTCTTGGTCCTTGATTTTTTTTTCCTCCGGTATTATTGATCTCTGACCCTCACTGCGTTGGTCGCAAGCTAAACTGAAGACTTGAGCAATTTCTTGGCGATTTTATGCGCCGGGCTGTTGCAGGAACCCTAATTGTTATCCCGGTTGTCAGGGAGATCTTGTCAGTCGGCGGACATGTTCGGTTCCAGCAGTCGTAAGCTTCGCCTCCTCGTTGCTTGTTGATAGGATTTTCTCTGCGTGCTCTGTTTGGGCTTGACGGTTTCTGATGGTGATCTTGTTTTATTATAAAAATGACGTCTTTGATTTGCTTGGATTTGGGATTATCGTATGGTGTTTCAGTGGGTGGGATATGATGTCTATATTAGTTCTTTCGTGGGATTGAGCCTTGGAATGTTGTATATCGTGGGCAGCTGACGTTTATTTTGTGTTATTTGGCAGCAGGATTTTAGTTTGTTTACAATATGAGTGGTTGTTTTTTGATCTTTCGATTTGTATACTGACTAGAAATTAGAATCTTGCTTTTACTTATGCAGAAGATTGATGCTCTTCGCTGGGCCTAAAGCCTTTTTTTTGACTCGAGTGATATCATGTTTCTTTGAGCTTTCTTTCACTTATTCCGGAGTTTCTGTCTTCATCGTTTTTTTTTTTTTTTGTTTTTGGCTTTTGTAATTCTTCTCCCTAATTGGATATGCAGCTTTCGGTCAATCTTCAACTAGTCCATTTGGTGCCCAGCCGATGTTTGGTCAAACAAGCACTAGTGCTACTAATCCATTTGCGCCTAAACCCTTTGGAAGTCTAAGTCCTTTTGGCACCCAGACTGGGAGTTCGATTTTTGGAGGCACATCTACTGGTGTCTTTGGACAGCAATCAACACCTGCCTTTGGTGCTTCATCAGCTCCGGCTTTTGGGAGTTCCATGCCTGCCTTTGGGGCATCATCAACTCCTGCATTTGGCAGTGCTTCGTCTTCATTCGGTGGTACACTCTTAATCATAGCTAATTGCTAGATTGCAGTAAAATGGGTTGGTTATTAGCTGGAGAAGGACTTCATATCCCCATCAATTTTTGCTAATTTTGTGTTTATTTTTAATTGAAGTAGTCTTATCATTTTTTATATTTTACACATTCTCTCACATGCTGCTTTAGTATCCCTCAAGTATCGAAAGGATAACGTAAGTCATTTCTGCAATACAATTAAGGAGTAATTTATTCATTTTGTTTATTGTTGCGAAAAAAGGTACTCTGATACAACTAGCAGTAGTTGCTTGGTTAGGATATTTCATTTGATTAGCCTTATTTGTTTTTAGGATTCAAATCTTATCATTGTTTTATCCAATTATGGATGAGGATGGAATGGGATTGTAGCTCCAGTGAGAACTAGATCATGCACCTCCAAGTTGTATGATTATAATCGTGCTTAATTCTTTTTTGCATGGAATTTAAATTCTAATCAAAATCTTCTGACATTTTAATATCTCATTAGAATTATTGTATCTTGTTTCACTGTGAAGATTTTCTGATTTGGACTTTTACCGCATAACAGAGCCTGCATTTATTTGAGGTTCTGGTTATCCTTTTTCATGAGATGCTGTGATAATGATGGTTTTATGTTGCAATTACTATCAAATGTATATCTTTGTTACTAAACACTACTTCTCCAACATGATATGATTTTCTTTTTCATAGTTGTTTTTGGTGCTTCCATGGTTTTTTATACTGCTGCCATCATGTAGTTCAAGAAATTACTTGATGCTGAAAGGATTTTCTTGTTTGTAGGATCTTCTTTGTTTGGACAGAAGCCAGCCTTTGGAACATTTGGTTCATCTCCCAACCAATCAAGTCCATTTGGCAGTACGTTTCAGCAAACACAACCAGCATTTGGGAGTGGCCTCTTTGGTTCCACAACCCCATTTGGTCAATCAAGTCAACCTGCATTTGGCGCTACAAGCACCCCAGCATTTGGTGCTACAAGCACCCCAGCATTTGGTGCCACAAGCACTCCAGCATTTGGTGCCACAACTACACCAGCATTTGGTTCAACAGCAACATCCCTTTTTGGTTCCACAGGAACTTCCTTTGGGGTTTCAAGTTCTCCAGCATTTGGCTCAACAGCAACACCATCGTTTGGTACTCCAACCACCTCCATTTATGGTTCTTCAAGTACGCCGGCATTTGGTGCATCTAGTGCTCCCACGTTCAGCTCTCCAACTGTTTCTGCTTTTGGCACATCAAATACTCCTTTCAATTTTAGTTCCACCCCAGCCTTTGGTCAGTCGACATCTGCATTTGGTAGTACACCTTTTGGAGCATCACCATCCCCTTTTGGTGGTCAGAGCTCCCCATTTGGTAAGTTATTTTAACTTTTTTCTCCAGAATCTCTTTCCTTGACAAAATATTTGTTTGTCAATTTTCATATTTCTATATTAGTATATTGTAGTGCTCTTAGGAGGCTATAAGTCGCTCTTGAACTTTTTGCATGCCTTTCTGCTTGTTGATCTTTTCATTAAATAATATTTCTGAGGTTTTATTTTCCTGTCTGTATATTGATATCTTGCAGGTGCTCAGGCAACAACACCATCCTTTGGTAGCCCAGGTTTTGGACAATCAGCTTTTGGGGCTCAACCTGGAGGAACAAGAGTTGCGTCATATAGCCCAACACCTGAGGCTGATGGTGGCACTAGTAGTCAGCCTGCTGGCAAGCTGGAATCCATAAGTGCCATGCCTGTGTATAAAGAAAAGAGTCATGAGGAATTAAGATGGGAGGATTATCAACGTGGCGATAAAGGTAAATGCCAACTAGTTAGGGGTGCCTGCTTGCTCATTTCTTAAGTATCTTATCCTTTGGAACTTGCATTTTCAATTTATCAATTGTTTTTAAAAGAATCTCACAGAACCTCAAAATTATGTTGAACATGTGATGTTTGCATGTGCTATTGAAAAAGGCAGGAGAAGTGTTTTTACATTAAGTATAGTTCCTTAGCTTAGCTATCCTGTATGGCTTTGAATTGGACGAATATTTCCTACTGATGTCCCTGAGTAAAAGAATAGCATCATATTATTGACTTTGGTGTCTTATTATAATGCACTGTTTATTGTTTATCCTGTTCAACTATTGATTTCCATTCTCAAGTATGTTTCAGATAGTGTATGCTATTTTTGTCTGTCATAACTTTCTAGCAGCCTTGTTTTCCATCATTTCTTTTTCTCATACGTTAAATATTCTGCTTCTACTAATGGAAATATCATTCTATCAGGGGGGTCCAATCAGTCTGGACAGCTTGCTGGAGCAACAAATTTTTCAGCTCCATCTCAACCCAGTCCTTTTGGTTCTACAGGCACATTTGGTCAATCTTCTGCAAACCCTTTTTCTTCGACCACACCTGCCAATCCCTTTGCTCTTAAATCTCCAAGTTTTGGTTCTTCTGGTTTTGGTTCCACATCTACATCACTTTTCAGCTCACCATTCTCTGCTTCTTCATCGAGTCCGTTTGGTTCAACTTCTACGGCTTCCTTATTTGGTGCTTCCAGTAGTTCTACATTTGGTTCAAGTTCATCACCCTCACTTTTTGGTGGGCCGGCTGCACCTGCTTTTGGCTCTTCTACATCACTCTTCGGCAATTCATTGGCAGGGTCAAATTCTGCTTTTGGATCTGGCCTGGCATTTGGCAATAATCAAGCTTCTGGGTTGTTCCAGTCCTCACCTGCACCTTTTGGGCAAACATCAACTCCCTTTGGACAGCCAACTAGCGGAACCACTTCTGCTTTTGGATCAAATCTATTTAGTACTCCATCTACTGGTTTTGGTGGGAGTTTATTCAGCAGTTCAACTTCATCACTCTTTCCTTCAAGTACTCCAATTGGATATAATACAATTGTATGTAATGCTTACTTAATGTATTCATATAGCATTTTTATTATTTAGGTGTATTTGAATGATAATTATGGCTCATCTGCCCAGCCTTCAGCACAGACACCCTTCCAACCTGCTCCAGCACTCCAGACATCAAGCACATTCTCATTTGCAAATTTTGGACAGGCACAACCAGGTTTGTCTGTTGAATTTCCAGCCCCTTATTAGCTTTTATAAATATTTTCTCAGACTTGATTGCTCATGTTTCTTGACATTGAAAATTCAGCCTCTTCTGGTGGCTTTGGTGGTATGCCAAACATCTTCAGTCAAAGCACCTTTGGACAGCCGTATGTTCCTTTTCTTTGCTATTGTGTTTTTCCACAAGCATTTTTGTTTCTTCTATTTTTGCTAAGCTACTGCTTGAGCTATATGGTTCCTCTCAATATTCTGTGAATTTAATTGTTATAAGATGACTTACACTGTCATCCTGCCATGTGACGGCTTAGCTTAGTTTTATTAAAGAAACAAGGTACTAAATGCACTAACCAATTATCCTAGTTATTTCGTTACATTCCAGATCCTTGATGTTTTCCTTCTCCTGTTTTTTTGTATCACAAGGCATGTATTTGCATTGAAGAAATAACAATAACCTCTGCTTGTGGCAAAACTTGTTGTATTCATACTAACTGCAGTGATCTAATAAGAAGCATCTCATGCTCCATGGAAAGGAGTTTTTTTTTACTAAGGAAGTTTCTTGATCAGGATCATGTATTGGAAGTTAATGAAGTAATGAACCAATTGAGTTAGAACTTAGTCTGATGGTTTTTGTAAGTGATTCAACTTGAAATAAATTTTTGCACACTTAGTTGTGAATCAAGATGATCATATTTAATACTACGAAGGAATGCAACTGGTGGCCTATTGTGGTAAAGTATTCACTGGTCAATGACTAAATAATTTTCATATCACTTCTGTAGTCAGTGTTGGAGGTCAATCTGATATTAACTTGTCAACGAGGAACAGGATTGTCAATGTCATAGTTTTTCATGCTCTTGCGTTAAGTTCGGAGCCTGGCATAATTTCTTAACTCTTAGGCAGCCCCTGGCTGGAATTTTCAGTTTAAAGTTAATAGAAGGCTAGAATGTAGGCTTCATGAGAATGGATGTTTTTTTTTTGTTTTCATTTCTTTATTTATTAAATTGGTAGCCTCTCCTATATGTCCATGGTTCAGTGCTGCTGGCCAGTCCAATGTGGTCATGCAACCAGTTCCTGTTGCAAATCCTTTTGGGACACTTCCGGCAATGCCTCAGATGTCAATTGGTCGTGTAGGCTCTACCCCCTCAATTCAGTATGGAATTTCGAGCATACCTGTAAGTCTTACTTTCTTCAAAATGATATATATTAGATGAATTGTGATTGTAAATGCCATTATCATGTTCCCTTATGGTTTTCTTTGCTGTTAACAGGTTTCTGATAAGCCTATTCCTGCAAGGACTTCGCCATTACTAGTTCCACGAATTTCCTCTCAGAGAAGGATTAGACTGCCTCCAAGGAAATACTCCCCTAAAACTGATGGTCCAAAGGTGAGAAATTAATATGAGGGACACATGCTATTTTGGTAATTTGGTTGCAAGTTAGTGAAGCATAATTTACAAACAATCTGTTACCATCATGGTAACACCTCATTTGCAATATCTTTCCATCTGCAGGTGCCCTTTTTCGCTGATGATGAAACACCTTCTACACCAAAGGCAGATGCACTTTTCATTCCCAGAGAGAATCCTAGGGCTCTGGTTATACGTCCAGTTGAGGAATGGCCTCCTCGAAGTACCCTGGAAAAGGGTAGTATCTCCAAGTATGGAACAAAGTCAGCTGATGAAAATGGTAAGATAATTCTTTTCTATTGTATTGTGTTGGAAAATGGTCAAAATCTCAGCAGCCACAGAAAATTAAGAACTGGCTGTAATGAGGTTAAATAAACTTAAACAAAAATGTATTTATGTAAAAGTATAGATTTCGATGATATGCCATTGAAGTTTGAAAGAGTTTAGTAGGAGGCCATAGGTATAATCCGGTTTCACTTAGTTAATAGAATTACGAGGATGAAGAAGATGGACAAGGTATGGAGATATCCTTGTTCTGAATTCAAATTATATAGGTATTAAGTTGATGAGTAATTACCTGGAATTTCAAGAATCGGTCATCTAAAAAAGAAATAAAGATGAGATAAACAATTCTGAAAATGAATCTGGTTTTATGCCTCCAGAAGATCAACCAAAAACACTATTTATATAATAGACACAAAAAGTGAAATATAGAGAGAAAAGGAAAAGTTTGTGTATGATTTTGATTGACTTAGAATTCATTAAATTTATCATAATAAGTATACCTGATAGCCTTTTGTTCAGGTAAAGCTGTAGGAATGCCTTCTGCTCCAGCTTATAAGGAACTTGATGAAGGTGATCATGATGGTAAACTTCTTTTAAGAGTTTGTATTTACTGAAACTTGAATCTTTCTTCAGAAGGATAAGTAGTAGTTTCATGATCATATTACTAAATCAGCACCAGAATGTCCTTTTCAGATTTCTTATAAATTACTGGATATTGCCATTCATGATGCATTTTGACCTGCCAAATGACCTTTTTTTTTGGCAACTTTTCTTGTGTCTCAATTGAATACAGATAATTTCATTGTTTCTAGAATTATCGCTGCTAAAATATTCCAAATAGAAAACGATGTTAGTTGCAAGATTACTATCATGTGACTCTTAGATCCACTAGTTTGATAGCATTAGAACATAAGTTTTGTTTGAGAATTTAATTGCTAAGCTAATTATTGAGTTTGCATATGTACTTGATATAAAAGATTTAGAGGAATGAAGTTTAATTGAAGGCAACTTATAATGAACTACTTTTAATTGATAGCATTAGAACACAAGTTTTGTTTGAGAATTTAATGCTTAAGATAATTATTGATTTTGCATATGTACTGGATTTAAAAGATTTAGAGGAATAAAGTTTAATTTAATGCAACTTATAGTGAACTACTTTTATTTCCTATTTGGCATTTCTAGTAGTCCAGTAGAACTTTCCTCTTCTTAACTTCTTATTCAGTGGTTTTTCAAAATTATGCAGAGCCTGTTACTGAGAATGGGCACACGAGGGAACACTCTAGCCCAACCGCATCACCGTCTCAAACTGTACACAAAATGAACGGCACAACCGATGATGGTCATACGCAAAAAGCTACAGACTCTTACGTGAAAATATCCGGACACAGGGCAGGGAAGGCTGCAATTGTGTATGAGCACGGTCCAGGCATAGAAGCATTGATGCCCAAGCTCCGCCGAGATGACTACTATACTATACCTCGAATCCAGGAGCTGGCCGCAAAAGAGCGTGCAGAGCCAGGCTTTTGCAAACGCGTCAAGGATTTTGTGGTCGGTCGGCATGGCTACGGCAGCATCAAATTCTATGGGGAGACTGATGTCCGCGCGCTTGACCTGGAGTCGATTATACAATTCAACAACCGTGAAGTGATCGTTTACAATGATGACGACAAGAAGCCTCCGGTCGGGCAAGGGCTGAACAAGCCTGCAGAGGTGACACTCCTCAACATCAAATGCATCGACAAGAAGACTGGAGAGCAGTTAACAGAGGGTCCAAGGGTGGAAAGGTACAAGGAGATGCTGGCGCGGAAGGTGAAGGAGCAAGGCGCAGAATTCATCGCATATGATCCCGTCAAGGCGGAGTGGAAGTTCAAGGTGAAGCACTTCAGCCGGTATAGGTTTGTGGACATGAATCTGGTGGTTTGAGAAGTCTAAAAAACTCGAGGGGTTTGTGATAGTGAATTACGCCTTGAATTCTTTCAAGTTTTGTGTTTTGTATAGAATTTCAACTTTGGGTGTTGGTGTTCTTCTTATGCCAAACTCGTTTCTTCTTCTCATGATTCTTTTGGGCTGTGCCTGAAATGGCTTTAAAGCATTCATTTCGCTCTATAAAGTTTACCTTTTTTTTTAAAATTTCTTTTGAAGTTTTAAAATTTGTTATGGCAATGGCTAGACCTTAAATATTGTGTTTGAAAATTTATGAAAAAAATAATGATGTTTGATAATTCTAGAGTTCTATGTAGTTTTATTTAAAAACCATGAAAATGATACGAAAAAGGAAAGAAAAACCTTTCCTTAAATTTCTCATCGAATAAAAAGATCGATGCAACTTGATTTATAGATGACATTCATACCAAAAAAACACCCCTAAACAATGCAATTTACAGCAACAATCTATGACCAAAAAAATTGGTGGCAAGGGATTTATTTACACATCGAAATAAGAAACTCGTTTTCTTGTCGATGTCTCAAGTCTCGATCTTGATCATAAGAGGTTGCCTTAGATCTGAAGAAGGTTGCCACAAGGATGGTAGCCAAGGAGATGGCGGCATGGCTAGGATGTCCTCTGCCTCTAAGTTCTCAGCTAAAGCCTTTTGTAGAGCAGCCTTTGCTTCTCTTGTCACACAAACCATAAGGATGGCTGGAAAAAGAAAAGAACTTGCTCTGAGATGACATTATAGATCTTGAAAATGCAAATTAAAAGTATAATTTTCAGAGATGCGCGACTTGATAATCCTTCTCGTTAGGGAATGGCTCCAAGTCGGGTGCATTGAACAATAACCAAATAATCTTTGTCAACAAACATGAAGTAGTCAGTGAAAATGGCTCCAAGTCTAGTGTATACCAAGACAAATGAATTGTTACATTCACTAGCTCTGTGGATTGGTCAGTCTAGGTGAACTCGGTGTCGATCGGTAGTCATTGATACAGCTACATCGTAAGACTCAAACAGTAAAAGAATACTAGAGGCATGCCTGAGTGAGGCTGCTTACCAGATATCGCTAATCCAGCTACCATAGTTCCCTGCATCCATTTCAAACCAAAAGATGTCACAAACAGAAAGAAATCAAGATTACTTAATCAGGCTGCATTTACAAATCACTCACTTATGTGTTTGTTTATATCTATTTACCACTTGTAAGAAAACTAACATGTGGATTCAAGCTAGCATGTAAATTTGAGATATAGAAGGATGTTTATTTTCTGTTTTTGTTGTTTCCAATCCAGATTTCGATAATGTATCCACATGCACTAACATTATATGCATGTTGAAGTAAGAATAGAGAACTAAGGTTCAGAAAGTGATTGTCAAAAGAAAGGAAGTGATATTTCATAGTTGCAACTTGGTGTCAGATTGCATATTGACAATAACAGGATGGGAATTAACTCGTGATAATCGATAAATGCGATAGACAGCAATAAACATACCCAGTGAGCAGTTGAAGTCTCACTCCATCCATGTGTAACATCAGCTAGGTCATCCAAAGTAGTGCCGACATACACCAGGACAAGCGTAATTGGCTGCAAATAAGTAACAAAAAAAGGAAAGCATATCACTGTTTAATATTTCAGAGAAAACTATGTATCAAAAGTAAAGAGGGGTACACAAGCTGGTAATTTGAAAGTCTAAACGATTCGAAATTCAATTCCAATGTGCGCGAATGAGTGCCTCAAAATAGGCCAGCACCATCAGAAAGGCACTAGTTCAGGTGTTTCTACACCATTAAAACAGAGGGATCAAAAAGATCTAGTAGGATAATTATACCATCATTCCTAGCCAGGAAGCCATTGTGTATTCTGCAAGGCCAATCGGTGTAACAGATAGGAAGTAATTCAACAAGCAAAATGGAACCAAAGGTGCCAGCCTAAGCAGCAACACAATCTGGAGAAGAAAAGACACGAATTAAAATCCTTGTTAAGCAAGTCATACTATTGTCATTTATCATATAGGCAATACGAATCAGCAATATGTTGAAATGAGGATATGCTATGTTTCATTCATAGAAAAAAATAGGTTCTTATATATTACTATCAAAGAGTCTCTATAGATGCAGTATGTTGCAAACATAGAACAAGTCTCTCTCTCCCCTTCCATCCATGAAACAAGTACAATTTTTCTTTCTTCTTTATTCTCTTATGTTATGTTTCACGCAATTTAGCAAGTTTTTGATCAGTGAATAAGGAACAAATGCTATCATATATGGAATAAATTAAGATATATGTGAAAATTGTTTTATGAGTTTCGATAAAACCTTAAAGCCAGATCTCTCAATTGCTACTGCAACAGCTTGGAAATCAGGAAAATCATTCATTTTGGAGATGACGTAGGGCCTTCCTAACTGCGAAATGATCACAAAAGAGATGTTTTAACAGTGCTTTATAGTAATATAAGAAATATCAAAGTTTCCATCTAAATTTAAGATTTAAAAACTTTGCAAGTGGAATAGGCATTGGAATTCAGCAATGTAGACTGCATCATTGCATGCATAGTTAGAACATGAGAGCAGTAAACCTACCACCAAGTAGTCCTGGCTGATAAGAACAATGATTTTCATCAGTGAATTAAATTCCCTCAACTCTCACTATCCTAAAAAAAGCAGCTTAATTCATCTGGATTTGTCATCTAACCTGTTAAGTATTGAATTTTTTAAAATAAAATATATAATAATAATAATAAAGGAACAAATTGAATCGTCGAACATGAAGTGAGGACGCTGAATTAAAATCGGATTAGATTCGAACTAAATACAACGGATAGACACGGAGATAAGAATTACGTTAAATCTCAATTATGTTAAATTCATGCAGTATGTTTTGGTTCCCCTTCCACTTGCAACCTATAATTATGTTAAATCTCAATTGGATCTTGCATAGGCAACACAAACAATAACATGGATTCTCTTTAAACCCTGTCTCTTCTTTCCTCGCTTTGTTATATTTCTTAAGATCCATTATCAAAGTAAATACTGGTAATTAGTAAATGGCAACTTCACTGAACAAGTTGTTCAGTTTGAACGATTTTTAGTCCATCGAACCAAAGTTTAGGTCTGAGATTCAATTCCGTGTAGAGTCTACTTACGCAAAATGCTTTGAAGCTTACATATATATATAATTGGTTTTCCTTTAGAAAATAGCGAGACTATCAATGACCTGGTGGACCTTGAGACCTCTCAACTATTCAATTGGAACCTCCAATGCAAAGCAAAATTACTTCTGCACATCTCAAAAGCAACTAAGGAAACTTACAGTTCTACCAAGCAAAAATGCAGCCACAGAACCAAGTGTTGCTCCAATTGAATCAGCAAGAAAGCCTATTGGCAACCCAAATAGATATCCACCACCAAGCTGCAAATGAGAAACCAATTATTTTTTATCATCACTCGCCAACAAGATTCAATGCTAGCTAAATAAAACAAAAGTCAGCATAAATGTTTTCTCATGAAGTACTTACCAAAGAAAAGAGTAAATAATGAACATAAAGAAAATTATTTAGCTACATTAGAGGTGCAGATCCTTGTAGACCCATACAAACATACGAACATGTACTATAACAAAAATTAACAAATCTAAGCTAGGCCTTTACATTATCAAGAGAACTCTATGCTTACACTAAGTACTGCAGCTGGAACAGCAAGTATAGTCAAAGGAATATAAGCAACGGCCCTGCTTACAGAAATTTAGAAAGTTCAGTGTAAGGATAAAGAATGTTGAGAATGACATAAAATAGAAATTTCACAAAAGAAAATCAAATTATCACCAGCTTGTCAAGCAAAAGAATATGTGTGTTTATTAAAAAAAAAAGGAGGAAGGCACAAAAAACATGGTTTGCACTTGCAGTTATCCTATTAATGCTGCAATAACAACATTGTCTTGTGATGCTTCACTCAACCTATGCATGCATATGCTCCACTACAAACAATTAAAGTGCTTGCACCATAATGAAGAGCAGCTCCATGCTTTCAACACCAAGTGAACAACTTAGATTCCTCCAACCTATTAATTTCCAAAGGAAAGAACCATTGCTCTCCCCGGTTAAAGAGGACAACAAGATCATTATATATCGATATGCCAATCCTTAGGAAGCAATAAGTCTACTGGGTGATCGTCATCTCTGTTAAACACAATCATGCTCTCTTAGCTCTACTAAGGTCAGTTTTATCAACAAATTGTTTAATTTTTAGATTCTGAAAAAACCAAAATTACAGAGTTGTCAAGTCTGGCATCATCATCCCCCATCCTCTTCTATAGTGCACATCTCTCTTGTTCTCTCCCAAACCTAGTCCAATTGCAATATGCCTAGGAATTTATATAGTTAATGAGTCTCCTCACATCCTGGATCCTGCCTTTTCTTCTTGTTTCCTATTTTCTCTTATTCTCTTTTATGCCAGGTCCAGTTGCAATATGTCTAGGCATTCATATGGTCAATGAGCCTCCCTCACATACCTGACTCTTGCCTCTTGTTCTTTCCCTAGTTCTTCTCTTTCCAATCATGTTCTTTTCTTTATGGTCCTTCTCTAATCTATGTTTCAACTTGACAACATAACAACTTGAGCACCACTTAATCATTCTGTCTATAAAAATGGTTCATATGAAGTCATACAAGTACATCCAATATGTTTATGTTTTGTCATAAGCCTGTTTTGTGTCTTATGATCATATGTATGCCTCTATGAAGCACCATCTCAACTTTCAGATTTGATTATTGACACATAAAGTATCTTAATAACAACCTATTTTAAGTATTTGGTGTTGTTCTCATGTTCTATGAAGTATATTATAGGGTAACATTCACACATGCCTAAAGTTAAGCTTACAACAATATTCATGTGTGCCGAGGAGAATGAAAGAAGAACAATAAAAAAAAATGTTCAACCTGCTATCAAAATATTCAAACAATGATAAACAGGAATTTTTGAACCACATTTCAAGTAAATCCTCCTCCTCATATTGTCAAAAAAAACTTATTTGTCTCAGTTGAGCCATATCCGTTGTTATATAACTAATAATATTCAAATTAATTAAATTGTCTATTTTTTGTTACATTAACTAAAATTTCTTTAGTCTCCCTCTACCCCTCACACCTTCCACTCTAATTGAGTCAAATCTCCTAACTACAGAAACTATTGGACGTTTTTGAATCTGTCCAAATCATCTAAGTCTCTCCCATTTTACCATTTATTCAGTCATATGTATACCATCTTCAAAAATATTTCAAGCCTACCACCATGCCAAGTGAATGCAAAAATAAAATGTGCGGCATACACAACTGCTCCATTCTGTACATGAAAAACTTTGTTGTAATTTGACAAGATATACATAGGAAGATCAAATATTTATGTAAAACTTGTAGACTTTAGTCACTGAGGATTGTGCTAGTTAAAAATGTGAGCCAAAGAACGAAAAGGTTGAAACAAAAACGAAATCAAGAAGACGTCAATGCTAAATATTAGTGCACTTACAACATAACAGGTCCCCATAGACCAAGATTCTGCTTTATCCAGACCAAGAACTCCCTCAGAATCTGGCAGCATAATTAATTACAGATGTCAATGGATTGAAGAGATGAACATGGTTTATAGTAAAATATTGCATTGTGGTTTCCACAATGCCATGATGTGCATAGAAAAGCAGAGGTAATATTATGCCTGCCGAGTAATAATAGCATCTTGGAATTGGCTACTTCAAATAGTTTTAAATTCTTAGTCAAATATCATAAAGTTGATCTGCTTGGATGTTTCAGCATAGAAAAAAGATGTATCTACAAATAAGGTTTCAGCACAGGTGATGGAGATATATTTTGTGTAGCATGACATGCAATCCAAACAAGATCAAGAATGAGATTTCAAAGAACTTCATCATCTAATCAAATTGTTCTATCAACGCCAACAAACTCATCTTCCAGTCCTTCTGCACAGTTGTTTAGTTCAATACACGTAGAGACCTTTCAGAAAATCTCAGTCTTTTTGAGATTAACATAATCAAGTTTAGTTTGGACCAAAATTGACATGCAGAGTGAAAGGCGTTTAGATATGAATCCTTCAAAGGGTATTGGTTAATTAATATGAAATCAACACCTAATGTCAAACTTAAGAAAGAAAATGGTGGCGCTAATCTTATTCCGGCTCTTAAAACTGTTCTCGAGACCTTGTTCGTGCTTGATACTAAATTCAATCTATAGGCAAAAGAATTTCTTCCCCGAATTAGCTTCAGGACTGTTCCTGACTACCAAGGAGACTTATTGAATTGTTGTTGCTGGGGTACTGTTAAATACTGTGATGGAGCGAACTAGTTTCTAAATACCGTCGCAATCTTGAAAGAACAGTTTTTGAAAATATATTTGGCCATCCAAAGTATGCCAAAAAAAAGTTGAATTGAGAACAACGAGAAACAAATGTTCGAATCACAGAGCATTCAGATCATTAAACACGAAGAATCAATAACACGACTTTAATATTAGATAGCAACGGTAAAAATGTTACCTTTTCGACAGGAAGCGTGAAGAAGGCGGCAGCGGTAGCAACGGCGAGGAGCACGAGGAGGGTAATCCTGACGGCGGACAACCAGGAGACGGCCATCGATGACGACAGCGACCGCCTCTTGCCTCAGATCCCGCCGCTCCTCCTCCTCTGTCGCACAATCTTCCCTTTCTTCGCCACCAAAACACAAAGCGAAGGCCACAAGCCGAACCAATCGATCCTCCTTTCTCTCTCTCAACTGGCACCTATTATTAACAATAAAAAATAATTCCAAAAGATGCGCCTTTTTCTCTGGCTCTCCTCTTCAAATGATAGTAAAGATCATCGCGCTGTATTTTCGTTGTCTATTGTGATTCCACCTTCCTTATATAGAACAATCGAGACCGAAAAATGATGGGAAAATCTTGTCGTGTCTCCGACTGACCTCGAACTCGAAGCATCGGTTTCCGTCGCCAAGTTCTGCATTCGAAGAATACAGAAGGCATTTCCTTTCCAGTCTCCTTACTCCGCAATGTGCCGTGAAAGAAGGCGCCGCCAATGTTTGCCTACGGTGGCGCCGGCGAGTAAGCGGCGGAGAAGGGACGTATACAGGAGGCGGCGCCTTGGCCAAAAAATGTCACTATAAATGTCAATCTCGAATCAAAATTATTGGGCTCTAAAATCAACTGTATTCGAAGGCCCATTAATGATCGGGTACGTAAGATTTTGGAAAACTGGACCGTAAAGTCAAGAACAGGCCCATTAATCATTTTTTAAATAAAACAAAATCATAAAAATTAAAAAATGGCGAATGCAGGTTTTGAACCTGCGACCTTCGCATTATTAGCAGGACTCTCTAACCAACTGAGATAATAAGTCAGCCGATTTTAGTTACCATTAATATTTTTTTAAATAAAACAAAATCATAAAAATTAAAAAATGGCCCATGCAGGTTTCGAACCTGCGACCTTCGCGTTATTAGCACGACGCTCTAACCAACTGAGCTAATAGGCCAGGATTTTGTTACCAATAATAATTTTTTAAATAAAACAAAATCATTTTGGCGTTATTAGCACGACGCTTAACCATTAATAGGCCTGTTTTAAATAAAATAAAATCATTAAAATAACCAACTAAAAAATGGCCCATATGCAGGTTTCGAACCTGCGACCTTCGCGTTATTAGCACGACGCTCTAACCAACTGAGCTAATAGGCCAGTTGATTTTGGTCACCAATAATTTAATAAAGTATATAAAATATCATTTTGTAGCTGAAGTTAATTTTTTACATTTATCTAGATTTTAAGAATTTTGATCTATATTTGATCATTAACTAATGGGTTTATTGACCCTTTACATTTTTTTTGAATTTTTTATCTAAAAAATTTGAGAAAAAAAAGAGAAAAGATTATGCTTGATTTTGACAAAATAAAATAAGACACATGATTTTATTTTTAGGGTGAATTTTCAATTATTTAAAAAAGAAATATTGAATTATGTGATGGGTCGGGCTGAGTTATCAGGTGGCCGACCGGTTCGGGCTTTCTTAACCGGTTTAAAACCTGAGTTGCGCTCCGGCCTCCATCATTTCTTGCTCGAGAAGATTGATCGAGAGAGATGAGCACCGATGGCGGCGGCGCCGGTGCCGGCAGTGACGCTCCGTCAGTCCCAGCCAATATGACAATCTACATCAACAATCTCAACGAGAAGATTAAGCTCGACGGTGAGCTCCTCATTCTGATGTGTTAGACCTCCACTTTCTGGTCTCATAAACCCTAGAAAGATCAGGAGTAGTTTTCGCCTTATGCTATCCAATTGGCTCATTTTTATCTTCTTTCCTAATTTTTATTCTAGATCGTCCAGATTTTGGCCACTTTTTTTTTTTCGGTTTTCGTCTTATAAACCTTGATGTTCGATTTTTTTCATTTGATGTTTGTGCATAAAAACTTGTTTTACTTTATGCTTCTGTTCTATATGCCCGCAACGTAAAATGCATGTTGAATTTCCTTTCCTACTTTTTCTTCGCTGATTAGCCCAAATGAAATTGATGCAAAGTTCACTATTTTTCTCCGTTTCTTGAGTTTATGCTAGCTCTATGTTTTAGTAGTGTCTTTATAGTTTTTCTTGCGTGTTTTCGTTGGCAAGGATTTCCTACTTGGTTGATTTGTATGATTTAAGCTGCAAATGGGATTTTTTGCTGTGATTGTTTGCATACGTCGGATTGACCACAGCGTGAAGATGCGGTTCAATGTGTTGAACATTTGGACATTGATTCAACATGTTGTCAGTGGTAATAGCTTTGTAATCACTCTTGTAAAATTGTTTCATGTCATGCATCTCACATGCTGTGGGTGGTCTTGAGGCATTTCTCAATCGACCTGTTAGGTAATCAAGAACACTTATATACACGCCTTTCACAATAGGCACATTTGAGTCAAAGAATATTGCTATCCCCTCAAAGGTAACAATCTCACACCACCTCTGGGAAGTACTTTGGGATCTTGAATTTGCAACCTTGCTCTGATATTATTTATCAATGAAGATGGTAATCATTCTTATTAATAACCTGGAGAAATAGTTTATAAAGTACTTATCATATTTCTGTAATTGTTGTATAATCAATGACAGCCTTTTGATTTCAATTATGAAATCTCCACTCATATAACTTGTCTGTTCAGCTTGCTTCTTTCGGCTCGGTTGCACAATAGCTTTATCCTATGTCATGGGAATATAATATTAAATGTGTCTTTCCTATTTTTTTTTCTTTGTTATTTATGTTAGTCGCTTACTTGCTTCACCAGAACTAACATATGTTCCTTTTTTAGAACTCAAGAAGTCCTTGCGTGCAGTTTTTTCTCAATTTGGCAAGATATTAGAGGTCCTTGCTTTTAAGACATTGAAACACAAGGGACAGGCATGGGTAATCTTTGAGGATGTATCGTCAGCGACTGAGGCACTTAAAAGGATGCAAGGATTTCCATTCTATGACAAGCCCATGGTAAGACAGTTTAATGGTTACTGTCTGCACATGGAAACAGTGCCTTTGAAAGCTTTATATGATTTCCTGAATCTTTCATGAATGATTAGATCTAATGCTTCAACATCTACAATTTCTATCACAAGTTTTGGAAACATCATATTATTAGTGTTGTGAAATTATGATGCAGGCATAGTGACACTCTTTTTGTGGTGGATATCATGTTTGTATTATAGACATTCAATGCTATTTCTGCAATATATTAACCATTACTGAAAAGAGAATGGCAGGCTATTGATGTTCTAGATTAAAAACAAGTGATTCTTCATGACTGCAACTGTACATTTTTTGGTGGCATTGGAAGTCTCCAACTTGTTATAATAATCAGATGCACCAGTTGGAATTTTCTTTACAACTATCGTAGTATTGGAGGTAGCTATTTCTTTAATTTGCTGTATTTTTTAGCCATCATGCATTCTCCAAGGGTTGCATAAGTTCTTTCAAGGTCATGACTGACTATTTGTTAGAATTTTTATGTTGTAATGGATAAATTGATAGAACACGACTATATGTGTGTGTGTATACATACACATCAGTTGGACATTTTTGTAATGCATTTTATATACCAGGCATTACTATTGGAGGTAGCTATTTCTTGAATTTGCTGTTTGTTTTAGCCATCATGCGTTCTCGGTTGCATAAGTTCTTTTAAGGCCATGACCAACCATTTGTTAGGATTTTCTTGTTTGTAATGGATAAATTGATAGAGCATGACTAGACTATACTTTATTTACACAGTCTAATTGTGTGTTTCATTAGTTTGGCATGAATTAGCTTATTAATGTCAAAGGTATGACTTTCTCATTAATTACAACATAGTCCCTCATTAATTACAACATTTTTGGTTATCCAGAGAATTCAGTATGCAAAGACCAAGTCCGACATAATCGCAAAGGCTGATGGAACATTTGTCCCTCGTGAAAGACGGAAGAGACATGATGACAGAGGTAGGATAGTTCTTATTTTCTATTTTCATTTAGCATGTTTTCATGTTTGTTGATTCTGGAGTTTAAATCTCCATAAAATAGTTACCAAGTTGATGCTTTTTAAGAGTTTTAAACATAGATGATTAAAAAACTACCATTCCCACTGAGTTAAAAATGGTTCTATAGAGGTGGACACCTTAAATCCACAGACAATGGTATGCCTATGCCTATTTTTGTTATCTGCAAATAAACTTTTAAATATGCTTGTATGCCAGGGTGAATCTATGTTGAAATTTTATTATTGTGATCATACGTGTATGCATGAGTGAATCAGTTAACCTGCAGATACAGATTTGTCAGGGATCATACATGCAATTTGTTCCTAAATTAATAACTCATGTGAAACATGATGTTATTTAATTAATTATTCATGATTTCTGATGGTTTTTTATGTTGAGGCTTGAGGTTGAGACTCGATTTGTCTTGGTATTTGGTCATGCAGCTGAAAGAAAGAAGCGAGACCCACACCATGATTCTAAGCAAGCTGGGGCAGGGTTGAATTCTGCTTATTCTGGTGCCTATGGAGCTGTACCACCTGTAAGCTTGTTCAACTTTCTATTTTTGTTGGTTATTAATATTTTCGCCAGACATAAAATATGTTCTCTAGATCAGACTGACTTGACTCGTCAATTTTTGTTCCTATTTTTTCTCCTAAACAATAGATGGTATTTTGAATGACGTGAGTGGAATATTTTTTCATTCTTGAGATGAACAATGGCTTTGACCAAATCAACCCACATCTTACTAGAATGCCCTTTCTATTACCTGCTCTGTGCGTCCAAGCACGTGTGTGCATATACGCAATGGGCTCTATGGTTGTTTGGCTGAATTGGTTATTCCAAGTTCCAACATGTATCTGAGAAATCTCAACTCATTTTTAACACAAGATGCTTAGGACACAGTTTTGTATATATTAGAAAGTTGAGAAATAAAGATGCTGCTGCTGCTATCTGCAATCATCACAAATCAAGTTGCATTTATGAATTATGATGATAGGTGTTATGGTTATAGTACACGTTTTTTTCTCTTACCAAGTGATGGTAAACCCTCCCCATTCATGTTCTTGAGATAGCTTTGCATTAGCAGCCATAAAATATCTTCACTGAGCATTAGCAGGAAACTAATCCCATTCACCTTCTCGCCTGTCTGATCAAATGTTTTTATGTATCCATATATTCTTCAGCCACGCTCAATAAAATGTCATGCAATGTTTACATTAGTATAGTATATAGACACATGCTGTTATGCCTGTAAAAGACGCTAGTAAACGAAATGCATGTGTGAGATTGAGTTCCCATCAATTTAAGATGTGTAGTCTAGGGAAGCAAGATTTTGATACCAACTCCATTCCATAGAGTAGATTAGATGATTTAATTATGTTGTTCCTTTAATGAGATGTGGAGTTCTTTATTGAGGTATATTTGTATGAAACTAAAAGTAATATGAAGGAAAAAAGAATGGTATGGTGATAATCTGCGATTGGATGTGAAAAGCTTACTCATATTTCTCATGGAAGGTATATACCTTGATGAAAATCATTGTGTAATATTCACGGTTGATCCATTATCATCGGTATCGCCCACATGTTTTCAATTCTCTCTTGGCTATCAATGTATCGAAACGTAGAACTGAATTTGTTAATTTAGTCATGTTTGCGATTCCTCTGGAACATCGTTTTCCTTGTCAAACTTTTTTCAGCTTTCGCAGTTGCCCTATGGCGGAGGGTCCAAGTCGATGCTACCAGAAGCACCAGCCTTGCCCAACAACATTCTCTTCGTGCAGAACCTTCCACACGAGACTACCCCGATGATGCTGCAGATGTTCTTCTGCCAGTATCCGGGTTTCAAAGAGGTTAGGATGGTCGAAGCAAAGCCAGGGATCGCCTTTGTGGAGTACGGAGACGAGATGCAGTCGACAGTGGCGATGCAAGGGCTTCAGGGTTTCAAGATCACACAGAATCCTATGCTCATCACGTATGCCAAGAAGTAGTAGGCATGTCTTTTTTCAACCAACTTGAGGTGTTCTCACCATCGTCTGTAGCAGAGAAAGCCCGTTGTCCATTTTGAGCATAATGATTAGTTTAACTCTTGTTACATTTTCCACTTTGTATCAACTTTAATCGTGGTTAATGCTGATGTACAATTGACTTGATGCGACCATCCGACCGTTAGAGGGGTTGTTAATCTGTCTTAAACCAAAATTTGTTAACTCTGTATTTTTTTTTTTCCTCCTTTTTTGGCTTAAGAAAAATTGATCCTTTCGAAATTATTATCTCATCCTTGAACTTCTGCACAACCATGAATGAAACAAGTTGATTTGTTGAGCCCACAACCCATTGAACTTCTGCACAACCAACCTGAGCCCTTCCCCAAGCTTCCATGTAATTAAGCAAAAATAATAATAATAATTATTATTATTAACCACTATCTATGTTTGAAATGTAGTATTAATAATAATAATAATAATAACGGGATAAATTTATTGAAATAATATCTATGTTTGAAATGTAGTACTAAATTGTCATATATGTGTTCCTTTGCGGGCTCATCTCCTTATAATTATGCAACTAAAACATTTGCAATATATCACTTTGGTGTCATTGGCAAGCATATATATACAAATTCAACTTTGAGAATGAATTAAACTAATTTCAATAAATGTATAGAATGATGAGTTAGTACATGAATCAAATGATGAATCAAACTAATTTCAATTTCCAGGAAAAAAACAAAAGAAATATTGGTGTCACAACGATTAAATACATATCGATGAGCAATGCATTGCACTTGTTACACCTTCAGGGTCAATGTTCGAGGAACTTTGAGAACCCTCATCCTATTGATGCTTCGCGATAGAACGCTAGGTAACTAACCTTCAGGGCTTCACCATAGTACTTTTTCAGCTTCTGGTAAGCAATGATACATCAAACTAAGGCAATAAGTTCCTAGTCAGTTGTATCAGACGTGATTAGCTCTTCAGATACTTACTCATTTGTGGCGTCGCTCTGGGAGTCAACTTTATTGTCATCGTCATTGTTGTATAATATCTTCTGCCTCAGCGTTGTTGCTAACTCTTCTTTTACCGAGTCATTCTTAATAAGATAGTGCTTGATAGCATCTTTCCCTCTGAAGCTCTGCCCATGGAAACTATACATAGCACCACCACCTTTTGTAATGAGCTTGTGTTTCAAGCCAAGATCTATTAGCTCAAATTCCTGGGAGATCCCCTTGCTGGGCTCAAGCCGAAATTGCACTGTCCTAAATGGAGGAGCATGCTTATTCTTCACAATTCTCACTGACACTTGATTCCCTGAAGTCTGCAAGATCTCAATGATATTAAGATTGTTGTCCAGATTAGGCACGTTTGGATTTTCATTAGTTAAGATCAAATATGCTTCAGAAAGCGAAAAAGAACAAAATAATTCATCATGAATCTCTCCTCATTGCTAACTATTCCCTTGGAAAAGGAGATCATCTCGTAACTCAATTACATGAAAGCAAGTGATAAATCAGTCAATCCTATCCTAGAGTCAATTGTTTCTATCAACTTTTTGATATAGTTATAATGCATTGTAAATCAACTGAGACATCAACCAAGACAAGCTAATTTGAAAGACTCGCCCAAATTAATCTTATAGTTGCATATTAATCTCGTCCATTTAAGATAAATTCTGCTGAAATTATACTTAGGAAAAATCATAACTGTACAAAAAACAATTTTACTAGCAAACAAGAAATAAGTAGTGTTATAGGAATAAAAATAGCCAACTTGCAGTTACTTTTTAAATGGAAGATTCGAGTGTTTTTATGGATGTAATTATTATTAAAGTATGTCAAAAATATTAAAAAGAAATGTTTGCCTGCCAAAATTAAATTATGTCAAATTTTGAGTTAGCATTTTTGACATTTCAAGTCATAAAAGAAAACTTGCCAAGTTTTTCTGAAAACCAGCCGGTCCTTTTTATTTTTTTGTGAAAACCAGCCAGTTTTGCATATCCAATTCGTGAACTGTCCCAAATCTCAGAAGTATCCACTAATTGTTTTTCTGATCGAAGTGGCAGTTCAATCAGGTTTTAGAACTAAGCTTGTCAGATCTAAATTTAGAAACATGAATAGCGAATATGTAAGAATACTCTACTCAAACTTCAGAGCTACTTTAATGTAAACTGTTCATAGAAATACTTAACAGTGATGTAACAAAAAATTAACTAAAACTAAATATTGTATAATTCATTTACCTCTTCACCCATTTTAATGAAGCCAATTCGTCTGATGTTCAAGCGAACAGATGCATAAAACTTCAAGGCATTGCCGCCTGAGGTCACTTCTGAAGGTCCACAGGATGTGCTCGGCTTTGCTCTAACCTGCATAAGCAGTAGGATGTGTAGATAGCAAATAGTGGAAAAGTATGTCACAATTACTTTTTGGAATAAAAGAAAACTGGAGTGACATAACAATGAAATCACATTTGATCTTCCATGGATGGAGACCAAAGACCTATTTTGTAAAGATGCTGATTCCATTTTGATTCATGATTTTGTGAATCAAGTAGAACTTTCAATATGTTACTTTGCAAACGGTACCTGATTAATAAACAGCAAAATTGTCTGCGACATTGATAATGCATGAGTCAATTTGCGCAAAGCTTGGCTCATCAACCTTGCTTGAAGAGCCATATGGGCATCTCCCATCTCACCATCAGGTTCACTTTTAGGCACAAGGGCAGAAACCTAGAGTGTAAAAGGACAATTAGTCAGGTAATTATCCAATTCTAATGCTAATGAAGTATCTGACAATAATTTTTAGAAAAGATTAAATAATAAGTGTAGTTGAGAACAGTTTAGTGGATAATTCATTAAAGATAATACCTACAACTGCAAGATTGTTCCCAAAACAAAATTGGTCATAGGTATAGTACAAGAACAGGACTAGACCTGAAATGGCCTCTGTCAAAAGTTCACAAAAGATAGCTTCAGAATCATCCTCTGAACCATTATTTGGCTATGAATGGATGTGTTACCAGTTACTGGATTTGAATACCCTCAAAAGTTAGTTTGCCAATTCTCAATGCCAAAGTATTCTTCCAATTAGATCTAGAAATGAAAACCGTGTTCAAAACATAATCATATTATCAGCACATATGAACCATGGAAAGGCAATCTTAGGAAGTTAATCCAGGAAGTTCATATTTGAGAAACATTAAGTGCCCTAAATTCTCTTCAACAACACTGATTCAATTTCAATACAGTTAAGCCAACTGGACAGGAAATTATGTTTAAATCAAGTGGCAAGACTGCAACCTAGAAAGAACATTATGAATTAAGTTTCTGTTTCTTCTAGTGTTTTGCACTGTGCCGAATTAAACATAGGAACCAATCACATATGATGCATTATGCCAACAAATCTTACATGTTTCCATTTTGTCTATATAGGTATAGTCCCAAATAGGAACGCTTGCCATCAAAATTTCTCAAATGTTGTACTACTGTGTGGCCTTCCTTATCTTTGTAAGTATCTTCACGATTGCATTCTCTTTGTAGAATTTTTTTTTGCTTTTTGTAAGACTAACAAGTTAGACATTGATCAACATCTATGCTTCAGCTTAACAAGTACTAGAATATTTAGATTTAGTCCCACATGGCATATTATTTCATTAGCCATTGAGTTGGAATAAGAAAATCTAAACATATTTGCAAATGCAGACTTTTTTAGTTGGATACTATTTCTCTATTACAACTTAATTGTATCGAAAGGAATCACAATTACTTTTTTGAATAAATCAGACACATAATCGCTACCTGTGATTTATTTGTCTGAGATCCTATCATAGTGAGCATATAAAGATCAAGCATGTGCAGGTATGTCACAATTAAAATTATAATTTTCGCGGTTATACATCTTTAGTTGGTATAAACTTAGTCATATAGACTATTGAAAATTTGTACAAGGCTGAGGAAAGTGTCAAAAGATAAAGATCAAGTATGTGAAGCGGAGAATCACATAAGTAGGAAAAATATAATTAAGCACAAGAATGAAACAGATGAAAAATACAAAGAATTTCACATATCATGAAAGCTCTCAATTCAATGTCCTAAAGTTTATTGGGTAAAGAATAGTATCAGAGATTCTTGCATCATAACTAAAAACTTCTCAACTTACACTGTCGACAACCACAACATCAACTGAACCACTCCTAATTAGATTGTCAATGAGACTAAGTGCCTGCTCACTACTATCTGGCTGTGACAATAATAAATTATCCATTTTTACACCAATGGACTCAGCCAATCCTGGATCCAGAGCATGTTCTGCATCTACAAAAGCACAAGAACCTGTAACAACCAAATAATTAGTGAAAATGATAGAGAAAATCACAAATTTTTTTACAAGAATAATAATTCATTATCTAAGCTATTTTAATTGTAAACAAATTACAAAGACATGAAAACAACCAAAATATGGATTGCAAGCCATGAGATATCATTCTTATAAATGTTAATGGACCATATAATAATTAGCCAAATTAAATATTACCCCCATTCTTTTGAGATTCTGCAATAACATGAAGAGCAAGTGCAGTTTTTCCTGAAGCCTCTGGACCATATATCTCCACAACACGCCCCTGTCAGAGACAAAAGTTCAAGTATATCGATTAGTCCAGATGAAAAATAAATTAGAATAATACAGGTCTACTTGAATATAACTGTTTTTGCATGCTGCATCATTTCTTATATGCATTTCTGGTAATTTCTTTTTTTTAAAAAAGCGGTAAACCAAAGATAACTAATAAGTAAATGCTGACAACAGAATAATTATTAAAGCCCCTTCCCTAATATGATCAAAACTTCCTTTTAAGTTTTTCATCAGTGATCATCAAAGAAGCTTAAATGTTATCCAATTACACTTGTGAAAATACCTTTGGAAGGCCACCAATTCCCAATGCCATATCCAATGCAATAGATCCTGTAGATACAACAGGGACTTCACTAGGAGCATGAGCACGACCAAGCCACATGATTGAGCCCTTCCCAAATGAATCAGTAATCTGGTCCAAGGCCTGCCGTAAAGCAAGATCTTTCTTAGATAGAATTTCTTTACCAGATTCAGATCCATCTGACTTGGACTTTCTTTTAGCTACAATGGCAACATTGAAAATAAGATACAATCCGTAACCATCAGCAAACTTTCAGGCAGTCAAAGAGCTCAATGATTATGCAAGAGTAATATTCGCAGTAAAAGAAGATGATGAAATGCATGTTTAACAAATAATGAAGTCCAAGAGATTGATTCGAATGATTATTCTTCATGCACTAATCCTCTGTCAGTAAGATGGATGGCATATCAAATATTGCATGAAAAGAGAAATAGTTTATACAGAAACACATTTGAAGTATACATAAAACTTGGAATGAAAGCATATATTACCTTTGGAAGAAAAGTTACCCGATTCGGATCCATCTAACTTGGACTTTCTTTTAGCTACAGTAGCAAGCATTGAAATTAAGATTCAATCCATAAACCATCAGCAAACTTTAAGGCAATCAAAGAGCACATGCTTATACAAGAGCAATACTCACGCTAAATGAAGATGACATGCATGTTTAACAAATAATGAAGTCTAAGAGATTGATTCAAATGGATTATTCTCCATACATTAATCCCCTGTGGGTAACACATGGATGGCATATTAAATATCATGTGAAAAGAGCAATAGTTTATACAGGAACACATTTGAAGTACACATAAAACATGGATTGAAAGCTTATAATACCTTTGGAAGAAAAGTTACCAGATTCAGATCCATCTGACTTGGACTTTCTTTTAGCTACAATGGCAAGCATTGAAAATAAGATTCAATTAAAACCAACAAACTTTCATTAAAACCAACAAACTTTCATGGAATCAAAGAGCACATAATTATACAAGAGAAATACTTGCAGTAAATGAAGATGATGAAATGAATGTTTAACAAATAAAGTCAAAGAGATTGATTCTAATGATTATTCTTATGCATTAATGCTCTGTGGGTAAGATGGATAGCATACTAAATATCGCATGAAAAGAGCAACAGCTTATACAGGAACAAATTTGAGGTATACATAAAACATGGAATGAAAGCTTACATTACCTTTGGAAGAAAAGTTACAAAATTGAAATGCAGGTGCTGGGACTCCTTCTCCATATTTCTGAAACTAGAAACAAGCTAAAGATATCAGTTAGGATACAAGAATGAGAAAAGTAACATGATAGACTAGCCAGTGGTTGTTTAATCTAGATAAATAATCCTTTGATTGGTATATTACTCAGAAATAGATAGCTAAGTTCTGAAACCTCAGCTTCCCGATCAGGAACTAAATTTCTTCTAGAATCGACAATGAAAATTTGTCAATTATGTTTCCTATTATGCGTAGCATTCCTCCAAATAAATTTTCTTAAAAATAAAAATAAAAAGAAACGAGAGAGAGAGAGAGAGAATCTTATATGTTTTTTAAGTCCATATGCTATCTATACCAACTTCTGTTTCTACAAAATTTTATGCACATTTCCAGAAAGTAAAAGAAAACTCCCAACTCTATTCAATTTGTCACGCATGCTTTTGATATGACGTGAAAAACATAGCACATTCCGATAGGTTACAAATAAGCTGCACGTGCATTGGATCTGTAACCCCAAATAAACATTTCTTTAGTACAGATTACCGTTGCCAAATACCGTCAGGCAAAAGTCGTCAACCAAAGAACATGAGAAAAGATTCTCGTCCCCTCCGTCCATTATATGTAGGGCTTATATCTACATATCGTCGCTAGTAACGACTGCTTTAAGGCTACTGTAGCATCAGGGTAGAAAAACAAGAAGCAAATTCAACACACACACACACACACACACAAGAAAAAACTTCCGAATGCAAAAAATCCAACCTTTGCAGTGAAACGAAGTAGGAAAACGAAGAATCCAAATCAGGAATAGAACCTGTGAAGCATAAAGTGCTGCTCTTAAAGAAGCCCGCAGGAGAAGCCTCGCCATGTCCGTCGACCGCTGAGAGACCGGGCTCCGCGATTGACAAAAGAGGCGCAAGCAACCGATGGAGATGCTCACAAGTTCGTCGCCATCGATGAGCTTGGAAGGGAATGGTTTAGGGCTTTAAGAGGTGTCATCAGAAAGCGGGAAGGGGACGGCTTAACATTTGGCGAACGAAAGCGACCGCTACAACCGAAACGACATACGCAAGACCGTTACGTTACGGGCTAAAGAAAAAAATTTAAAAACCAGACAAAAAACAGTTCCAAAATCATGTATCCCATTTCCATTTACAGGAGTATATTTATTTTCATTTAAAATGATTCAAAATTTTCTTCATCCATTCATAACAACACGATCTCATGTTTCATATTAAAATTTGATATGCCCGAGGCAACGGTGCAACAGTAGGACATTCGAGTTGTGATCGATCCCCAACTACGGCGTATTTATAAGAATTTTCTTTCAAATGAAAAACGCAATCAAATGATACTAGCCATCTGGATTGACCGCCATATGCGCTTCAAAATTTACCCCGATGGTCGATGGAAAACTTCCATGAGAGCGCAATCAAAAGATGCTGGACATCATAAAAACAATTGAAAATTTTATGCGCTTCCCGATTTACCCTGATGGTCGATGGAAAACTTCTGTGAGACCGAACCGACCACTCCCAGAGATTGAGTCCAAATAGTACAGTGAACATTTTAGATAATTGGGGATTGTTGTGCTAAAAAGCACACAAGTTCTTCCATATTTCTATTTCAGGAAAACTACTTTCAATTGCCAAGAATAAAACAAAGGTAGAAATATTGGCGTCACTGAAATTGAATACATATTAATGAGCAGTGTGCATTGCATATTCAGGGAAAGTTCCCTAATCTAATCCCACTGATCCATCAGGATGAGAACGCTAGGTACACATACCAAGTACATAAAGCACCCACAAACCTTGAAGGCTTCTTCACCAAAATAGTACTTTTTCTGCTTCTGGTAAAAGTTTCTTTGGGTTCTCAAGCAGAAAAAGTGATACATCAAGCAGAGGCAATGAGTTCCTCATCAGTTGCATCAGACGTCGTTGAATCTTCAGATACTTCGCCATTTGGGTTATCACTCTGGGAGTTAGCTTTTGTGTCGTCGCCATTGTTTGATAATAGCATATTCCTCAGCTTTGTTGTTAGCTCTTCTCGTACTGACTCATTATCAGCAAGATGTCGCTTGAGTGCATCTTTCCCTCTGAAGTTTTGCCCATTGAAATTATACATAGCACCGCCGCCTTTTGCAACGAGCTTGTGTTTCAAGCCGAGATTTATTAACTCTGATTCCCGGCAGATCCCCTTCCCAAACTCGAGCTCAAATTGCGCTGTCCTAAATGGAGGAGCATGCTTGTTCTTCACGATTTTCACCGACACTTCGTTCCCTATAGGCTGCAAGATGTCAATGATGTTAATAGGAATGATCTTATAGTGTGATATAGGAATGATAATAACCATACTCAAACTGGACGGTCCTTAGGCAATCAAACCAGTTTTTTTTGTGAACTATCCCAAACCCAAGAAGTGTCAAATAATTGTTTTTCTGATCTGACAGCCAGTTCAATCCAGGTTTTAGAACTATGCTTGTCAGATCCCAATTGACACAAGCCACAATTCAAAACTTTGAATAGCAAATATGCAATAAAACTCTACTCAAACTTCAGAGCCACTTTAATGTAAAATGTTCATAGAAAAACTACAGTAATGTAATGAACAATTAATTAAAACTAAATATTGCATGATTTATTTACCTCTTCACCCTTTTTAACGAAGCCAATACGTCTGATGTTCAAGCGAACAGATGCATAGAACTTCAAGGCATTGCCGCCTGAGGTCACTTCTGTAGGTCCACCAAACCCACCGAATGTGGTCAGCTTTGCTCTAACCTGCATAAGTAGCAGGATGTGTAGAAAGCAAATAGTCAAAAAGTATGTCACAAATAATTAATTACTTTTTGAAATAAAAGAAAACTGGAGTGACTTGAACAATGAAATCACATTTGATCTTCACTGGGATGGAGATCTAGGTCCTATTTTGTAAAGATGCTGATTCCATTTTGATTCATGATGTTATGAATCGAGTAGAGCTTTCAACATGTTACTTTGCAAAAGGTACCTGATTAATAAACAGCAAAATTGTCTGTGACATTGACAATGAATGAGTCAACTTGCGCAACGCTTGGCTCATCAACCTTGCTTGAAGAGCCACATGAGCATCGCCCATCTCGCCGTCAAGTTCACTTTTAGGCACAAGGGCAGCAACCTAGAGTGTAGAAAGAAAGTTAGGAGGGTAATTATCCAATTCTAATGGAATATCTGACTCATTAATTTTGAGAAAAGATTTAATATTACTTGTAGTTGAGAACACTTTAGTGGATAATTCAACAAAGATAATACTTTAACTTCTCAAGCCTCATTACCAAGTATTCTTCCAATATGACTAGTGAATTTATCCAAATTTGAAAACTGTGCTCAAAAGATAATCAAATTATCAACACATGAACCCTGAAAATGCAATCGTAGGAAGTTAATCCAGAATTTGAAGTTCATATTTCATGTCCTAAGTTCTCTTCAACACTGATTCAATTTCAATACAGTTAAACTTGTTTAAATCAGGTGGCAAAACCAAAACCTAGAAAGAACATTATGAACTAAGTTTCAGGCTTCCTCTAGTGTTTTGCACTGTGCAGAAATCAACTTAGGATCCAATCTACTACCCCGCATCATGCCCACACACCTTACATGTCACCACATTAAAAACATTCATAGTTTTCACAACATGCTTCCATTGTGTCTATATAGGTATAGTCCCATATAGAAGTGCTTGCCATCAAAGTTTCTCAAATGTTGCATTAGTGTGTGATCTTCCTTATCTTTGTGAGTGTCTTCATGATTTTATTTTCTCTTTATAGATTCCTTTTGCTTTCTGAAAGACATCAATCAACATGTATGCTTCAGCTAACGGAGTGTTAGAATATATAGATTAGTCTCACATGGAGTATTATGTCCTTAGGCACTGAATGGGGACAAGATAATCTAAAACATAGGTACAAATGCTCACTTTTGTTTATTGGATAGATAGTATTTCTCTACACAATCTGTACCTCTTATTCATTTGTCTGAGATCGTATGATCGTGTATAATTTAGGAGGTTATACATCTTTTGATGATATAAACTTAGTCATACAAACAATTGAAAATCTGTACAAGGTTCAGGAAAGTGTTCATCACATAGTGATCAAGTATGTAAAGTAGAGAATCACATAAGTAGGAAAAATTATAATTTCACACAAAAATGGAACAGATGAAATATATACAGAATTTCACATATGATGAAAGCACTGAATTCAATGTCCTAAAGTTCATAGGGTAAAGAATAGTGTCAGAGATTCTTGCAGCATAACTAAAAACTTCTCAACTTACACTGTCGACAACCACAACATCTACTGAACCACTCCTAATTAGAGTGTCAATGAGACTAAGTGCCTGCTCACCACAATCTGGCTGTGAAAAGAGTAAATTATCATTTTTTACACCAATAGCCTTAGCCAATGCTGGATCCAGAGCATGTTCTGCGTCTACAAAAGCACAATAACCTGTAACAACCAAATAATTAGTGAAAATGATAGAGAAAATTGCAAAATTACAAGAATAATAGAATTCATTATCTAAGCTATTTAATTGTAAACAAACTATAAAGACATGAAAACAACCAAAATATGAATTGCAATCCATGAGATATCATTCTTATAAATGTTAATGGATGATAGGATAATTAGCCTTGAACAGTACCTCCATTCTTTTGAGATTCTGCAATAACATGAAGAGCAAGTGTAGTTTTTCCTGATGCCTCTGGACCATATATCTCCACGATGCGCCCCTGCCAGAGACAATAAAGATATATATATAACACAATTAATCCGGCAGAAAAATTAAGATGAATAATAGAGGTTTATTTGAATATAACTATTTTTGCATGCTACATCATTTCTTATATGTACTTCTTGTAAATTTATAAAAATAAACTGTAAAAACAAAGATAAATAATAAGTTAATGCTGACAGAAAAATAACCATTAAAACTCCTTCAGGATATGTCCAAGAATTCCTTTCCATTTCCCATCAAGTATCAATGAAGAACCTTAACAGTTATCCAATTACACTTGTGAAAATACCTTTGGAAGACCACCAATTCCCAATGCCATATCCAACGAAAAAGATCCTGTAGATACAACAGGGACTTCCCTAGGAGCTTGAACACGACCAAGCCACATGATTGATCCTTTCCCAAATGCATCAGTAATCTGGTCCAAGGCTTGTTGTAAAGCAAGATCCCTCTTAGATAGATTTTCTTCACTAGATTCAGATCCCTGTGACTTGGACTTTCCTTTAGCTACAACAGCAAGCATCGTAATTAAGATTCAATCCATAAACTATCAGCAAACATTCAGACAATCAAAGAACACATGATTATACAAGAGTAATACTCGTAGTAAATGAAGATGATGAAATGCATGTTTGACAAATAATGAAGTCTAAGAGATCGATTCTAATAATTATTCTCTGTGCATTAATGCTTTGTCGGAAAGATGCTTGGCATGCTAAATATTGCATGAAAAGAGCAATAACTGATACATAAAACATGCAACAAAAGCTTGTATTACCTTTGGAAGAAAAGTTACAAACTTGAAATGCAGGTGCCATGATTCCTTCTCCATACTTCTGAAGGAAGAAACACGCTAAAGATATCAGTTAGGATACAAGAATGTGAAAAGTAACATGATAGACTAGCCAGTCCTTATTTAATCTAGATGAATAATCTTTTTGATTGGTATATTACTCAGAAACAGGCATCTAAAATTCTGAAACTTCAGCTTCCTGACCAGGAACTAATTTTAGTCTAGAAACAATAAAGAAAAAACTGTCAACTATGTTCCCTATTATGTGTAGCATTCCCCAAATAAACTTTCTTCAGAACAAAACTAAAAACTTGTGAACCAACAAAAAAATAGGAGATGAATCTTATATATATATAAAACAACTTCTGGTTCTACAAAATTTACCCCCCAACTCAATACTATATCTTTCGCACATGCTTTTGAAATGACATGAAAAACGTAGCACGTTTCGGTAGGTTATAAATAAGCCGCATGTACTTTGGATCTGTAAACCCCAAACCCCAAATAAACCTTTCTTTTGTGCAGATTAGCGTTGTCAAAGACCGTCAAACAAAGTCGTCGACCAAAGAAAATAAACAAAAAAAAAAACAGATTTTTTGTCCCCTCCCTCCATCACATGTAAGACTTATATCTATATCGTCGTCGCTAATAATGACTGTTTTAACGTACTGTAATATCAGGGTAGAAAAAAAAGGGAATCCATTTCAGCGCGCGCGCACACACACACACACACACACAAACTTTAAGTGTAAAAATCCAACCTTCGCTGTGAAAGGAAGTAAGAAAGCGAAGAATCTAAATCAGGAGCAGGACCTGCGAAGCATAGAGTGCTGGCCTTAAAGAAGCCAACCGGAGAAGCCTCGCCATGTCCGTCGACTACTGAGAGGGGGCGACTTGCGGTAGACAAAAGTGGCACGAGAAACCGACGGAGACGCTCACAAGTTTGTTGCCGTCGATGAGCTAGGAAGCGAAGGGTTTAGGGTTTTAACTTTTTAAGAGGTGCCATTGGAAAGCGCGACCGGACAACTTAATATGGGGCGCGGAGCGGCGCGGCGCACGAAAGCGGCCGCTACAGCCGAACTGATAAATGCTATAACGGAAACGATATATGCAGGAACGTTATATACCTAAACAAATGAGGAGCGAAAATTAAACTATATATATATATATATATATATATTTTAATTTATTTTATTTTTAGACAAAAAAGCGTTATAGGGTATAATAGTCACGCTATAGAAAATCAAGGTAATGTCTTTCCTTATAGTGGTCAACTGCAGTTTGTCAATTTACCTCCTTATAGATAATCATGAGATCGACCGTATGAAATCATTGATAGTGGATTCTACCTTTATTGCTGAAATAGTCATGTCATAGGTACTACTCACAAAGATTAAAGCTTTAATAAACAAATAAACTCATGTTATTTGGTCTGAAGCCATGAATATCGTAACATTCCTCTTGACGCTTTTCAGATCACAAGACTTGGAGGACTATTTTAGCACGAGAATGAAGAGTTTTGAGTGTGAATTGATAATATTGAGCCTATGCATTTGAGCCTTCTTTTATAAGACTTTATTGGTCGACTGATCCTCCAAAAAAGTCGATCAATCTCTAGCTTTCCTTCCAAGGTTGGATTGCTTCCTGCTCAATCTGCTTTTTCGATCGACTGATCCACCAGAACGATTGATTGATCCTGATCTTTCCTTTTGTACCCCAACCAATCTTATCTTTGAGTTATTGGTCAATTAATCAACTTTGTTTGGTTGTCTCAATCATTTGATTAACCGAAAGTACCAACAAGTAATATAATAATCTTGTAAATTAGAATTAGCATAAATAAACAATAGAAATAATAGTACAAAATAGTGTTAGCCCTCCAGTCGACCAGAAACCTTATTTTGGTCGCCCGAACCTCCTCTACGTGACCTACTGGTCACACTTGTTCGACTACTCTAAGACTTTTTACTATCTAGGGTTTACTTTCTTAGAGTTTTTCCTTATTGTCAAGTATCTGATTATTCTTGACCAGATTAAACTTTTCCCTTACCAGTCATCCTATCATCCTTGACCTGCCTAGACTTTTTCCTTTGTCAGACATTCGATCAACCTTGGTCTGTCTGAATTTTTCTCTTGTCAAACATCTAGTCAACCTTGACCTATTTGGACTTTCTCTTTACTAGCTATCTAGTCAACCTTGAGTTGACTGAACTTTTCTCTTGTCAAACATTCTATTAACCTTAACTTGCTTGGACATTCTCTTTGTCAAACATTCAATCAACATTGACCAAATTACTTAGTTAACCTTGACTGGACTCTATTAAACATATTATCAAACAAACATCAAAACAATGGAGCTGTATTTACCAATAATTTTCTCCTTTTTAATGTTCAATAATATATTTAAGTTAGGCTAATTACCTAACTTGTGTTGATATTTCATCTATATTTGAATGATCAAGAGCATTTATTGTATATTAAATCATTGATTGCATAGATATTTCCTCTCAATCAATAAGAGCATATAACAAAGCAACAAAATGTCCAATTGACTCATTCAAATAAGTCTCTCAATGATAGTACAGTTGTAATAATTTGAAACAAAACTATATTATCTAGATATACTTTGATAGTAACTTCATTACAAAAATTTATATTTCTATATTTGTGATGAGAACACAGACAACTATCGTGAGAGATCGTCTATCTATCAGAGATAGAGATTTGGGAAAGTTGGGGGGAGAGAAAAAGTAAGGAGCATCGGGAAAGGAAATTGAGAAAGTTACTTGTTGCCGATCAAATTTATTTTTATCAATAATTTAGCGATCAAAATTTTATTTCCATCATTAATTAAAAACTGAATAAAATTTGGTCTCTAATTTAGCAATGGAATAAATTTTTGATTGCTAAATTAACAACAAAATATATTATCGATCGCTTAGCGATCGAAATTTTATTTCCGTCATTAATTAACAACTGCATTATATTTCATTATTAAATTGGTGACAGTTAATTATTTGGTCGCTAGTTGAGTGATCAAAAATATAGTTTATTTCAGCTAAATACCATGAATGGTCAAGTCATCGATCAATGAACTGACATACACACTCTTCAAATATCATTGAGGATGAGAAAATCTAAAAAAACACTCTTATTAGAATGATACTGGGATTGATTCTAACAGATCACTTCGACAATCAAGTTAAATTTTCTCAAAAGAATTGGCTAAGGGAAATTAATATTTTGGATGCACATATCTATGCCTGTGGGTGCAAGTGACCTTTTAAAGAGCTATAAATGTGTTTGTTTTTCGGAATGTGCGCATCTGTTTATCGCATATTCTGAAATCTCCACTTTCGTTTATTACATGTTTCGAGATATGCACTGTCATTATCCTCATTTTTCGAGAGAAACGAACTTATGAATGAAGCGGTCATAAAACTTCCTTATCCCCACACCCACGCATCTTCATCGAGCCACGTAGGGTGTGGGCCCAAGTCGAGGGCAGATAAGGACGGTGAGATCGATGTTGAATGGCTTGGAGGGTAGATGAAAGAGATGCTTAAGACGGAGTCGGAGATAAGGGTGGAGACCGTGGGCAAGTCAAAGATGAAGTTAACGTCTATGACGGCCGAGTTAGAGAAGAGGTCGGTGTCTGCAACTGAGTCGGAGATGAGATAAGCATATGCGACCAAGTCGGAGATGGATCAGTATCTGCGAGTCAATCGGAGATGAGATCGATGACTGTGGGTGAGTTGTGATAGTTGGCTTGTTCTTGGGCTCCTTGGGATGGTGTACCGAGTTGGCTAGACTAGACTTAGGTCCCTTTTAAGCCTAGTTTGCTACCCTTGGGACATGTCTAACCCACTTAGCTTAGTATGATTCTGAATCCCATGGGTCATGTGGGGTGCAAGTTTCCACCACATCATAGTTCGTTGCTAATTAATGAGCGAAAATATATTCTGTCGTTAAAATTGGCTATCGAAATTTTATTTGATCATTAATATAGTAATTAAAAATTCATTCCATTTCAAATAGCGATAAAATTTTATTCAATCGTTAAATAATGATCGAAATTTTATTCAATCACTAATTTACGATCAAAAATTTTATTTGATCGCTAATTTAGTGATGGAAAATTTATTTCATCACTAATTACAATCAAAATTTTATTCGATCCTTAATTAGCCATCAAATTTTTATTTCAACGTTGATTAAAATTATTATAATATTATTAAAATTGATTTTGAATAAATTGAAATAATTTTAACTATTTAAAAATATTTTGATATACCAAATGATAATTTTAATTAAGATTATTATAATAATATTAGAATAAAAGTATTTTTAAATATAAAAAATATAAAATATATTATTTTATTATTTTTTTATAATCTAAGTATCTAATATTTACAGCCCCAACTAATCTAAGTAGTTTGTCCACATGATAAATCTGAAAGCGTCTATCATAATTCACTCAACAATCTACTCTTGCTTCAGTTGAATTTTGAACTGTGATAATGTAAATCGATCAAATATTTTACTATTGCACTATACCTAATGCCAAAGGCATATTGTCCTAACTTCATAGAATATATGCTACTTTATTTTTCATATTCAATATCAAGGCATAATTTTGGCACCAAATTAGGGAAGCTTTGAGATTGTTTATTATGGTCTCTTAGATAAACAATTGCCACGTCACTTATTTATTTCAGTTGTTTTCATTATATTGTTTGACATGAAAAAATATTTTAGTAAAAGATGAAATTCATCATCTCAGAAGCCTCATATAATCGACCTCACGATCATATATAAAGAAGTAAATTGAGAAACTACACTTGATTAATCAAAAAAACACTCTCATAGTTTGACACGAGACATTCTTTGCATCTTCGAATTGGTTTATTTTTAAAACTTCGAGAAGTATTTTGAAAAATGGAAGTCAGCTTAGAGGGGCAAAGTGAAAAAAAATTCCCTTTTATTTTTTCTCCCCAACTTCCTTCCAAGTAAACGCAGCACAAGTCATTTCTTCTCTCCTTCGAGACCAAGCGACCACCCCAACCAACCACCAAAGGCGTAGCCATGGAGTCCGTCGTCGTCGCGGTCGAGCAAACCGACCGAACTCCTCTCCTCCAATGTCCCACCACCACCGACTCCTCCTCCGCTCCCCTCGCTGCCGGTGGCGATGAGATCAGCCCATCGCCTTTCCCTTCCGGTTCCCTCTCGCCTCCCCCCAACTGCGCCGCCGACCCTTCCGCCACTTCCAGTCAGCGGAGGCTCGACTCTCTGGACGTCTTCCGCGGCTTCACCGTCGCGGTGTGATGAACTTACACTATCTTGGGTTTTCATCATCTTCCCGAAGTCCAATTTTTTTGGTCGGTCTCTGTCGTTGTTTGATGACGATGATGTGCGGTGTCTGTCTGTCCCCCAGCTGATGATTCTCGTGGATGATGCCGGCGGGGCGTTCCCTTCGATCAATCATGCGCCATGGTTCGGAGTAACTCTGGCAGATTTTGTCATGCCCTTCTTCCTATTCGGCGTTGGCGTTTCGGTCGCTTTGGTCTTTAAGGTGCGCAAGGGGGAATTAGCATTTTTTATGCTCTAATTCACTGCTTCTTTATAGTCGGGTGTTTAACCCTCGGTTAATTCCTCCTAGTTTTACTTGCCTGATTGCCTCGTTCAACTTTTCTCGGTGTCAATTCTTGTTTCATGCATTTGCTGGACTATTATAATTGTTTTGATTCTCTCCAAAGTGTTACTAATCAGTGCTAAGGATGTATGCAGAGAACTCCAAGCAAGGTGGCTGCCACGAAGAAAGTTCTGTTGAGGACGACTAAGCTCTTCCTCTTGGGTTTACTGCTGCAGGGTGCATCAAACTTCCTAATCTGACTATCAGTTTCCCATGCACATTCTTCATCCTATATTGCATTTGCACGTTACTGCTTACTGCGCACGTAGTTACATTTCTGTAGCAGTCCTTTTAGTTTTGCCCAAGTTGTAGCATCTCTGTTTCCTCCTTCCTATTCATGTAGCAACTACTCATATATGCTTCTTTGTAACTTTTTTTTCTTATTCACATGCTTTTGATTTAAGGTGGATACTTCCATGGCCGTAATAATTTGACATATGGAGTCGACTTAGATCGAATACGCTGGTTGGGCATATTGCAGGTAAATACAGAGAAAGGCATTGTGGTTACATTAAGTTTCAGATTGCTTATGCTTGTGTCTAATAGTTTTTTTTTTCGAACATTTTTTTTGTTATTTGAGTTACAAAAGTTGTATGATTTAGTTAGATATTATTGGAATATGGTATAAATGTTTAAGATATTTTGTTTTATTTAGTTTTTTAACCTTTCTTTTTCAAACATATGTATGTGTTGCTAACATGTGAAATTTTCTATCAAAGGTGATTATGCTAGTTTTGCCAATACAGTTACTTCCTTAAAAAATCAATTACCACGATTAAAAAATATCCACAAAGATATTGTTCATTGCAGTTTTTTTTTTCTGGAAATAATACAGTTCCCACCTTCATCCTGTAATAGTTCTAGATTCTAGAGGTTAAATTGGTTAAGCTGAGTTGGGAATATGCTGTAATAGTTCCTTAAAGTTTGTTAAAGACCCATAGCATTTTTTTTCAAATTTATCTGTGTGCTTTAACCTTGTTGAGAATATGCTGAGCCAATGTATTTGATTAAAAGAAAAATTGTTCTTAATGCTTTCCTTTGCACAAACTGGAAGTGAAATTCACATTTGAGAACGCCCTTTTATGTTCTTATAGTAGGCAGTTGAGATGATATAGTTACTTTCTACATTAGTGGTTAATTGTTAGCATTTTGTGTCAAATTTTACATTTTTGTTGCATGCAAACTTTCTGATTTTGTTTTTTTTTTAAAAAATTTCTTAGAGGATATCTATTGCATATCTCTTAGCAGCATTGTGTGAGGTCTGGCTGGTTAGCGACGTTTCTGTGGATTCCACAGTGTCATATGTGAAGAAATATTACATAGAATGGTCAGTTATTTGTAGTCCTTTTATAGTACTTAACATTTGTATTCTGAGACATTTTGGATGCTTAGTAACGTAGCTGATGGCATCTGCTTCCTTTTCTTCAAACACTTACCTATGCATTATTGAGCTCCATACTAATCTAATTAAACCAGAAATATCTATAATATGAAACTCCTGGCTTGGCATGACAGACAAAGGCCTTTCTTCCCTTTGTCCTGAAGTATTGAGAGCCCAACAAGGTTACAGGAGCAATGAGTTTTTTGAAAACACTGATCGTGCTTACTAGATTCTCCAGTTAACTTCAGGTTAAAGCAGATAGGCATGGCAGCTGTCCTAATTGCTACTAGTGTTCACCAATCACAATCAGCTATAATGCTATTTGTTAACTGACTTTCATAAACTGTGCAGCATAACATTAAGATGTGCTTTTGTGAATGACACTTGAAACATCAACAATTACAGATTCCAACTTTTAGTGGTAGACTACATGTATTGTATGCTACCATCTAGTTTCCCTGAATTCAGCATAATTTTGGGAAAATTTTTAATTGTGTAAATATCAAAATTTAAATTCATGCTCAAATTTTATCTCTTTTGTGAAGTATGCCTACAGGAGTATGGGCTCATTATGATGAATAATGTGGTGTTGAAGAGCCTTTTATTTTAAGCCTGTTCTCCTAGTATTCTAAAGATGGAAACTATTCATTTGCAAAAACCAAAAAAACAAATTGTGCTATCTTTACTATATTTTCGTTCATAGCTACTTGTTGCTAACTATGAGTTATAATTTAGAGGAAATTATTCTACCAATTATTTTAAGAGTGCACTATACAAATGCTGATGTCTTCATTTCTTTCTTTGTCTACAGGATTGTTGCGATACTACTGTCTGCCACTTATGTTAGTTTGCTTTTGGGTCTTTATGTCCCAAGCTGGGAGTTTGAAGCTCCAGGCAACAATTCCACTCTACCAATTCCCTTTTATGTAACCACAACAAAAACTGTTAACTTTAGAGTTTGCTATTTGACTTCCTGATTACTAGAAAGTTTAAGCATCTATCATCTTGATATAAATTATATGGTTAATCTAGCGGTTTTCTTGGACTTGCCTATTCTTGTTGGCTGGTACTAGTAGTCACTTGTAGTGGCATTTGTTTCCATACTCTCTGACCAAGACTATTGAAGAGATAATCTACTAACAGATGCAACCTGCATTGTGTTGCTATAGGTTCAATGTGGAGTGAGGGGTAGTTTTGACCCTCCTTGCAATGCTGTTGGTTTGATTGATCGACAATTTCTTGGACAAAGTCACCTTTATCATAATCCAGTATATAAAAGGACAAAGGTAGTTTCCTGACTTATGGTGATTTTAAATAGTAACCAGTATTTTCTCACCTTTTTTTTTTTTGTATTTGACATTCGTCAATTACAAATAATCATATTTTGCTTACCCAAAAACTTGTACCCCCTTGTTCTGCAGGAGTGCAGTGTTAATTCTCCTGATTACGGACCACTCCCAGAAAACTCACCCAATTGGTGCCTTGCTCCATTTGATCCTGAGGGTCTGTTAAGGTTTGTTAAGTTGTAAGCAGACTGAGAAACTAGAAACTAAATCCTTAACAAATCAAGAAACTAGGTTCTTCCATAGAGTATCTGTCATATTAATATAGCAGCAAGAACAAATTTATTCACTATACATCTTCCACAACACATTTTATGTATAAGCGAGTGACTTGATATCAATACTAAATGCTATTCTGTTTTCCTTGGACATTCTCAGTTCACTGATGGCTGCTGTAACATGTTTTGCTGGATTGCATTTTGGTCATCTTATAGTTCATCTTAAGGCATGATCTAATTGCTTGTCTCAATGGAGATCTTTCTTTGGAATGATTACAGCGTGAGACACATATAAACTCTTTCTTTATATAATTGTGTGGCTGAACATTTTTCAGAGCCATGCTCAAAGAATGCTGCTGTGGACCAACACATCAATTTTACTAGTGATCTGTGGTTTTTTGGTGCAGTTAATAGGTAATACGTCCTATTATTGGGATAGATTCATAGATCATCTTATTGCCTCTATTTATTTTGATAATTTTTTTGTAGGCATGCCTTTTAGCAAGCCATTGTACACGTTGAGCTACATGTTCTTGACCACTGGAGTTTCGGGCTTCCTTTTTATTCTGATATACTTCATTGTGAGTTCCTTTTGTATCTTGGTCTATTTATATATTATCTGCAAGACTATGTATATATTATCGGTAAGTGTTTATTTTGTATCTTGTTCCATGTATATATTATCTGCCATCTCCATCAATGCAACTAGTACTCTTTTGAGTATAAAATATGCTATGTAACTAGGAGAGGATGTGGGTCTGATTGGGTTGGTGCTCAACCTAAATTTGGCCTGACTTGAGTTTTTTGGATCAAAGAAAATTGGTGTGAAACATATCCGGAAACAAATACAGTAGTTTCGACCGAACCCAGCATAGCTCAGTCGGGTCGGGTCTATAATTGGTTTTTAGGTTACATCAAAGAACTTACTAATGTTAATACAAAAACTTATTTCATGTAACAGATTTTATTTTTCATATTAAAAGTCAAAAACCCATAGGATTTTGAACTAATGACATACATATAATTATATGGCATTAATTCAGGTTGGATCAATTGGTATTTTAAATTAAATATTCATATCCAATCTAAAATCCAAATATGTAAATATTTTTGGATTTGTGAAATAATCCAAATTTTGGGTTGAGACATACATTAAATAGGTTTTGCCACCCCTCTGTATGTGGTTTATTGTGGGATGCTTCAATTTTATTTGAATTAGTTGATCTGTCAACTCATCTGGAATAGCCAAATGTTGATGGCTCTATGATATAATGCCAGTTTGCTTCTTTGTAATTTTGTCATTGTATACATTTTAGAGACATCCCTCCGAACACATATGTTGACATTTCAGTTTGTATATGACAGGTTGATGTTCAGAAGTTCAAAAGATCTTTTATGTTGTTTCAGTGGATGGGAATGAACGCACTTGTTGTTTATATTTTAGCTGCCTCTGAACTGTTTCCAGCATTCATTCAAGGGTTCTATTGGCATTCACCTGAAAACAACCTGGTATTTTTTTTCTGTTTCTTTTAACTTTTAAGCTAATTTTATATATCATAAATTCATTGTGAGAACTTACTTTGTTCATCTCTGCTTCTATTGTTTCGCTTGAGAACAATCTGTTCATTTACTCGTGTCCACGATCATCTCCCTCTCCAAGATTCTAATTTGATTATTCTTTAGGAAAATTCTTACTTTTATCGATGCAAACTCCTTTTTCGCTTCCAAGAATAGGGTGTGAATGTTCATCTTTCCCAGACCCAACTGTGATTATCCAAAATAGCAGATAGGAAGGAAACTCTTTCTTTGCGAGAAATTTGCTACCATCCTTTGTGTTTGATATCTTATGGCACAAATGACATCCTTCACAGGTAAATCTGACAGAGTCGATGTTCCAAACCATCTTCCAGTCCAACAGATGGGGCACTTTGGCATTTGTTTTACTGGAGATTTTATTTTGGTGTCTTGCTGCTGGCTTTCTTCATATGAGAGGCATTTACATCAAACTGTAGCCTTAAACTTAAGCCTTCTTTTCTAAGTTCCAGCCTTAAACACGTAACAAAAGGTTGAATCTATTGTATCCATAAAGAAACACATTTGTTATCGATTCAATAGGTTTATCCTCGTATGGATTGCAAGTTTTTGTTTGCTAACCTAACCTCAATTAGGTTTTCATCCTACTAATGCTAATGAAATAATGACCTAACTGAAGAAAACACTGAGGCTACTGATGCAAGTGGTTGAAAACCTTTTATATGGTCGTCAAGGGATTATTGAAATCACAAGCAAATACATTGAAAAGTGAAGATCCAATCCATCTCTTGCAAGGCATCAAACTGTAAGTGACCTTCCCGCTATTTTCTTCTTGTATACCAAGATCAAGCTAAACATGGATGGTGGCACAGTGAATTCCAAGCCAGGGCCATCAGACGACCTGCATCAACAGACTAAAAGCTACGTTCGGATCAAGTAGGTTTGATTTGGCCATGGAACGATTGGCTACAAAGATGGCTAGCTGGTTCTGAGTAGGCTAAGCCAGATCTTCAGTTAAGAATAACAACAATTGAAGCAAATCTTGAAGGTAGTCATGTTACTTTACCTTAGAATATTTAGTTTAAAGTAAACAATTAACATGCAAATGTGTATATGTATATACATTTTTGACCTATTAATCTTAGAGATGATATTATTCTTGTCGGATAAATCAAAAAATTTGTTCCTATTGGAATTTAAATTTTTCTATAAAAAGTGGAATTCATCACTCCAACAGTCCCACACGGTTGATCTCACGATCATTTGTGAGGAGGTAAATCGAGAAACTGCAGTTGACCATAATAGAAGAGAATATTATCTCGATTTTATCGAAATTCGAATTTTTGTCCTCTTCTGTAAGTTTGTTTTGTCATAATCAACTCACCTTTGCTCTAGAGGCTAAAACTTATGAAAAACTTTGGTTCGGTGAAATGTCGATGCCAAATTAATTTTGAAGAAGCACTGTCGCCCCAATTGGCCCAACAGATTCATCTGGCCCAGTAAGCATAACTAATCCAGTCGTTACAATAGATCTGGCCTACTCGTTGGTCCAGTCCAATAGTCCAGTCAATTCAATTGGCCCAATTGCAAAACAATTGAGAAATTGAGCCAATCAAAGCAATGAAGCCACTTAAATCAGATTAAGTTGAGCCAATTGGACCAATCAGGTCAGTTGAACCAACTGGGGCAACCGGCCTGGCCTAGCACCGTCAGTATGAAATTGAAAATCTTAATAAATTGATTATTTAAAATTCTTTTTATTGACCCCTAAAATGTGCACATTTTAACAAATGGATTTGACTAGTGAATTTTAATTCAAACCTAGTTAGCATACTATCCAAATAGTTTACATCTCTCTCATAGACAAACATTCTACCTCAACTAAGGCGTCTTACAAACACTATCCAAATACATTCTACCTCGAGTAGATGATCAAAACAATATTTTTTTTCAGAAACACAATGAAGAATCAAGGACACTTTACGGGCTTCGAGTCAACTAAATTTGGATTGTTCATCTCTTCGTGTAGCCATTGGTTAGGCATCGATGAAGTGGACGTCGAAGGTATTAGGATGGATCTGCCACACATTGAGCGCAGCATATTCCTCCAAGCACTGCTTCAGTTGAGCTTCACTATAGCCCTGTTTGTATAATTGTCACAAGAGCAAAGAGCTTAAACTATTACTGGAATAGTTCTTCATATCAAATCACTAATTTTCATGGAATTATTATTTTTCTTTGTTTCATTATTAAGATATTATTCCTTATTTATTACTTGTATGATACCTAGAACAACAATGATCCATTGTTTCCATTCCATGAACAATTGGATGAATAGAAAGGGTGGTTGATTGTATCATTGTGGATATTACTCTTGTCAATTACCTATCACATTCTTGCAAACCAAAGCTATGAATGAAAATATGATCCACTTAAGATATTCCCTTTTCAAATATATCAAATTTTAATTCCTTAAAATTAACTATTTTGTTCCCTATCAATTCCAGCCCATGAACCGATATAAAGTGTAGATATTCCTACACAAATTTGAAGAGTATCATACATAGGAACTAACCTTTCTGGAAATCCAGTTTAGAGCTCGGGTATAGCTGACGTCCATGGTGCTGGCCCTGGAAGCTTCATCTCGCAGAATTGAATAAATATCAGAGATGGCATCTAAACCAGATCTCTGACGATCCTCCGAATACAATGAGAACTTTGACATTTGCATCAAGCGTAGTGCTTCATCCACATCGCTCTGAGCTACCGTGTCTGAAAACCGAAGCCTAGCTAAAGCCTGCAAATCTCGAACAAGGACTCAGCTATTATCGAAAATTTCCAGAATGTTAGATAAAAGAAAACAGAAAGTGTGAAAAAAGAAAAAGTTGGGGGGTTTGAGATCTTTTTATTATGTTGTCTTACAATGGATATTCGGATGATGCTGAGCAGTGTCCTGATGGTTGTGTAAGAATGTGGAGCATTTGATCTGGCTTCTTCTTGGCGGATGCTGGAATATGCAGTGGCGATGTAATCCTCCAGTTCTTTGGGCACGGAAGGAGTGATTTTCCTTGCAGCAGAGATGTATGATCTGCAAACAAAGAAAGAAACAATTTACGATCTAGTTTAGAAACTTTTCAGAAGTGTGATTAAGAATTTGATATTCCATTGCTGAGCATGAATATATTGATGGACAATCTACAATTAAACCTTAAATAACAAAAGAGTAATATTGTAGGCTTCCATCTTTGATGCTTCATTAAAGGACAAGGATAGAGATTTTGCAAGATTACCTTAACATAGATGGTTCAAGTGGTGTGAATCCAAGTGAAGGTGACTCCAAATGCTGATGCACATGAACGACATGTCTAGCCATCTCAAGATCACTATCCATGTCTGCACGATCCAGTATCAACCACAAGAGATCAAAACGAGACAAAAGGGCAGGTGGAAGATTAATATTTTCTGCTGGAGTCCTCCTTAGATCATATCGTCCCCTGAGAACATAGATTTCAAGTACCAAGTCGTCAAAACTCAAAACCTTTTGTCAGAACCAACATCGAACTTTCAATCTTTACCAAGCTGGATTGGCAGCAGCAAGAACAGCTGTTCTTGCATTAAGGGATGTTGTGATGCCAGCCTTTGCAATGCTTACAGTTTGTTGCTCCATCACTTCGTGGATTGCTGTTCGATCTGATTCTTCCATCTTGTCAAACTCATCAATTGCGCATATGCCCATATCAGCCAATACCTGACAACCAATGATTTCACTACCTTGAAGTGAAGAATGAAGTTGACAAAAACAAAAAATACATAAAAAGTTCCTATAAAATAGGATTAACTACAATATCTTCAAATGCCTACCAGTGCTCCTCCTTCGAGTACCATTTCATTTGTGACAGGATCTTTTTGAACAGCTGCAGTTAGACCAACACCACTACTTCCTCGGCCTGTAGTATACACTCCCCTAGGTGCCACATTGATTATGTGTTTGAGCAACTGACTTTTTGCTACTCCAGGATCTCCCATCAAACAGATATGGAGGTCTCCTCTTATCTGCACATAGAAGGTATTGTAATTCCAAGGTTTCATGTGAATGAATCACACATCATGAGGAATTCAGATTTTAATAGAAGTGAATAGAAGAGAACATATTATCTTTTATACAATTGCAAAAGGAGGATACATGTATAAGCAGTTTATTTCAATTCTTAAGTAAGCCACAATATTTAGGAAAAATAGTCATGCTAATATAGTATCAGAACAAAATGAAAGTTACACAGACTGAAAAATGAATTGAAATCCAATCACTAGGTTTATCTGATTATCTGTCAAGACAACTACGATAAGTAGTTTCCAACTTTCCACACATACCTTCATACCATCGCAGAGTTTACGGTGTGGAGCACCGACAAGTAGTAGTAGAAGAGCCTTTTTAACATCTTCATGACCAAATATCTCTGGTGCCAATGACCTCGACAATTTGTTGTAAACATCACCATCCTCAGTTAGTGTTCTGATCTCTTCCTGTTCATTATCTTTAAGCTCGTATCTGTATTAAAGATCAAATAATAAAACAATTAAACAAAATTAGGAAAAATTTTCAGAATGGCAGAGTTTTTTTTTTGACTTTCATGCTTTAATCACAACATCACCAGTTGCAGCATCTATAAATTGCAACAACACATTGACCTGAAGTTTTATAATTGAATGAATAGCTAGGGCCTTGCATATCTAGGTTCACATGTTTCAACTAACTTAGTTCAGGGATGATTGATTGAATGTATCTTGTTCTCCAGAACTACACAACCCAGCAAGCGTAAAATCTCAGAAATTGAAAGTTAGATGAAATAATGTTCAAGGGACAATGACTTACTCTTCATATTTCTTCTTGAAGTGGGAAATGGACATAGCCTCCAAGTATGTATCTGCAACCAAACCGGCACGAAGGGCCCTGAAACCCGTGTAAGGAATTGGAACGAAGATTCCTGACAACTCAACCTCATCACCAGGGGAAACCTATCATGGAAAATGGAGGTACCAAAAAGATGTGAGAAGAGATAAAATTGTATTGACAAATTTCAAAACCTTTCAATGAAGAAAAATAAAAAGTAGGATATAAAAATAGTTATCACAGGTATTAAAAGACAAAATATGCTAACCTTTCTGGTAAGTTCACCTCTGAGATGAACAGTCAAAGAACGAGGAATATGGCCTTTTGGAACATGTTCTGATAACTCTTGGATTCTTGCCTACATGTAAAACGCAATAATTAGTTCATCAATGAAGAACATGCAACAAAAAAATGAACTAAGAATATAAAACAAGACATTAAGACTAGACAATATGTGATCATACCAATAAACATAAAAAGCAATTCAATGAATCCATAGTTAAACTTCTATTATCTTGGACAATTCAGGCCATATGAAGCATATTGGCAACTGCCTATATCAGGTTATGTTGATTGAGATAGAGATCTTTCCGTCCAAAAATGAAAGCAGTGCACCCTCTTAACAGACATTTTGGAGCACCACACTTGTTGATGTGGGAGAAATGAGTGTGGATCATCCTAGCTTCAGTATGGACCCTCACACTACAGGCCTAACACTAGTACCATGTTGATTGGGGTGGATCCCATTCCATTCCAAAATTAACAGATTGAAAAGACAATGCAAATTTTCATGTTTTAACAAGAATATATGACAATATTCCTCCTCTCCTGAGCAAAGCCACAAGTGACAAAAGGAAAGAAATACTTGAAGGAATCCTTGTTAGAAACAAGCATAGGTCAAAATATTATTTGTACAAACCATTAAGATTGAATACTTATAGGGCAATGATAAAGGTGAAATAAGAAATAACTTGAGATAGTAGTGAGATGAGAAAGAATGTGATTTGTACACATGATTATATGAAGTGTGAGAACAAAGGGAAATCAAATTATGAGGAAAATCCATAATAAAAACATTAAAGGTTTCCTTTTAGTTGAAGGTAAACTACTTTGTAAGTACAAACTTCAATCCTAGAGTCTTCCTATGACTCTATTTGACCCAAATATGAGTGCAAAAGAAGACCTATATGTAGAAGATGACCAGACACGAAAAGAAAGATCCATAAGAAAAATCATAACAAAGTAACCAAGCATAATTTTCCTCCAAAAAGATAGTATACAAAATTTTGTAGCCTAATGTTAATAATATTTCATAAACATTCCTGCTTTTTAGCCACCTCAGCCCAGATAATTTTTCATTTCTGTTCCAATAGTTCAGTAAATGAAAGATCAGGAACTTAAATTTAACTAAATTTCCTTCATCAGTAATGGTGATTCTTCACCTTACCTAAGACAGAAAAAAAGATCCTGATCTGTTAAATAATTGATATAAGAGTAAGAATGGTGTAAGTTCAGCATAATTATTTTGTATCTTCTAATTTGTCTGTTGTTTCCTTACTATAATAAGCCAAGAAATTTACCTCTTGGAATCTTAAAAACTTCGAAGCTCTTAGCTGAAGTATGAGATTTCCTTTAGCCTTGTTTATTTGGCAGCGGGTTGATGGGCATTCAAATAAAGGCATGAAAACGCGGGCAGTCACTTCCTGACAGTGAAAACATAGAAAAATAATGAAGAATAAATGGAATTACAAATGATTACTAAAGGCAGTAGCTATACAGGACATATAAAGCTGTCTGCAATTCAAACTAATATTTCAGGATCAGAATAGAAATCCACACAGAAATCATTGCTCAACAAATTAAAAAAAAATGAATTCACCAAAGTAGATGACTTCTATACAACATCCTCTAGCATCATCCTTCTAAAAAGGATGCACAAACTATGTTGTGAAGGACAGGAAATTTAGGTACGAAGTCAGTTTACAACAATAATAATTTGTGAATAAAAAGGGGACAATAGCATGGATGGAATATCATCAGTAAACTTTAAGAGAAAGAGAATTAGAAAGATAAAAAGTGCATCAGTGACATATAAACTATGTTCATTATACAAAAGTAGGATAACTTAGAAATTCCTAGAATTTTCTACCTATAAAGCAATAGCATTCTCTCCAGTGAAAACATATCACCTAGGCTTATTTTGATAATCCTTCCCACAAGAAATGTGCACAACACTGCTGTATTTAATGAGAACTAATACTTATCATCTTTCCTAGATAACAATCACTCTATGTAAGAAACAAAGTAAAATCAGCAGCTACATGAGGAACTGAAAGCTTGTCAAATTCCTTTACTCTTTTGTATAATAACCAAATGTGCAGAATATTATACCTGATAAATCTCGAAACCACAGTCCTCACAAGTATAAACAGCAACTTGCATCAGAGGTTTAACGTCTGAACATCGTGTTATAATGCCAGAAATCATTACGAGTTCTCCAATATGTTCTGCCTTGACTTCTCTTATGGTTGATGGGGTGTCCTTGGATGCATTCTTCATGGCCTTGGAAATTCTTATATATACTTCACTGAAATTCAAAATGATATTTTTTTGGAGAATATGGAGTTAATTTAATTAAGCAAAAAAAAGCAAGAATCATTTAAAGAGTGAGAATAAGGTTGGTAAGTGTACCATTAACAAAATTCCTTAATTAAGGGTATAATTATCTATTTTAGAGAACAAAGAGTTCTGAGCAAACTTTGTTATCATAGTAAATTTGCTAATTCAACTCCTTCAAACTAAAGACTTTCTCCTTCACCCATATAAGAAATGTAGATAACAGATCTCCACTGACAAGAATTTACAAAAAAAAAAAATTAAAGGGAAAAAAGTCCCATAACAAGCAGTGACTTACAAGAAACGCTTGATCTCAGCAGGCATTTTCTTAAGCGGATCTAGATTATCTTGGCTATCTGCTCCTTCATCGACCCTTTGCGTCATCAGGACATCACAATCCTCATCGACTGAGAACACCTCCGTTGGTTGAGGCATGATCTCGTCAATGGCCTCCGCGAACAAGTTAATGTAGCGCCGCGTATTATGTTTTACCCTCTTCCAGAAATCCTCATCCGAATCCTTACAGAACTGTCCGACACCGCAACCAATCAAATCCTAGAACTTGAACTTACGAATATGAAGAAAAGAAAGAATATATTTACAGTATAAATGTCCTCGAGGTCGATATATATCGCACGCATCTTACGGTTGGCCACATCTTGCTGCAAGCAACAGGTAGAGGAACAAAATTCAGGGATTGACAATCGACACCGAGGAGTGAAGGAAAGGGACGGATGTTACCAGTATATCGAGGTACTTGGGATCGCCTAGGGAGTCGGAGTAGTTCCTGAGGAAATCCTTGGCGAGGGCTAAACAGGAATCAAGGGGGAAAGGGAAGGGAAGTGAGATCGAACTGCGAAAGCGCCCAAGAGAGGTTTGGACGAGGGGTAGAGGGAATACCTTTCTCGGCGTCGTAATCGATGCTCTTGGAGGCGGCCATGGATTCACGAGAGAGGAGGACGAGGAGTCGCGGAGGAGGGAAGACTTACGAGAGATAGGGAGAGAGGAAGTAAAGGGTTCGTCGCTTGGCGGGAACCGGGAGTAGAAGACGTGGTTTTGGCGGGAAAGAAGAGGAAGATGAGCCAGCAAAACGTGGATTGACGATGTGGGCCCGCTAGATGGTTTGATGCATGGGCCGGACTCGGTAAAAATGGTTACAATTAATTTAACATTTTCAATTTTAATTATTTTATGATAATTTATTTTTTAATTTTTTTTGTTAATTATTTTTCCAATTAACTAGTTAGCATCAGATATCATCTAGTTGGGTGATCATAATTTGAAAGGTTTCTTTGCTTCACTTCATGCAGATAATCGACACTGATCAACCACAACAGAAATAATAACAATTGTTTTATAAAATTAAAATGTTTGTTATTAGCTTCTAAATATTACCATTTCTTTGAAAATGTTTTTTATCTAAATAATAACAATTATGTTATCACTATTGACAAATTGATATAAAAAAGGAAACCCACATAAATCCAATCTAAACACTAAAAGGATTTTCAAAATCCTCCAACAATATTAGTTAATAGATTTGCTATTTAATAGCATTCCTCATCTTCAAAATCCAGTACTGCAGAATGTTTCAAACAAATCAACACTATCGTCATAAAATAATATTTATGAATCATATATCACGCCGTCAGCTAAGCAATACTAAATCACCAGAGAAACATACTATAGCACTAGAGAATGTTTTAGACAAAGTCTACTGAAAATGTATGAACTTAACTGTGATGCAAGCTTTCATTGTGTTTCAACTGGTTCATCAAAGGAGAAGGCGGCAAACAGCAGTGACAGCATCCCCTTCGTGCTCCCTCAGAGTTCTCAGCCTTTTTCTTATCCAACTGCATACAGTAGCAAATATTATTGCGAGTTCAATTCACTTCAAGCTCATTGGCGATCGTAACTACATCAGTTGGATTGTTTTTCTTCACAGAAGCCTACTCTTTTTCACTGCTAGAGGATCATATTAGCTAAAAGTTGGCAATTCGCTGAATCAGCATCAAATAAGAATATCAGCTGTATTGGAATTCTTAGGATTTTGGTTCAGATGAATCAGCCACAGATTAAGATATGCTAATTTTAAATATGAGAGAATCTCAAACATATTTAACTTGTTCGTAGGAGAATCTTTCACTGTTGATAGAACATATGGATGTTTCAACAATGAACAAATTCTATACAAAATGCTCAACACAAACAATGCCATCGCAGCAAAAATAGGTTTGCTATGGTTTTTGTAAACAGTTACAAGGGGGTCTGCTAGCTGTTGGCTAAAACCTTAATAGGCAAGGTGTCCAGAAAGAGTAAAGTAGCAGTTGAAATTGGATGTGTTGAGTTCAGATCCAATGGGATTCACTCCAGCTGAATCTAGTTCGGATGATTTAGATGAGTGGGGATGTAGGTTTGTCAGTTCGCCCGAACTGTCCACACTTTGATCCAATTATTACAAGGGATGAGAGCTTAGAAGAGTTGAAGGGTTAAGATGAGTGATGGAATGTAGGTGAGAGGCCTAATTAATGAGTTAAGGTGGATTTAAGTGAGATTATTGTTCAAAATGGTAGAAAGTGAGGTCAAAAAATGTCAGAATGGAGAAAATACATTGCCTTGCTCCTGGTTTAAGGCCCTAAATGGTTGGAGCTTTGTGCCTTTTATAGGCTCAGGGAGTGAGTGCTCATGCAATACCTTTTACTAGGTGTTGCTTAGCAATTGGTGTGTGCTCCTCTTTTCTATTACACCAAATTTGCCTGCCTTGATTGCTGTAAGTTTGGATCTGGGAGAAGCTCATGCTAAAGCTGACCTTTTTACTGCATTTTACACTATTATCCATCCAACAGTCCATTTTACTTAGTGTGATTTATAACCAATTAGCATCTAAAAGGTAACAAAAACAAGTATATCGACAACAAAGACAACAAATAAATTCTCATTTGAGAAAAACATTTTTCAACAAGATTTTATCCAAGCAGATTTAGCAACAACTCTGATGAATAAATTAAAGGAGATAGAACAAGTTCTCCAATTCAGCATATGCATGTTGACTTCATAGAAGACACAAATTTGATGATTCAAGTCCTAAAACAAAGTTATAAATGGTGTTAATTTAGTTTTTATCTTCTCCGCTTGATAAACTGTAACAACAACAATTTTACTAACAATTATTGAGATCCCCAATCCATTGAAACTCTCATTCAAATCATCATGACTTGTTTAGTTCCATCCATTTGTCTCAAAAAGGAGGATTTCAACTTTGAAAGACTGACTTTGCTTCACTTGATACTTTGGATCAAATGAAATGAAACTATATCTAGAAAAATGTAATTTCAAGCAAATCATCCATTCAACCTTCTTGTCAATCAAGATCCACTCATAATGGAATAGATACTATCTTATTCTTTTCCAAATTGTACAGCAATTGATTGCAAATCACAGATCAAGTTAAGAAATCACCTAGACCATCTAGACTCCTTGCAATAGTCATATTTACCATCAACTTTCCAAGTAACTGCAATTCATTGATTTACATGGATCTTAGTTTCCACAATATATGATGATTTGCAAAACTGTGGTTCAAAGAAAAAAAAAAAAAAACAGATGAATCTAGTCGTAAGTTTCACATGCAACTAAAGTTATGAATATCTTGTTAATATAGTCCAAGAGAAAAAAAAAATCTTACTGAAGGTGAAATTTTAACCAAACAAAATCTTCAGATTTCGTAGGCAAATGAAACCAGAAACTGGTTACTTAACCCACATTTACTCACCGCATTCTCATCGAATTCCAATCAGCTTCCTTAGCTGAAGCAAGACCTCCATGACCTGCAAATGTCATAAGCCAAAGGAACCAGAAACTTCAGATTTCATAGGCAAATGAAACCAGAAACTGGTTAATTAACCCACATTTACTCACCGCATTCTCATCGTATTCCAATCAGCTTCCTTAGCTGAAGCAAGACCTCCATGACCTGCAAATGTCATAAGCCAAAGGAACAGTCAACCAAGCGAGTTCTATCGTATGAGTATCAGTGAAACCAAAATTCTATCACGTAGTCAGGCCATGAAATTAGGAGAGCCAACACTTTGCATTCCAAGAAAGATACAAAGAAGGATTCATAAGGTGAGGAAATGGGAGAGAGACCGATTGCACGCGACTGGAATCAAGCTGACGGTCTTCGACGCCATCAGTGAGCTTCTCGAGGGCTTTTCACTGCAGCTGCAAGTCCTTCGAATGCACCGCCTCCGTGCTGTCTCGTCTCTGCCCTCGATCGTCTTCTCTACCGCTGCCGCCATCTAGGGTTCCCAAGGCTACCCACTCCGGCGAGGCGAGCACACGCGCTCGATATATATATATATAGGCGGACGACTACTGAGATTCCTGTCCGAGTCAATCCGCCACGTATGCTCAACGCGGGGCTCCAAAATCGACGTGTCACAGATGACCCCACACACTCGGCGGATAACGTGTCACATCTTCCGTCTACCCGAAGTAAACACCCGCCCGCCTTCTTTGATTCTAGCTGACTCCGCGGGGGGCCCACGCCCCACCACGAGATGTTGGTTAGGTCGTGCCAGGTACGCGTATAATTATAATTAAATCTAAATCCTTCTCCACTAAATTCACGCTATTCTCACTGCCTCGTTTCCGAATCCGAATGATCTTAGGGGAATCAGTTGGCTATCTGAAACGTGGGCAGTGATGATTCGTGAGTGTAGTTTTGGGTGAGTAGAAGGTTGGCTGCCTAAACAATTAGTGAGGAAAGGGACCCAATTCCCCTCCTAAAGCCGCCTTGTCGCCTCCTCCGCCGGCCACGCGATCTTGCGCTCCCCGCCTAGGTCCCCTCCGCCGCTAACCTGCGCACCATCTCCCTCCTCCGTTCTTTCCCATCTTGCTTCTTTCGTCTCTGTCTCTCTCTCTCTCCGCACTCGATCGAAAGCGATTGCTTACGGGCTTTGGAGGAGGGTTGGGACAGGGGTGGGAGATGTGGTATGCTTCGACCACCGATGAGGCTGCTTTCGTCGCTGTTGAGGCCGTTTGCGGGGAAAGGCGAGGGTGCGGGGGGCAGTGACGGGGCCGCCGGCCGGGAGGGGCAGGAGGGTCTGCTTTGGTACCGCGACCACGGACTCTGCTCGGCTGGCGAGTTCTCCATGGCCGTCGTCCAGGCCAACCAGATCCTGGAGGACCAGAGCCAGATCGAATCGGGCCCCTTTGGCACCTTTGTTGGCATCTACGACGGCCATGGCGGCCCCGACGCCGCGCGATATGTCTGCGATCATCTCTTCTCCCATTTCAGAGGTGGAGTCCCGACTTCTCCCGATCATTTTTCTTGGTAGTTCTTGTCTTGGTGTGAATGGTCTGTCCGTGTCAAATTTTGATGATTTTTACCTATGATAAGATTCCATTTCACCATAATTTCTTGACGTACATATGGAAATCAAAACATTCACTACTTGCCCATACAGTCTCATCTTACCTTTTGTGAAATTTGATTGTTTGGAGCAGTCCTAATTTCGAAATCCATTTTCACTTCAATTTATTCAACTTCCTCCACTTGAACCTCTCACCAAAATTATATAGTATGAGTAATGCACTATGCAGCAAGTGCCCCCAAATCAAAATTTGATGAATTTGATATACTCATCGTGCTTAGGATGGTCAATTCATATCTTCAGCTCTTAGGACTAGTTTAGGTCTTGAGTGCAGTGATCAAAAAAAAAAAACTTAATGATCATCAGCCCATGTATCTTTTTTTTAAGAACCTGGGGTTTCATCGCCCGTTTGATCAATGGAACATAGTCTTGTCATGGAAATAGCCTCTTTCCTGCGCAAAGATAAGGATGTGTTTTCTGGTGTTGTACAATCCGGTATTGGTGGGAGTCTCATGCAATGAGATTTCCTTTTTTACAATTCTCATGATGTATGAATTCAACTCCAAAACAGTTTTTTCAGTTTATATCATGCGACACTTCCATTACTAAAATGATGTCAGACAGTGAAATTGCAACTGGTCAAATCTGTGGAGATAAATTCTTAACTTTAACCACCTTTGTCTTTAGTGTTTGTCATATTGCAAATAAACATCTTTATTAAGCTAGCTTTATTTGTATTCTAATTAAGATTGTTATTTACACTAAAATTTGATGTTATGGACCTCCACAATACATGGATTTCAAATTTAGTGAAAATAGTTTTTTTTATATTTTTCTTCCCTTTTGTTTGGTTATCATAGATTGCCAAATTTTCTATTTGAATCTATAAGATTTTCTAGACTTTATTATGAACTTTTCTTTTGATTGTTTTATGAGTCATTTGGTGCTTTATGCAGAAATTTCAGTTGGACCACAAGGTGTAACATGTGATAGCATTCGAAGAGCTTTCCTAGCAACAGAGGAAAAATTTATTGAATTGGTTGGCCAACTATGGAGCTCTAGGCCAGACATAGCAACTACAGGATCATGTTGCCTTGTTGGTGTTGTCTGTCAGAGGACTCTCTATGTGGCAAATCTTGGTGATTCTCGTCTTGTTCTTGGTAAAAAAGTTGGTAATACTGGCGAGATTGCTGCGATAGCTTTGTCAACTGAGCACAATGCTAATATGGAGGCTGTAAGGCAGGAGCTTAGGTCCCAGCATCCAAATGATCCAAATATTGTTGTCCTTAAACATGGAGTTTGGAGAGTTAAAGGCATCATACAGGTAATATCTCTGAACATTTCCAAAATTATTTTTGTTTACTGTTTATTTTGGTAATATTTGTATCCAGCTTTGGTTTTTTGAATCTTCTTTGTAAGTTATTCCATAACTTGATTTCATGTAACCCACCTAAAACATTTTGTGGTAGTTGAATTTTCTAGATTTTCTTAATGGAACTTTACTCAGTTCGATATCTTAGTTTATATTGTTTTCTTTTTCTTAGCAAGGTCTCTTGATTAGGGAATCAAACTCTAGTTTTCAATGGCTACTATTTATCATCAGAGAGAATTATGAATTATACAATCACTTTTTCTATCCTATGAAATTTTTAAAAGCCTATCTTTTCATTGTGTAACTCATGGAATCTCACTATATATATATAAGAGTTCTTTGTGGTGTAAGTGCGCAAGAAGAAATATTTTAGTATACTTCTCTTATCTCTCCCTCTCCCTCTCCCTCTTATACCTCTTTCGAATTTCTATCAATTACTTGATTTTTGCCAACTATATGTTCATCATTTGTATTTCTTGTAGTTTTATCATGATGCGGCTTATCTACTACTTTCTTTATGTGGCATTAGTATAAGCAGCTTACTCGGAGCATCCACGAATCATTTACCAATTGATTGTTTCAAGTGGTGTAATCACTTTAGTTAGAGAACCATGATCATTTACTAATTGATGTTTTTTTTTTTTTTTGTCTTTGTTTAGTTTCATTATACACTGACATGTGGTATTAATACCACTGTGCCAAAATATCTGAAGGTAATAAATAATCATTCTTAATTAGTTTCATGGAGCAAGGATAATACTTTCCCCATCAATAGACTGTTTTTTGTTAAATTTAAGCACACAAACAATTTTTTGACCTGTGAAGTGTTCTTTATTGTTTATTATGTACGATCAATTGCAGGTTTCTAGATCCATAGGCGATGCATATATGAAGCATCCGCAGTATAACAGAGAACCAATCAATTCAAAGTTCAGAATAGCTGAACCGACAAACATGCCTATATTAACTGCCAATCCATCTGTTACCTCTCATCATCTTCAACCAAGTGATTCTTTCCTCATATTTGCTTCAGATGGCTTATGGGAACACCTAAATGACCAACAGGCAGTTGAGATTGTTTACAATCATCCTCGTTCAGTAAGCATTTCCACTTCTCTGTTGTCTACATAGTCTATTTGCCATTTGTTTTCTTCGTATGTTTTCTCTGGAGAGAACAATTTTTCAAACTTTTTTCAGTATAACTAGTAGTGAATTAGTTACTGCACATAACTTTTAATTCTTAGATATACCTACACATAAGTACTCCTAATTTGAATGCATTGATCCTTGTGATTTGATGAGAAGAATCCCATGTTTGATGAGGTAGACCCCATCAAAACATGGGATTCTTGTGGAGGAGCACTGACAAATAACTAGACTACTATCAGAGGTTTTCATCAGCGACGATCTAAATGGGGGAGTGTCATGGAAGGTCCAGCTTGTAGCATCCTGGAGCTCATGGATGACTGGAATTTTATTATTTCTGGCATATACATACTCTGTCAGACATTAGCAGTCCCATTAACAACATATATTCTTCTGTAACCCAAACCGACCATTTCAATTTACTATGTAGATATCTATGAGTCAAGGTCTGATGGTTCCATTTAATATAGCTAATGCTCGTTGCATAATGGTTGTTCTCTCTCGAACGAGTACATGTTTTGCTCCTTCCAAATCTGGTTAACTGTGTCATGACATCCGAGGCAGTTTACATGCATTTTCTCTCTTCCTAGCAAAGAAACTCTAGTTTTATGTTATTTAAATAGGGACAATGCTCAAAGTGAGTTAACAAACTTTGTAGGCGATTGTAATAAACTTTTCTGGTGGTTTAGGCGTTCGGGTAACAGTACCAATCATATGCCCCATACTCCCATATTGTTTTCGTTTCAAGATTCAGCATAAACATTGGATCGAAATATGAGAACTAGAGCTATGGTTTTACATTGACTTTTCAAAACATTATTCTTACCTCTGCTAGTCCTAAGAAATACATGAATTTGCAAAACCTTAAGCATTGCAACTTTTCCTATCACAGGGAAGTGCAAGAAGGCTCATCAAAGCTGCTCTCCACGAAGCAGCTAGAAAACGAGAGATGCGATACTCAGACCTCAAAAGGATTGACAAGAAGGTCCGCCGACATTTTCATGATGACATAAGTGTTATCATTATTTTCCTTAATCATGATCCTGCAGTCAAATCCGCACAAGGGCCTCATTTATCGGTTAGAAGTGCTTTGGATCACTGATCTGTTAACACTGCCATGGAACAAGGTTGCTTGATGTAAAGACTACTTGCAGCTGAGACTGATATATAAGATGAGGATATCAATCTGGAAACTTATGTGTAGGTTTCGATTACCACACAAAGGGTGTTTTCCCCCTTTTTTGGAAAAAAAATGTTTATGTTATGTTCTAAATTATTGTGCTGTCAGCAATGTAATTTATCAAATGAGATAGCCAATGGGAATAAATCTGTTCTTAATGTTCTAAAAGTTAATGTGAATTGCTTTCATGATTTTGTTCCCTTGAATTGGAATGGTGTTAAGTTAGGAGCCTGAGACCTTTGTGCTTTAATTCTTTGTTTTTTAACCTTCTTGCAATTAGTCCATTATATTGATAGGTTTTAAATTTAGATTATTTTTATATCATTAAACTTAATCCTCTATTATATTATTATTTATATTTAAATAAATTTTATTTTATTTTATCATTCTTAATTAAGTTTTTTTTTCTTTTTTTTCTTTTTATCTTAATCAACTTAATACTCCCACTCGGAGCTCCTTTAGTATTATCTCAAGCGATTTGAAAGAGAAGTACATCATGAAGAATTTTGTCATGATCTAGTGATCTCTTGTGTGAGGCAATTAACGGGACATTTAACGCCCTCTCTCTTATATATTTTATTATGATATCATATTACTTAATTAAGATATTTATCACATAAGTACATATACTTATTATTTTAAATATCTATATCTGTAATATTTTTATTTTTTTTATTCGGATATTCACTTTATCTTTACAAATTCTCATTGTCTACACTTGGGCTCATTTTATTATAATTTGTCAAGAAAGAAAAATCATTTTGATTTAATTTTGGAAAATGAATTTAAAGCCGAAGTAAATACAAAAAAAACCATTTTATTCCCTTTATTTTTCTTTTCGGCATTTTTTTAAAAACAAAATGTTATCACGTCCTTCCCTACTAATCCATGTCGTACATCCGTCCGTCCACGTGAGCTGCGTCGGCATTAAGGTAATAACCAGCTCTTCGAAATCGGAAGTCGAAACCCTTCCGATCGCGAAGAAGGGAGCAGCTACTTCGACCGCTGCCTTGCCCGACGAGGATTAGGAGGACGGCCGCCGTGGCGGTGTATGCAATTGCCGTCTTTCCCCTTTGCTGCCTCGTAGGTGGACCAAGGTTTGCTAAACTCGCTGTTACACTCCAATCCTTTGGTAGTCTGTGTAGATTTGGAATTTTTGTAGTGGGTTGAAATGTTTTCTCTTAGTTATACCGGACCTGTAGGCTTTTCCTTTACTATTATTGTTCATTCTAGGTCGTTTGGTAGTAAAATCTTTGATTTTCTGGCTTTATGGTAACCATCTTTGCTACATTGTGATGGGGTTGATAACTTGAGGTAGGAACGTTGGATTGTGCTAGTTTTTCTAATTTATTGTTTTCCCCTTTATTGGTGTCTGCTGAGCTTTGGCGCAATGATAAAGTTGTTGCCTGTGTGATCTAGAGATCATAGGTTCGATTATAAGAAACAACTTCTTGCAAAGTCAAGTAAGACTGCGTATAATAGACCCTTCTCCGGGATCCCGCATTGGCGGGAGCTTTGTGCATTGGACTATCTTTTTATTGGTGCTGGCCAAACTCTATCTTGGATAGTTTACTCCTAAATTGGGTTGAGAGTTATGGCATTTTGAGACGAAGAAGGCACCATCCTTGCTCATATCAATAAATTAGCTCGAGTTTCTTGCATGAAGTCATCAGTCCTAGCGATGAATCATTGATGAAAGTAGGATAAGACTATGTATAATAGACCCTTCTCTGGGATCTGTATTGGCGAGAGCTTTGTGCACTGGACTGTCTTTTTTATTGGTGTCTGCTAAACTCTATCTTGGATAGTTTACTTATAAATTGGGTTGAGAATCGTGGCATTTTGAGACGAAGATAGCACCATCCTTGTGCATATCTATAATTAGCTCGAGTTTCTTGCATGAAGTCATCAGTCCTAGTGATGAATCATTGATGAAAGGTCCATGCCAAACCCTGCAATCTTGACATCAAATAATGGGAAATTTTCCATTTGATATATGATAGAAACCTCCAGTTAATTATTTCAAATGTTTATCAACATGACATTCCATGCCTATCTTCAAGCGTACATCAAGATCTAATATTATAAAGACTCATTACCATTGGTGTGACTGACGTTTGATATTTCTTAAAGGGAGGAGAGGCAAAAAATCTCCCTTTTGATTTTCCTTTTCTATTATGACTGTGGCTTATGATTTCTGCTTCTCAGAAGGGGTTTTATACAGTTAATCAGAGGGAAAAAGAAGTGAGTGAGAAAAGGTAAAAAAAAACAATGCCCAGACCAGGACCAAGGCCATATGAGTGTGTGAAGCGTGCTTGGCACAGTGATAGACACAAGCCAATTCGAGGATCCCTTATTCAAGAGATATTCAGGTTTGGCCATTTTCTTGTCTGTTTGCTTCTACTTTTATTTATACATGTACATATATTTCTCTCTCTACCTTTCCTCATTGCTATCCACTTATTTCTGACAGTGCAAGAAGAATTAGATGCTGTTTGATCCATCCTTTCCTCCTTTACCTTTTCTGCGATTTGCTATTACCATTTACTGCTGCCTCCATTTTCTTATTGGGTGAAGTGGTCAAATTTTCATTTTGGTTGCAGATTGGCCAATGATATGCATAGTGCTGCCACTAGGAAGAATAAAGAGTGGCAGGAGAAGCTCCCCATTGTCGTGCTGAAGGTCGAAGAGATCATGTACTCTAAAGCCAACTCCGAGGTTCATATTTTCGGTTTTTCTATCATATTATAACCTTGTTTCTATCTTTAGGATGTTCTTCGTTTCAAAATGATTAAGTTTCCATTGGCAAGAGTGTATCTTTACATACAAACTGTTCACCTGTCTCTCACATTCCTTTTTCTGTGGTATTATGTTATTTTTTAGGATTGAGTTTGCTTGACATTGACTGAAAGGCACCCCCTTGTTAGTCATTGAATCAATGAAGTTGGATTATAAAATGCTACTGAAAGCCCATCTTAGATCTAGATAAATAAGAAATTTGACAAGGCAAAATTAGATTTTTGTTTTTGAATAGACATGCAAATAATAAGGCCATAACCACATAATTGTGTGTGTTTCCTTCAATACCTGTATGTCTTTTTGTCGGGTGAAAATGCAGGCAGAATATGTGGACTTGAAGACACTAGTAGATCGAGTGAATGATGCTATTGACACCATTATCCGTAAGGAAGACTCCCCTGAGATTGGAGACTTCTTGCAGCCTTGTATCGAAGGTACATCTTCCCAACTGCTACTCAACTGTTATATTGACATTGTTGTTTACGTTAGTATGCGGCAACAAATATTGCCTCATTTTATTAGCCATCAAATCATATCATATAGCTCAGGACAAAATGCTTGTAGCTTTATCTGTTCTTTACGTTATAGCCCACAAGTTGTGTAGAGGCATTCATATGGCTCATAACTAATGCGATTAAAGGAATCCAAGTGAATCCTATTGTAACAGATATCCACCTATCTTGTTTTTGTGTTTTATCATCGTAGCGGCACTTAACCTGGGCTGTGTTCCGAGAAGAGTTTCGAAGAGCCAGCACCGCAGCAACCCAATGTGCTATCTTAATCCGAGCGCAAGTGATGCCAGACCGTCCTCGCTGAAAACCTCCAATAGTAACACAAGCAGCCTCGGACATATACTCAAGGGGATTCCAGATTTCGGCAACCTGAACAACTATACCTCCCAGTTTCCATCCTGGTACACTTTCTTTAAACCTACAAATATAGTTTGTAGCAGGATTCCCAGGACCGAGTCCAACAACACTGATCCATCCCATTGACATAGGAACTCCAGTATCGACAAAATCCAATGCCCAAACTCAAAGAAGAATGAGCCCTCCACTTTCAAAGGAAAATTACCTGTTCATGTATCAAGCTTTACCTGCCCAAATCTGGCTGGAGCATATCCCATGTATTACAGCGATAATCATCCTGGGATAGCATACCATCAATCTCTTCAATTCAGTGAGGACCAAATGTATCATATGACAGCAGCCACCACGAGTGGCTTCATGTCCAAGGCAGAGACCAGTTTCGAGCAGAACCTCGTCGGCAGCAAATTTGTCACTGGTACCTCAAAAGGCGATTCAACAATTTCAGAGACCCGCAACGAAGGATGGGGTCTGTCCCTGAGGTTGGGACTTCCATCATCTCCATCCAAAAATGCCAAGTCACTGAATTGAGAAACTATAGTCAAGAAGTGCCGTAACTGGATGTGTCTTGCAGCCTTAAGGTATGGCATTTTCGAGTATGTGTATCTCAGTAATATGCTCACTTGAAGCACAAGCTCTCCATCGTGATTCTAAGTACATACATAAGCTCAAAAAGGTGATCCTGTAACTGTGATTTTCATCAAAAGAAAAGATTTCCCTGATCGGCCACAAGTTGGAATCTTCGGTTCAGAGTAAATTCGTTCGAAAGCTTCAGTGATGCCATGAGTCTGTTATGTGGTAAAATAAGATTATGTTTGGTATCCTTCTGCTGTAGTGTGGTTGTACCTCAACTAGTTAGTAGTGTTGATGGCATGTTTCTTTATACTACACTTTCAGACTTCTGTTAAGCCAGCGAGGTTTTGATGAATTTTTAAATCATGAATTCTATTGAATTCAGAACGACAAGTTTCATATAGAAAATATAAAATGCGCAAACAACAATTATTTTTTTTAAAGTTGTTATAATATAAAAATATAATGATAAATGATACAAGGTGTATTCATGAATTGATTTTTAATTATGATGTATTATAGATTAAATTTTTAATAGAAAGATAATTTATTGCATAGTTATATATTAATTTATTTTAATTTATTATTTTTAAGATTAATCAGTTTGAAGAATATCTAAATAAGGATGAAAATGACAGGGGTTAAAATGAAAAGTTTCTGGTTTTTTTTTCTGTAGAACCGGTCGGTCCGAATCATTCATAAACGGGTCAGGTCGGTTGGGTTTGCCTTCGTTTCTCCTCGAAGCCTCTACGTAACAAAACCCTAGCGGTCACGATCGCGTGAAGGACTCGATTCAAGTCTCCGATCGAACGGGGGAGGAAACATGGTCGTCATCGAGCAAGAGCCGGAGACCGAGGAGATCCGTGAAGCCCATGCGAACGCCCCACCTGCGGAAGCTCCGGCGCATGGGGAGCATGAAAGCGACGAGGAGTCGTTTGAGGATGCACTGACCGAAGAGGAGTTGAGGGAGGTTCGGCCTTTCATCCGTTATTTCATGTGTGCTGATCTCTTCTAATTCGAGCAATTCCTCCCGTTCCGATTGATATTGTAGTTTCCTTCTAGTAGCATCGATCGCCTTATCCTCTTACAATTTGACTTTCAACTTTTCAATCCTGGAATTGGAGCTGTAGTTTAACATATTATATCGTTCCATATGCTTTATTTGACTTAAAAAAGATGTGAGTATAATACGAACAGAAAAAAAAGTCAATTTTTACAGTTGGGTAAAATGCATTGAAAACCAGTGACAGTTGAGGAACATCAGATTGTCTTTCTTTTGAGACTTTTGTGTGATTTTAGTTCTGTTCACTCTACTATGCAATCTTCTCTTTTGGGGTTTGTGAACGTGTAAATAAATTACCTGATCTCTGTGCCATTTTGTGTAATGCCTTTGGTATACTTCCTACAGATACCATGCATATATAGTAGAAAGATTTTTTTTTTTTTTGTTCCTCCCATGCTCCACGTAGTGGACGTTGATTGTTCCTTTATGATGCAGAAATCTCTCAAGCAAGCGAATGATGCAAAAGAGGAAGGGAACAAGCTGTTTAGAAGTGGTCAATATGAGGATGCTCTCTTGCAGTATGAAATTGCTTTGCAGATTGCTTCTGAATTACCTTCATCTGTAGATGTATGCTCTATGTCTCATGGCAACAGGGCTGCTTGCTTCTTAAAATTGGTAAGTCATTCTTCATGTGAAAGAAAATGTGTTCAACAGTAGTTTGTTAATGGGAAGTGGGCGTTATTAGCAGAGTTGCCCCACGGCAAAAGCTGTTGGACATTTTTTTAGGTAGAATGCAGTTATTCAAATGACTTTAGTTGTCCAATCACTGTAGTGCCTTCATTGTATATGATTTTATACAGACTTTTTTTTTGTTTCAGTTTATTTTGTAATCATTGGTAGCTATTTCCATTTTTGAATCAGGACAACTCTGATATTTTTGCCTTAAAAATCTAATTAGTGTGATATTCATTGTTATCTTTTATTGTTGTGAAATTATCAGACTGTTTTTATGTTTTATTGTTTTGAGTTTATGAGGCGGTTTTGATTTTCTTCTTGGTCATCAGAAGTAGATGTGTGTGTGTTTCAGTAACATATTACAGATTATTTGACAAAATATATTACAGATAGGGATGCTTTGGGCTTTTATTTCCTTCCTTTTGTTATATTGGTCATTGAAGAGTCTACAAAACTCCATAATGTTTTGCATTGTAACTAGAGGTTGATAGAGTTAAAAATAAAATAAAGATTTACCATTTGGGACTATTGTTTTGTAGAATTAAAGAAGTTGATGTAATAGATAAAATGCTGATTGGAATTGGTCCTTCTAGGCTCCATAAAGAAAATTTAAGACAAACTGTATATGTTGCTTCACTGATTCCCTCCCTCTATTGGATCAAAATTTATGGATATGTGTCAATCAGAATATTTAGCAACTATAGTTTCATTTCCATATTATGATGCACTTTGTGACCATATATGATTGCCATATCCAGACATTTGACTGCAATTTGATTTAATGTCCGTTTGGCATATTTTGCTATTATGCTCTTACCAAACTGACTATATTTAGCTTTCTTCTCTTCATACCTTAGAGCTTGCTAGGATTTCATTGTAGTAGATATCAAGCCCCAGCTATTTGTTTATCATATCTATTCATTAAGGATCCCTATTGTTTAATTGTTTTCTGCCTCAGAATCAATATACGGATGCTGTGACTGAATGCACAAAAGCATTGGAACTGAATCCTTCTTATGTAAAAGCACTAGTTAGAAGAGCAGAAGCTCATGAAAAACTTGATAACTATGAGGAGGCTATTGCAGGTAGGTCATCTCATTTTAGATGTGGTGGTGGTTTTCAATTTCTTTACTAGACTATTTTTCTGCATCAATTTCGCTCTATGTTGTCTACTGAAGCTAGATGCACTCTGAGTATTTTCATTTGGAGAATTCATAATGTGCTTTCTTTCTCAAAATGTTTCTCCAGATTTGAAAAAGGTTATCGAGTTGGATCCTTCCAATGACCAATGTAGAAGATGGATAAGACGGTTGGAACCAATTGCAGCAGAAAAAAGGGAGAAAATGAAGGAAGAAATGATCGGTCAGCATTGTTCCTCTTCACTCTGCTTGTATTTATATGTTTCAGACCAGAAGGGCCTTATTTACCTGGCGAGAGAGAGAGAGAGGAGAGGGAGTAGAAGGCTTCGGCTCTGCCATTTGCCACTGCTCCTTCAGCAGCTGAAGGAGCAGAGATGGCTTCTGCAGCATCATTTTAAGGGGTGAAGGAAGAGAAAAGGGGTGAAATGATCAATAAATCCTTTTTCATACCATTCCTGATCTAGGATATTTTGGTCTGTTAACCCACCTTTCCTCCTCTTTGCCTGCGAACAAATCTGGAGGAGATCAAGTCCTCTCCTTCCTCTTTCTCCTCTCCTCTTCGGCCGGATAAACTGGCCTATAAGTTGGCATTGAGATTTACTTAGCTTCCCAATAGGTTCCTTTTAGCAAACTGTGATCTGCAATAAATTTAGATTCGACATCAACATTCAAATCATGCAAAATTTTCCTGCTGCTTTGCATTTAGATTCTCTCCACGTCTCATCCATTTTGTGCATTGTTGTTAACTTTTAAGTATCCTGAAAAATATTGCAGGGAAGCTGAAAGAGATGGGCAACTCATTGTTGGGACGTTTTGGGATGAATCTTGACAACTTCAAAGCTGTTAAAGACCCCAACACAGGCTCATATTCCATCTCCTTTCAGCAGTAGTTAATGCCACATCAACATGATACTTGTTCATCTGGTTAATCAACTTCAAACTATTTCTTTCCTTTGTACTTAAATAGTTACCGTAATTTGTTTTTGTTTTTTGGTTGCTCTAGAGGTTTTGTCTGTGGCATTGACATTGATAATGATTATATACATCTAAAAACATATCTCCTGTGATATAGCTATATTTTGATCATGTTGATCGTAAATCGTGTGCGATCTCGTTGAGCATTTTCCTGTCTGTTGCAAATAGATGATGATTTAATTGTGTGATCTGACTGATAGTTGTCTGTTTTATCCATAATCTTTACCACCCGATTAAGTGGGAAAGCCAACTTAAACCAATCGATTAAACCAAAAATCCATAAATTATACACTTAAATAATGATAATGATTTGCTTCAATACAAGAAGGGTCTTTTATTAACTATAGAAGACTATGATTAAGGGTAAATTATAGAAGATCATGATTAAGGGTAAATAAAAATTTAATTAAATTGAATAAATCAATCAAATTTAAAATTTTAATTATATTATTTTAAAATTTTATTTTAAAAAAAAATTAATTATATTGATTAATTTGATTTTAAAATTATTTATTCAATTAAATCAAAAATAATCAAGTAAATAAATTTATAAAATTTTAATTAATTAATAAATCTTTTATAATATTTTAAAATTTTTAATTAATTTAATTTTCATAAAAATTAATCGTTATCTTATTTAATTTTTATTTAAAAATTTAATCATTAATTTAAAAAAATTTAATTTGTTTAATGTTAATTAATTTAATTCGATTTTAATCAAAGACTAATTTAATTCGATTTTAACCGAAGACGATCCTAATCATGAACACGACATGAGTCAAAAGATTGAAGTATAGAACACACGTGAGCGATTAAAATTGAAAAGTAGAAGGTTACCTTCTATCAATTTTCCAATTTTAAAGAATAATTATTATTCTTTAAAAAATCTAAAGTATTTTTAATGTTTTTTTAAATTAATTCAGATATTTGGATGCAATTAATTCTAAAAGGGGACAATAAATCTGAAAATAATCGTTCAACAACTAATTGTATCAGGCGAGAGCATCCTTATGTCCTAGAGGAACAGAATTAGTAAAATTATCATGATCAATTACAACTTTTAAATTTATCTACATAACAACGGAACATATGAAACCAATAAGATGACAGACTATTTTTACTGAATGATACATTTTATTTTCAAATTTAATAGCAATTGAGAGAAATTTTGCAAAAAATTAACACTAAAATCAATAATTTAATTCAAATGATTTTCACCTCTTTTTATTCCTCGATTCACCATCACAAATTCTAACTATTAAAACAGGAAGAACATTTAGCCATCACAAATTCTAACTCCAGAGTCCAGATTTTGGAAAACATTGCAAAGCACATACAATCCTCGGAGCAGAACTTAATGAAAGATTTGTTCTATAGCAAAATAAAATAAATAGATTCTTTGTCAATGCATCTAATTTTTTTAAAAAATTGTTTCAGCAACTTAAATTCAATTATTTTGCTAAATTACTGAGGTGCCAGAAAAAGTAAAATGAATTCCAGCAAGTTAAACATTATTAAACCCATGCGAAACAACCCACCACCCAACAAAACAAGCTCATTCCCATCACGAATTGAGTGCCATTGTAATCAAGATTTTAGAAAGAACATTAACACAGATATTGAGACAAAAAAAAAATTGCATTTTGGATCAATCAAGAGTTGTTCTACTAAAAAAAATTGTCCAAGCAATTAACAAAAACAATGAATCGTACACCAAGGTATCTTGCAAGGCCTAATCATCACAAAAACAGGTTCATAAATGGCAAAGAGTTGATAAATCTTAGCAAACACAGTAGGTTCCTTACGAAGAGATTATGAAGATCACAAGTGGAAGTTTCACAAACTAGAAAAAAAATCTAAGTTTTTCAAAGAACGAAATTCTCCGTCTAATAACCAAGATCTAACTAAAAGTTCTAATAATCATCATCTAATTGTAATAGCAAGTCAGTGACACATGCACATGGATTTCAGATGAGACAATATAAGCAACCATGGAGAATTATCAAATTGAATTAACAGTTCGAATAGAGCGTTACCTCAATCATTCTTGAAGCATTAAACAAGACTACCGTTTGATACTAAACAAAGAGCAATTTTTAAACCAAAACTGCATCGATAAAACATGAACATTAAAAACGACAGAATCTTAGCAAAACGCAGACTTTTATCGAACTAGAAAACAGTACGATGGTATTCATCACTCAGCCCCGGCCTTATTGTAGACGTAGGTCAGGCCGCATTTGCCACAGTAGTGGCGATCGAAGTGATTGGCCATGAAGGTGCCTGCGCCGCACTCGGTGTTGGGGCACTCCTTACGGAGACGGGTGACCTTACCAGTTGCGTCGTCGACCTTGTAGAACTGGAGGACGGCGAGCTTGACCTTCTTCTTCTTGTGCTTGATTTTCTTGGGCTTGGTGTAGGTCTTCTTCTTGCGCTTCTTGGCGCCGCCGCGGAGGCGGAGCACCAGGTGCAGAGTGGACTCCTTCTGGATGTTGTAGTCGGCAAGGGTGCGCCCGTCATCGAGCTGCTTCCCGGCGAAGATGAGCCTCTGCTGGTCCGGCGGGATGCCCTCCTTGTCCTGGATTTTCGCCTTCACGTTGTCGATCGTGTCCGACGACTCCACCTCGAGGGTGATCGTCTTCCCCGTCAGCGTCTTCACGAAGATCTGCATCTTGCCGGCGCCGCCAAGAGGGCTACGGTTCGAGATCCGTCAACGGGGCGGCGGCAAGGAGATCGATTAGGGTTCGCTCGAGAATTGAGAGGCAGCCAGTTTATAGCCAACGGAGGGGGTAGAGATGGGCATTACGTCTTGCGGGTAGGCAGTTCAGAATCCGACCCGATTCGCATTTTCATGTATTTATTTCGTCATCCATTTTCTTTTTCTTTAAAAAAAATATTTTTTATTAATAATATCACAGATATTTTCCATGATTATTATTATTTTTTAAAACTGATTAAAGTAGTTTCACGTCCTTTCCATGGATTAAATAAATGAATATTTTAAAACTGATAAATGCATATTTTCCATGAATTTACTTAGCCCATTCAAAAAAGGTTGTCCAGTTTTAAAATTACAAAGACAAAGTCAGCTATCAAACGGATTAATCTATGATAGAACAGATTAATTCATTATAAATTTATCATATGACAAATATTGATCTACTAACTTGATAGGTTGAAAAATTTCTAATCTAATCTAATTTAAGGCAGATTACGAATGAGTAATGATTCTTTGCATGAAAACCCAGCAGAACTAACCCACAGGCGGCTGGGTCCCACTTGCATGCAGGTGGGCTCCACTTCCATGCCTGTGTCTGTTCTGCTACAATTTCTTATTGGGTTTTCATGCAGAGAATCATTACTCATTACGAATTTAGCGGCCAACCCACATAAAAATAAAAAAATAAAAAAAAAATAAAAATATTAAAATTTTTAAGTTTGGATTGTAGTTTAAACAGACTAAGTTGAAATTTTTAACTTTAAATTACGGTTTAGACGAATCAAGCCCACTAATTTATTAAATTTTCTCCTTTAATTTTAAATTTTGAAAGAAAAAAATAAATTTTCTCAATCCGCGGACTAACCTATGCAGGTGGTAGGACGACTCACGCGGGTTGCGGGCCAATCCACGCAGGTCAAGGCCCGATCCATGCAGGTCGCGGGTTGACCTATGTGGGTCGTGGGCCTAGGTAGGTCGATTCACTTGAATTCATCTTAAAATGGATTGATAAAATTTCAACTCAATCCGTTTAAATTATTCGTCGAGACGGACCCACCCGACAGGCCTAATCAAATTGACGCCTTAACCCAAATATCTAAATTATCAAAAATAAAATAAAATCGTATAGCCATAATTTAGATTAAATCTAACAATGAATTTTTTTTCACCAGAAAACCACTTTTGTTTGAGTTTTACCAATTCATCTTTATACTTTTTTTTCATGACATTGTGCCCTTCACTAAACTTAAACTCTTGTATTCAAAAAATGTAAAGAACTTAAACGAGCAGAGAATTTACGTGGAAATCTATCACAAATAAACTTGAGCTTCATTCTATAATCAAAGCAATATATTGAGTAGTCGAATAAAATAATAAAATTACGATTTAATTAGTTGGCACAAGTTAATCTGAATCAGTGGATCCATTAAAGCTCATCCAATCTGATTTTGGACTAAAGTTATAAAACTATGCAATTTACAAACTGCCAAGTGCTGATATCGATATGTAGAATTACTTGATGAATGATTTACACTTTGCCTTTCAAAATAAAAAAAGAAAAACATTTCAATCCTCACCAAGCCTCTTTGCTATTGAATCAACAGGTAATGATCCAAAAGGAACACTATGTTCGATCTCATCGTAGTCATAAGCATCATCATTATCATAATCGCTCTTGTCGTAGTCATAATCATCTTCTCCATCATTTTTGATCTCTCTCCCGAATTCATCATAGCTGTTTCTGCAGACATCACTGGCCTCCGTTCTAAACCTTCCTTCCGAAGAATATTTGGACCCATCGGGATCTTTACTGGTAGGAAGAATCAAAGCGTCGTAGGAATGGTTAATTGTCTGCGTCAAGCCTTCAAAATGTTCGATTTTCTCGAGAAGGGAATCTGGAGTGAGGTCAGTGTCATCTAGCAACAATGCTTTGCTTGATTCAACTGCACGTTTCCACAAAGAAAACATCTTTGGGCTTATAATCTCAATGCCTGGAGCAGCATCTGAAGTCGAAGCACTTGATTGTCCTGTGTTCAAATTAAAACCTAATCAGATGTCAAACAAAAATTGTACTGGATCTAATCGGAAGGACCGACTTTGAAATCCAATGAAAACACTGAAATGGGGTAAAGAATCATGGAGGTGTGCACACCCTAGTGCATGGCACTTTCTGAAACTGATAAAACTAAGATCTGGTGTTTAGTATCGGAATAGGACTAGTTACAGACTGAAAATCAAAGTTTTGGTGTGAGATAGTGATCATATATTAAGGCATTCGGGTACAAATTCTTGTTATTGAAAAACCAAAAATATAAAATAAATATCAAAACAAGAACTTCATATTGAACTAACAAGTAGATACTAATTTGATATGGGCAACTGTAGAAAACAATTTCATATTGAGCAAACAGTAAGTAATATTTCATATTGGCATTTATGAATCTTATTATGGCATCGAATGAAGATCCACTTGAATGCCAAGATGTGTAATTCGACTATCCACTCCATCACTGAAAATAAAGAGCAAGGTAATTATGGTTCAGATCTCTAAATTTTTATCAGTATCAGTTTTGTTTCGCCTTGACTAGTTGTAAAATGCTTATGATGACTGTCTTGCCAATGGTTGATTTGAACAAAAAAAAAAAAAAAAGAGCTTTTGACGCACCTGATTCATTCAGATTTGATGACTCGCCATCCTCTATTTTCTGAATTTTTGTATTCAAACGCAAGGGACCTTGATATCTTGATTTCCATTCCCCACCTCTCCACATCAATATTTGCTCTTCCTCAAAAGACAGCAAGACACATGGAACCAATTCCTGTAAAAGTAATCACAAGCCCAAAGTCACTAAATGATGCCACTACTACTGTGCTTACTCCAGGAAGGTGCGAGTATTTGAATTGTTCTTTTTGTTCAGAATTTAAGCTAATTCTTTAGCAGCAAGAAAGCAGTTGCTCATGAACCTTCAGCTTTGCACCTAATTTCTTGTAATCGCTTGCCTCCATCCCTTGGCAATTAACTTTAACCAACTCACTTCCTTCAAAAGCATCCCTCACCTCCTTGACAAGTTTTATGTATATTCCATTTCTGGCTGCAAGTAGAATTCCATAATATTTTTCAGCTTATGGAGAAGTTAACACAAAGCTTCAGTATGACTCATCTTTAATAGAGTTGAACAAAATAAAATGAACAGAAAAGACAAAGTGAGTTATACTTGATGCTGACACTACAGAACCGATTTGTAGTTATATACAGAACATGTAATATGTTTGAGCAAAAGAATATTACTGCTTAAATATAGCAAGATTGATTATTCTAGTTGGACAAATTATATTATTGTGTCATTGGAATGGGCAGCAACATGAAAGAAATGAACCTGAAAAAGAATAGAGAAGATAAACATTAGGTACGGAGAAGTCTGAACTTACCCAACTTACAAATTGGCAGTAGTTTTTTCCCTTTCTCTCTCAACAGATCTGCTTCTAGTTTCGTTAGTCCTTCAGGAGCCTCTTGAATAAGTTTTGGATAAACTGGAGTTGCTGGTTTCCACAGCATTATAGGGTACTTTGGGCGTGTCTGGAAATCATAGTTTCTGCCACGAAATAAATACAGAACACCTCCAATTCTATGTATGATCTTCCCTCTGGTCTTTTCCTAGCATCAAAAGGAACTACAGTAATTTGCATGCAAGTAACATAAGAAAAACATAGATTGCTAGAGCAATTAGTCCTGCAGCTTGGGATTGGTATAGGTGGTTGGCACTAAGGCAACAGATACACAAGTAGACCAAACCAATGGAAACTTTTTTAAGCGCAATGCATTGCAGATCTCACTAGAAAAATCTTCCATCATGATCAAAAAGTGACTTTACAAGTGAAAAGGGTTTGAACAAATTGGCTATCCTCACAGTCCTTGACTTCTAAGCAGTGGGAATATGGGGATTGCTTTTCTTTTTCCTGATTTGCTTTTTATAAGCATACATTGCAAAGCCTTTAATTAATACTATCATATATCCTATGAGGAAGATGGGATTTTATCCCAAGATCTTGCCAATCACAACAAAGGCTCTTACCATTACCAACTACTGAGTTATCTAGCCATTATTATGTTGGTAAAAGCTAGACAATCTCACTGAAAAATAAAGTATGCTCTTCCATCAATCAAAACCTTGTGTACATGGACTTCCCGTTGATGGAATCTGCCTTATTGAATTCTTATCAAATAAGATCTTGCCATCTCTTGTTATTCCCAGTTGGAACCTTGTCATGCTCTTATAACACTGATTCTACCTTATGAGTAGCTCAAACATTGTAGTCAATATTGATAAAATTTCACATACCCCAGATTAACTTATTACTAATCACTAAGATTGAATGTCTCAACCACAGTCTTTCCTGTTAATAACATTCAGCGAACACCTTCTATAGTCATAGAACTACTCTTTAGTTGCAGGAATCGTTAGCCAAAATAAGTGTGATAAGAGAAAAGTTGTAACTTATTGGTCAGGAAGCAGCCACATGACCATGGTGGCATAGTCCAACATGGGCTTACATGACTGAACTGTAAATATTCTACAACAAAATCAATATTTTAACTGAGAATACGAACATGAAGATGAAGGTAGATATTGCCCATATCAACAATGAGAAGCATGTGCAATACATCATACATTTTGTGCACAACTGTACAAAATGTTACACAATTGCCAAACATTATAATGAAAAAACATGCACCTCGAGATGAAAGCAGATGTTGTTCATATCAACGGTGGGAACACCTCTACATCGAACTTTACAAACTTGCTGGCGCCTCCAATGAGAATGAATCAATTCTAACATGTTGTGTGTTAAACCATCCCTTCCTGAATAAATTCATAACATATCGATAGAATGAACCAAAATAAATCATCACATTGGCTGAATAAGAAAGAAGACTCATGTTTATTGCTAGAAGACAACTAAGTTCGAAAGTGGGGATCTACCATTCAGTAATGCATTTCTTTTACATGGATATTGAATTTATAAAACATTTTTATTACTCACAGTTATGTGAACATGCAATATCAGAAAGAGGTTGCATCCACTTGCTTTAAGGGCATGGCAATTTGGCTTGTAAATGATACAAACACTATCATAAGTCCAGCTAATGGCCATTAATTTTTTGATGTACTAAAAGCAATCACTTTCCGCTGTAACCCAATTAAATTCCCTAAAGATCAATGTGCAAATTTCATGTCACCACCATTCTAGGCGATTAAGTGACACTAAGCAAGCAATCTCCAGCACTTCAAATCGCTTGACCTCCTTGTTAAGATTTAAATGCAAGGGATAGGTATAAATCAGGATAGCTGAATAATGTGATTCTAAACTCAATTCAACATCAAAAGCAAAGTTTAGATTTGTTTGATTCTGCAACAGGGAAGCCATCCTTACCAATGTTCACTTGTCGGTTGTGAGACAATATTGGCTTGATAAGAGCATGAACCTCCCACCTCTTCAACGGGGCTCCCAGTATCTCCTCTCGGCTCCTGCCATCCTTAGGATACCAGCCCAATTTGGCAGGCATACCAGCCATCTCCATCACCTTACCCTTCTCACCCTCCCCACTCTCTCCGTCGCCCTCCTTGTCCGGATGGCCCAAAGGTTCAAAAAGTCGGATATTTTTCTTCCTCTCCTTCTCCTTCTTGGACAAAAGCGGCGCCTTTCCGGTCCAGGGCCGGTTCATGGTGGGCGGGGCGAAGGGGAGGAAGGCGGGCTCGCGGATGGCGAGGGGCTTGACCTTAGGGGTCTCGGAGTAGCTGAACTGGAACTCGAAGGGGGCGCCAGGGAGGTGGTAGGAGATGCCGGAGGGGCCGACAACGATGGAGCGGCCGATTTCATCGCCGGTGAGGACCCCCTCGGATACTGGCTTGTAGTACCGGGATCGGTGGTGGGTGGCTTTGAGTGCGGCTTTCTTCGCAGGAGGCGGCGGAAAACGTGGTGGTCTCGATGGTGACGGTGGTGGTTTGCTCCTTGATTTGGCGGGGAGAGGAAGAGGGGGAGGGGAGTTGGCCGGAAGGGGGTCGTTGATGCGGGGGTTGGGAGGCGGCGATGAGAAGAGATTGGGGCCAGCGGCGTAGACCCGCATTTTCGGAGTGCAGGCGAAGAAGACGATAGCGAACTGGGTGAATCAGTGAACCCAAATAAACTACTGAAGTTCTTAAAATTAAATAAAAAATAAAAAATCCTGTAAAGCAACTCTTTTTAAAATTTATTTAAAAAATATTATGTATTTTTCCAATTTCAGTCGATATCCAATCGCTCATCTCCATTTATTATCAAAAATCAAAATTTAGACGAGTTTGAAAAGCAGATTTTTGAATATCCATTCTTGATCTATCCATATCTCATGATTCAAAATAACATAAATTTTATTATTTTTAATAAATAAAAAAATAGCATAAATGCCGATAGAAAAAACACTTTTCTATTAAGAGAGTGTTTTGAAAAACTATTAAAACAAGAGTAGCCTGTGTATTATTATCTTGAAATCGCGGATGTTCCTGCAAATTTTGAGAGGAAATCATCTAACCGAAACGTGATGAATAGAAAACTCTCTCGATCACAATTTGATACTGCAACAAATATTTTTAAAAAATTTAAAATATTTTATGAGAAACATTTTGCAGAAAATGACCTTAATTTCGACAACCTATTTCAGTCCATCAAGTGCATTAGGTTGAGAATACTGAGGTAAATAGTCACTCCAACCAGGACAAACAAAGAAGAGCTCCCAAATCCAATTTCCTTGGGTTTGTACTCAAGGCAGCTTGGATAGACAACCACTCTGAATACTGTTGCAACATAACCACATCAATTCCTAGTCAAGTCTATTCCGTGAGCCAGCCAATCTGTTAGCATTTCCCAAATGAAATACTGAACCAAAAAACAGCGTAGAATTGTTGTAATACACACTATAAATGTTCAATCATTAGTTACATTTCTGAAAATTATTGCATTTACTTAAAACGAATGCTTAAGGATAATCACAGACAAGAGGGAAGAATACTATGAGTAAATAGTAACGGATATTACTTGGGTTACCAGTGTGACTAGGGTCGGGATGGAGAGGGAGGGCCAGGGGTTCCAGCTAGCCAACCCCAAACCCCACCTGAGCCTTGCCTCTGCTTTGCATTCAAAGCTTCCTGCTCGGCAGCAGCCTTCTGCCGTCGAAGAAGTTCCACTTCCTTCTCTACGCTCCCCAGTGTTTGTAGCTTCTGTCTTAACTCCGCAACATCCACCTGTGTATTGATGATGATTATAGAATGCATTAGGTACATGCAGCTTTAGTAGTTTTTCAGTTATTGAAAAAAGAACACAAACAGATGGTTAGAAGTGTCGATCATTGTTTTCAATTCGCGGTGTGCAGCTAGTAGAAAGCTGATGAATGTGAATGGTGGGCATGCATTTAGTTTCGCAATAAAAAAAAAGAGAGAGAATAAACGACGAGACTAGAATGGTGAGGATCTTACTCTGATTTTCTAGCTTATTCATACATAAGATGGAAGTGAGAATGAAAGATTAAATCCATAATTAGTCAGAAATTACCATAGATGGGCATCATAATGGTTGCTTGATGCAATTTATTCACAAATTATCATGCACTTATAAATCGACTAAAAGCCACCAAATATGAGCATTCATTGATCCTCTATGTGCATTGGGCATATCACTGCTCAATGCAATATATTCACAAATCATCATATATCAGATGAAGACACAACTTCAAGTTTTTTGCCAATTCAATGTTTGTGTGCATCAGACATATCATTACTTTTTTACTGTTAAGCTCAAGAAATTGAGACACCTTGATTTTCTAAACTTCTAAATAGTGAACTAAGATATCAATGCCATACCTCAAGCTTAAAGCACCTTGACTGTTCGGCAGCAAGCTGGCTACGAACTGACTGAAGTTCCTGCAAAATTCACAAACACACAAAGTATTCATTTATATTGTTTAAGCAAACCATATTCCAGCAAAGGCTGAACAAGTTTCAAAAAATCTGCCTTTGTGAGTTCGGTGTTCCTGGTCTCGGTTTCAGCTAGTTGTTGCTTAACTTGCAGATTCTGTAATTGCTCCTTCTTAAGTGTTGCTTCCAGTTCTTCTTTCTCTGTCCTTAGGGCGTCCACTAGGCTTTCGACATCTCCCTCATGTCTTACATTCTAGATTTTTTTCAGAATCATGTTAGAGATTCAGGACATGCTTTAAGAACTTCACATATAAATTTTCCCATGCATGAAACATGGTAAAAAAATGGTTGACCTCAAAATTTATGTGTATTGTTTGCCAATTGATTTTCAACTGTATGTATGGATAACAATGCTATGGTGATTCTATAACAGAACATAAAAGCCTGCAAATAATTTTAAGCTAGCTCGGACTTCAATTGGGAATCATAGCCAGATAAATACAAGAAGTTGAATCCTATCAAGGTCGCCTAAGTGTTGATTGAGCTCATCTGAGTTGAATATAGTTGGTTCTAAAGGTAATCTAGAGTCCAGTTCACCTTGCCTGAGTTGGGTTATAATTTGGTCTGAAGTGGATCTCAAGTTTCTGCAAGAATTGGGAAGAAACTCAGCTCAAAATGGTTCATGTATTGATTGGGTTTGAAAGCAACTCGACTGAGATGGAGGACTATGGTTGAGGTAGACTCCACTGACCCAAGTTGTATGCAGTTCATACCACTAAATGGGCATGGGTTGGAGTGTGCTACCATGGCTCTTTGCTTAGCTCGCCCCTTTTCCATTTAAACTTGCAAAGACCTGTACACGCGTAACTCCAATCCATCTCCAATTAATAGCCCAAACTACGTCCAACTCAAGTGAGTTAGAAAAGTCCACCTAAACCAAACTCCTCTATCTAGGTTGAGTTGCTTCCTAACCCAAGCGAATCCAATCACGAAAAACAACTCCAGGGAGAATTGCTTCCCAACTTCATTCCACTTCATGCCAGATTATGATAAACTCAAGCTAGGTGAACCAGATTCTTGATTACCTTGAGACCAAATTGTTTTCAACTTGGACCAGCTCAGTCAGCCTTCATGCCACCGCAATGGAATTCAATCTTGTTTCACACATCTGTCTGTCTAAAATCCTGAATTGAGATCCTAGCCAAATTAATGCAATTGACAGATTTAAATACTTTGTCATAAAACCACCATAACAAGCAAATATTAAATTGCACAAATACTCTGTGAAATCATGTTACAGTACTACCAGCTCTGAGTCACCATTGTCCACCTCGATTTCTTTGATCTTTTTATCTCGAGTCGCTTCAACCTCGAGTTCCATATCCCTACTCGTTTTTGTTGTTGGTATCACAACAGCAACAGTATCTGATGCAGGCCCCTCGATTATCCTTGATTGTAAATCTGATAAGTGGCTTGGTTTGAGAACAAAAACCTAATCAATAAGAAATAGAACGTTAAACAAATTGTGAAACAAAATACAAGGAAAAACAGGAGTAATATTTATATTGACCTCGTTGTTATAACGACCATTATAACCTCCAAACGACAAAAGAAAATCTTCTCCTTTGTAGGTGGTTGTGACCAAACTAAGACCCTAACAAAAAAAGAAAGATACAAATAAGAGCTAATATTTGTACACATTATTCAACAAAACAGTCAGATGCAACAGGAGATTATTATTTGATTAGTTAAAATAAGGTGCATAGGTTCTTAATGCAAACTTTCTTTCTTCATGAATGATTCTGCTGCATTAAGTTTCATGACATGGCATGGTATTTGAGAGTATAGGTATTAACAAATAGCATGTGGTTGTAAGTGTCAAGTTTGGGGGGGGGGGGGGGGGGGGGGGGGGGGGGGAGGAGTATGCAACAAACCTAAAGTTTATTTCCTAATAGCTTTTATTGAAAATTGAACTCATAAGGGTCTTCGTGTGAATTTTTTAACTGATAAAAGTACATGGCCAAAAAGAAAAGTCTTCATTCTTTTCAGTTCACTCTCAGAAATTTACCAATACACAATATTGGAAACAGCATCTGCTTTATTGTGACAATTTGTTGACAACTGAGTGATAGAGAAGTTAAGCTTACTTCACTAGCAAGTGGTACTCGTCCTTCAACAGTTGTAACAACAGACCAGACTAATGTTGCCATGCTCAGAACAAGAGTCTCAGAGATTCCTGAGATATAGAATGAATATAAATTAAGAAAGTAGAAATGCAAAGTAAATAATTTTTTTAAAAATTCCACTTAATAAGCTTACATATCATACATCATTCACTTCAAAACCTATGATTGGTTAAGGTCTATTCAATCAAGTAAAATCAGTCCCACATTGACCTTTGCAGATATGCTACTTGATACACCAATATATAGAATAACCAATCAGAGGAAGAACACTAAATCAGAAAACAAAACAATACTGGTCCATGTGATGCTTACGTGCAAGCAAGTAAAATTGAATATACTAAACAATGCAATCTGGGTATGGATCAAAATGGGCGATCTGTTCCCATTCTAATTATAGGGAGAAAGATAGAAAAATAAATAATAATAAATAGACCCCAAAAAATTGGTATTCCAAAAGTTTATATACGGTTTTATTTAGGAGATGAAACTAAGAAAATAAAAAATAATAAATAGACCGCTATAAATTGGTATGCAAAAAGCTTATAAACAGTTATATTTAGGAGATGAAACCACTCGAACCTTATTTAGAAACAGAACAATCCAGAGCAAACATCCTGATAGATGACTTGTGGGTATCTTAGATTTTTTTTTATTTCAAGAACCTATGGTTGTCATTTGACACTTGCATTGAAATCTTCCTTAAGTGGTGATTAAGTATATTTCTCAAACTGTTTGGACTGCAATTGCAGAAAGAAATCACATATGCTAAAACATTTTTTTTTTTAAAAAGGAGCATGTCGGTAAGTATAACGTGAATAATTAAAACTTCAGTAATAAGTTTAAGGGATTTACTCCAATGAAAAAGGTTCAAACATACCACCGACATTATTGCCACCTCCAGTTATGAACCAGTTTTCTCCCACTGTAACACCAGCATGGCCAGCTCGCGGACCAGGTGTTACACCCTGCTGCTTTGGTCTTGACCACTCCATCTGAAAAGGTCAAAGAAAGATAAAACCTTACTCATCATCTTTCTTCTATAGAACCAAAAAGGAACAGTAGCTCTTACAGTCTGCAAGTCAAGGACATGAAGATCATTGAAGCATGTAGTGTGCGACCCACCGCCAAAAATCAAAAGATACCGGTCTGCATGGCAAGCAGCAGCATGGCCTGACCTTGGAGAGGGAGGTGTGCCTCTAAAGGATCGAGAAAAGAGAATGACTTATGGATCACCACTCATGTTTAACATGAAAACTCCAATGTATAAAATTCTAAGATAGCTCGGAGCTTAAAACAGTTGGACTTGTAAGTCAACTTTCCAAACACAGATTTATATGTGTGTCATGTAAAGGCAAACAACTTGCTAGATACTTGAGACTTACTGGATAAGAAGACAGGAATATCAGCTTGTATCAAGAGTAGACTCAACCCAACTCACATGTTAGTTATTCAAGAAGTTAAACAAAGTCAAAGAAGGCACCAACAACCTAGCGATTACTCATTGTGCTTAAAAAGATAGCTATCTAACTTTACAGAGCATTTCATCTTTGTAGCTTCAACTGTTATTATTTCATCTTTGTAGCTTCACCTGTTATTGGTCAGCCTCCCTGTTTTGTGTCTATTAGAGTTGATTGACTAACTACTTATCCCCAAAACTCTAAATTGTTAGGAAAGAGACCTCAATTTATATATTTATATTGTCAATATTCTCCCTTCATGTGTGGATGGGATACTTGACTTAATGAACCTAATCCTTCTGCTCCTGCTCCGATATGATATTAAATTGGATAACTTCTATTCTCAAAAGCTCAAATTGTCAGAGGAATGACCAATTTATATATTTATATTGTGAACAATCCAATTATTCAACTATTTATGTATTTAAAAGTATAGTTTTACAAGGATATACAATCTCATCATCGTACTATTCAATCCTACTTTCCAAAATTATCATGGTTCTCGAAATTGGTATTGGCATCAAATTGGATGGTCAAAAAATTGAGTAAAAATGGTATTGGATAGGTAGGATGAATGGGATAAGAATCACTAGAAAAGTAAAATAAAATGAGAAAGCAAAAGAGAAATAAAATTATTTCGTAAATGATATTACAAAATATATATTCAATGCATATTAAGTATAACTAAATACCAAATTATCAATAAAAGATAATAAAATAATAAATGATAGAATGAATAGGGTAAGGTTAATAGCACATAATATATTAATAACAACAATATCATAAATAAAAAAGTAGATTCTATTACATGTATTAATATAAAATTGTTGAATAATATTTTATTAGTAATACATTTTTAATAAAGTAATTGTTCGATATTCCATATTATACGGTTTAGTTGAATCATGAATTGCATATGAATTAAATTTTATTTTTAAAAAAAATGTTTACAAGCCATTGTGGATAAAGAGATGTTATTGTGTTCTCTCCTAACCTACAATTAGTTTTCTAAAGCAATGAGCATGGTAAATGGGGAGAGGGGCTGGGTCTAGCAATTAACAATTTGTGAATGATGACGAATTTGGGTGACACAATAGTGGGTTCATGGTAAATATCAACTTGTGAAAGCTGAGAGAATTGAGGTGGGATTCAAGTGAGCAAGGAATGCTCTTTCTCTGTCTCTTGTGCAAATGCTAGGAATTAAGCTAGGATTGACTAGAAACCGGTTAGACAGGCCAACTTTTCTGAAACTGCCCAATTAGTCCACATTTCAACCAATTCAATCCATTTACACACTTGTTTTGACCAATTATCAATTAATTCCATCCTTTTTCTAGTGTAACATAACTAATACAAGCTAATTTGCTTGAATCTCTATTTTTGAAACTTCTCCATCAATCTTATTGGACGTCTGTTTTCTCAAGCAGGAGAATCAATAACTCAACATGCATCTGCCATTGTGGCAACTGTGGAGTTTATATATGAACTCTCCATTGTTCTAACATCCAAAGCAAGAAACCAGTAGGAATATAATTAATAAAATTGTTTAAAATTATTTGAAGAGCGGTGAGAGAATAAACTCCTATTACCAATTGTATCATAAGTATCCACCTATATGATTCTAGGCTTATCTGAATATTTTTCAACCAAAATCTAATTACAACACCAAACTACTGGAGCTTACACCATCTTGTAGCTGTAATAGTTGATAAACAAGTCTATAATGTCAATAAGTTCGGATTTGTCTTGTTCTAGTTGTGTAGTAGCTGTTTATAGGAAAAGGCATCTAGATTAGTGCAACCAACATTGCTAAAATGAAAAGCCTATGATCAATAAGTTCTTTGGTTATTTTGAGTTAATCTAAACTATGATGAACTATATAAATTTGACTTGGATGAATGTATAATTATTATTTGTCCGCATGTGCTATGATGTTCATATATGTAAATCAAAATTCATCTATTGACAATTTTATTCGTTGAACAAAAAATATGTTAAAAGAACATTAACATAAGGCTAGCTTACATGGCATAATTGACATCTTCCCAGGTCATAGTTTCCAAGACAAGAACATGCAAGTCATTTAGAAGAGATCTCTTAGCATCTTCTCCACCAAATATAACTAAAGTATTCCCAACAAGGGTAGCTGATTGGCCTCCACGTGAGATCTACAGAAAACAGATTAAGAACAAAATAGGCAATATTATCTCCATTTTATGGAGCCTAATTTGTAGGTTTGAACTAGCAAAAAGCAAGGAATACTTATAACGAGAATTAATTGTTTAGCAGTTCCAATTTAAAATGGTATAAGTGTTGTACTGTATCTTGCAAAAGTCATATACAAACAATCTGATGATGTCCCAGGCAACATTAGGTTTCCACAATTATACTTATGAATGCCATATAAAAAGTATTCTCTAACCACTGTCATGAAATTCTTGAAAAAGCAACTGGCAACAGTGCATATTGGAGTTCAATCAAAAGTCAAAAACATCTAGCCTCAAGGAGAAGAGATTAAAATTGAGTTTCATGATTTGAATTAATGGTTGATAATATATATCACAAATCTACCGGTGGTTTCCCATTTGTCTTCAAGTTTGTCCACAGACACGTTTGAGGATTGAATTCCCTCACTGCCACAATGGTAAAGTAATGTCACTTGGGAGGAAGAAAAACATAATAATTGGTAAAAGTAGGTATATGAAAAACTAAATAAATAAATACAGAATTAGACCTGCAATAGTCTCAGATGGATTCTTGGTGTGCCCACCAATACATAACAATTTGTCTCCCCAGGGAATCTACAGTTAAAAGCCAGCTCAAAGGTCTAAATTACAATAGAGTAACTATTAATCATTAATCTTTCAAAGAGAATTTTTTTCATTACCAAGGAATGACCAGCAGAGGGAACAACATAAGTGGTGGTAGAGGAATCCAAGGGTCCATCTAGAGCTTTAGCTTCTATTCTTGACCATTTCAAAGTTTTCAAATCCAGAACCTTCAGAAATTAAACACAGCCAGGTTAATATTTGATTAGTCTAATATAAAGAAATAAAAATGAAAATTGAAGAAGAGAATTAAAAGTTGAAGTTATTTATCAAAGCAAATGAAGTCAATTAAACAATTCCTAAAGAAAGAAGTGGGAAATTTAAAAAGTTTTAGTTGCTTTATTTACAGGGTTGGAAAGACTTCCTGTAGGACTATAATAGTATTACAATAATAATGTGATTTTGGGAAATTCAGTAAAATCTTGACCAAGAAAAATGCTAGATTAATGCCCTGCATTAAATAACTACTCAAAAGAGGTAAAAAAAAACAGAAATATTCAAGAATTAAAGAAAGGAATACTAACTAATATACAAGACTTGAAATGTTAAGGAAGAAAAATATGTCAATTCCAAGTTATGTAACTATGTGAATCCATAAGATGCTATCGAAGACATCAAAGCATCATTGAGTTGCCTGCTAATCACTTCCACCAGTGATTTGGAAAACCTAGGTGAGAAAAAAATGCAAATAAAGATGAGAAAATCACAAACAAATCTCAGACTACTTAAACGAGATTCCAAGTACCAAACTTGAGACAAATTTTTTGGCTAAAAATCAGCATACTAGGTTCTAAATCAAAAGCAAATTACATCCATTACTATTAGCCACATTACTACATACCTGGAGATCATTAAGGTAGCGACCATTGTGATTTCCACCAAAAGTGTACATTTTTTCATGAAGAACAGCTGCACCATGCTGTAAAATGTAAATAGATGTCAGAGAACATATAGTGATCAACTAAAGAACAAGTTCAATATTCCCATATAAGTTTCATGAAAGAGTAATAGAATACCGTATAACGAGGTTTGGGAATTTTTCCCGATACTGATGGTGCAATCCACTGGTCATACATGCCAACCAAACCGAGGCCTTCACTTATAACATCCTTGTCATGCGTTTCAGTCGCAATACCACTTTCACTGGAAACAGTTTTTGTCTTGGGCAAGGAATCTCCATTTTGATATGGCGATAAAGTAGGCAGTTCCACTTTTGGTTTCTAAGGAAGATAACAGTGTAAGCATGCATAATGAAGGCTGAACATAGATAGCCTACAAATAATGATTATGCATTCGAGTACAGGTTTAAATTGATAGTTGACACTATCTGTTAAAAAAAAACTTACAAGCATTTCAACATCTACAACAGGCTCTCCTGCCAATTCAGGAACCCTTGAGTACCAAGCAGGATCTTCCTCCTAGAAGAGACAAAACAACAATACATCATATCTTTGTGAGCAAAAAGAAAATGAAAAAAAAAATGAAGGCATCCACATACCTCCAATACCTTCACAAACAAACGCATTGCTTCTGTTGAAGCCATATTTCCCAGTCCATGCCAACTATGCACAAAAAAGTTGCTTGACTCAGATATACAAGGGTCAAAAAATAAAGAAAAAATTACAGCATTTAATCAGACCATTAGAAGATTGAAGAGAATATTGATATGATAATTCTCAGAAATATACTTATCCAAAGGACCTTAGCAAAAGAATGAAAAGAAAAGACAGTTTTGTGCATGAGAAATATTCAGATAAAGGATATTAAAAGTATAAATTTGAAGATTAATGCTAGAACAACAACCCAAAATCGTAGTATCCTGGCTATTTTAGAATAGAACTTATTGTTTCTGTTTCCCGCTACTTGGCACAATTTAGACAATGTGCATCATCGCTCCCCCCCCCCCCCCCCCCCCTACAGTTACTGTGAATCTCCCTTTATCCTTTACCTCACTTCAAATGATTTCCAATCTACTAGAAGTGTGCACCAGTTCATATAAACTGGCTCAAAGTCCAGTTTAATATATATTACATTTTGCATCAGTCTGTCATGGACTTGGTTCATATTATCTGAGTCTTAATAAGAGTTAAGTCTTTATTTGGCCTGCAAAAGCCTATACAAGGGGCTTATACAGTGTTTGAGATAGTCTAGAAGTTGATGAATAAAGTTTCTTCATTTTCTCTTCCACCTCTTATCCAAAGATGGCCACATGACTAATCCATACAAAATGATTTCTTTCACATTCTATTATTTTCAAGTTGAAACAAAGTTGTTCATGATGCCCTCCAAAATAATAATTCACATGTTTCACGACTAACCAATATTTGAAACAGGCATTGCTAGCCACAAAGCCAATATATAAAATTCTTCTTTTAACCTAACGGGCACTTACTTCTTCATATCAGTACTATGCCTTCGATATTTCAATTCATGTTGCTAAAATGGCATTTCAAACATTAGAGAAGGTAATCACATCTTGTTTATAACATACCATTCTGTTCTGTTATTAGAACTAACTATGATCATCTCACTAATCCTACTGTTAGTGCATAATATAGAAATAAAAAGATCATCCATAATATGTAAGAGGAGTCCATTTAATCAACACAAAGATACTGAAGGGCGATACTACTATTGGAAACTACGAACACAGTCTTGCCAAGACTAGATGGAATTATTTTTTTCACATCAATATAACTTTTACATGTATGTTCCTTTTCCAAAACTAAAACACACTGCTGTAAGTCAGAGTATTGTAATTTATTTTATCATGGTTTATTGCTCAAGTACTTTAATCAATAACCTAAAACCAAACTGAATTTTGTATTATAATCATTGTCTAATGACTCTAATCACTCTTGATATGTTTCATAACTCATTGGTTAGTTCTTTTAGATTTGAAATGTGATCTCTCAGACTCTTAAAATCTACAATGCAGAATTACAGAAGATTATCTCGATGACATAATAATGCAATTTTTTTTCCTGTTATCAAAATATTAGCAATCCACATTAAACAGATCCGGTATTATGATAACAGATTCAAAGAAAAATAACAAACCTCGTCCATTTGCTCTGTTCCACGGGATTCCATGCTCTGGGTTTTGGAACAGTGCAAGGTCCAACTGTTGCCTGTATCAGCGAATCAATTTCGAAATGAATTCAACTAAATTACATATGCAATGTAATAATCTACAAACGTTCGCCCATAAAAACACGTGGATCTATCATAAAACAAGATCCAATGTGGAAAATATACGTCTCATAGAAATGATCAACCATATCTCAAGTCGCAACAATAGATCAGCCCCGATCCCGACACAAACAACACGGAATAGATCCGAGGAAGGGTCAAGAACGACCAAAATCAATAAACAAATGCAAGGGGTGTGAATGGAGTCGGAACCCACCTGCTGGTACAGGCCGTAGAGCAAGAGGGCGACGTCGTTCTGGAACCTGGAGGCGGCGGGGGAGGAGGAGGAGCGAGGAGATCCTCCGAATCCGGCGTAAGTGGAGGCCGCGTAGAATCTGTCGGGGTAAGCGAGGCCGGAGCTCGCTCTCGCCGTCGCCATTAGTCCTCCCACAAAAGGTAGAGAGGACCGGAGGAAGGTGCAGCGTTCGATGTAAAGGGAGAAACCGTTACATCATATCCCGCTGTTATAATTGTCGTCGCCATTAGTTCCCGTTACGATAGTGTTATATTCAATATCACGTATCCATATGTTTTGCCGGCACGATCAAGTAATCCTTCCCGTTATCTAAAATTCAAAGGCGTTATCGTCGTAGTTAAGTAAAGATATAATAACTCTGATTATAATAGAACAGATTTATTGAAATAGACAAGAATCAAATCTCAACGAAACTAAAACAATGTCATTTTCTATCGTGATCAACTACAATAAAATTGACTGTATAAAACCGTTAAAGTAGCAAATTTCATCTTTTGCTAAAGTAAAGATGATAATAATAGAGCATTTGAGGAACTAAACATATTAGCCACTTTGAATAGGTTAGTCGAGCTAAAGGGACCAAGTGTCCATATTGAACGGGTTCGATGTGTCGACAAAGAACTTAAATTCAAATGATTGAGTCATGCTAGTTGGATCAAATGAATCGTACAAAGGAACTTGTTCTTGTTGAGATCAACTACGAGGACAAAGGAGTCGATCAATTTTCCAAAGTCAGTTGGGCTCACAAGTTGGTCTACGAGGTCTTCTAAATGGCATGGGCAAGAGTAATATACAAATGGATGCAATAACAGGATTCCAAACACTTATTTCACTGAAAAAATCCAATGCCAGAATCCAGTTATAAACAAGCACATCGAAAAAGGCAGAAAAAAAAAGGAAGAAAAACAATATACATGACAAGAATAATTCCTCTGCAGCCATCTATCCAAAAGGCTAACCATACAAAAAAAATAAACAGATGTAGAAGAAAACGAATAAGGGGACGAAGGGAGCTATTTTAACTCCCAATTTAATTTAGAGGGGGTTTTAACCAGCAGCATCTGAGAATGCTCAAGTAATGGATGATCTATCCAGTTCATATGGACTGCTTCTCATGTAACTTGAGTGAAGGCCTCTGTCTTTTTTATGATTCCTTGGTAGCATTAGCACTCGAAAGATGCTTGATGTTAGCAGGCATCTGAGTTGCTGCAGATTTTTTCTTTCGCCTCGGGCCGCCAGTGGCAGCTGGTTCAATCAAGGGGCCAGACCACATTGCCACTTCGCTTTTCTGATAGGGAAATACCGTGCTGAAAGAGGACTCCGGCGGTTCGAAGGCAGGGTCCATAGGATGGGATGACTCAGAAGGATAACCAAGTGCTCCATCCTGGTGAGGTGGTGGGAACTTCTCGCTCTTACTCTTTGCATTAGCATGAGTAATCAGACGCAGTCTCTGTTGTCACACAGGAGGGTAAAGTAACATCTTAACTAGAAATCCAAATTGCATACAAATAGCTCTACTTCAACTGTTAATAGATAGTAGCTTGATTTGGGAGGGAAAGAAAACTATGCTTCAGCAACATGAGTAAGAAGGTTACCGACCATTATGAATGCTGTCATTTAGATACAAAGAAAAACTAGTGTTGAGAAAATAAACTTAGAGATCCAGAAGCTGCAACGGTTTTAGTAGTGTTTAGTCTGCTTGAGGCTTAAAATGTCTTTTCAAAACATGCACATTATGACTCTCATGTTTCCTTGCATAGGTTAAAAGTGAAATACAAAAGAAAAACAAGCAGCAAGAATCAGCCACAAGAATCTTTTCTTTGGATTTGTCACCCTCTTTAGGTTAACGCAAAAGATGCACAGTGCGATAATATGTGTATACAATTGGCAGTGAATAAAATGGATGTGGCATTTCAGTTCGCAAAGTTGGCTCTTACTGATTCAATGTGTACATGAAAACTCAACTGAATCTAGCACTGCATCTTATTATTGGCTTCTCTATTCCCTTCTTGCACTCTTTGATATATACTCTTAAAAATATATTTTGATATGGTTAAACTACCAAAGGAAACCTATTTACAGTTTAAAAAAATTCTTATAGCCAATCAAGATTTAAACATCATGAAGTATATGTTAGTGTCGTCTGCAGGGTGTTGTGTAAATTAGGCTCTGATTGGGAAAAGAATGTAATCTTATTCCTTATAAATGAAAGGTAGGAAGATAGCAGTTCACAGTGGCAAACCAATGTTAAATTATTTTCCAATCAAATGATTAAACACCTAAAAGACTGTTTCACTTACATCAATGTTGACTTGAAGTTCTGCATTAGCTTCAAGGGAAGGAATTGCCCTTGTAGTTCGCTCTCGTGTGCGCATCTTCTTTGTTCCACTAACATTGGCTTTCCCACCACCAGCTCTCAACCTACAAAAATTGCCATCATTAATCACACGGAATATATGGAATACAAAATTACAGCTTCCTAAGTCACTTGAGTCCATTTATGTCTCAACTATCCGTACCGATTGTTGTTTTCAGTGTGACTCCGTGGAGGAGGGAGCTTGAAGTAGAGTTTAAGTCATTTAAACTATGAGTGGAAAGAAATTTCTAAAAAGAAGCTACCATGTTACTTAAGCCGTTTTACCATTTGATCCTATCTCGAGTGTCATTATGATGGTGTCTTTGCAGTACATTGACCACCCATAGAAAAGCAGTTCCAAGATAACAACATATTCCAAAAGCTACACAGGCAGGCAGAATATAGTATTATTTTCTTAAACGGCAGAAGCAAAACCATACATTTCATTCAAAACAAACCATATATTCTTTTTAACAAAACAGAGATAGCCATAGTGGAAACTATATTTTAAAAGGCGATTTCAGGAGGCAAAGGAAAGTGATTCATTTTCCATGATCCATTGGGAATAAACAAAAGAAATCAGTAAGAATAATTGTGAATACCTTCTTGCTTCTTCATCTCTCAGTTTAGCATCCATTTCCTTGCTTGGTGGATACTTTGGGAGGCTTGATGGTTCACATGCATATGGTGGAGTGTTAAAGAACTGCACAAATCAAAACAGGTAATGATTACAGTATAAAAATATATATTAACAGAGAAAACAAAAATGCAAAAGTTTCAAATACATTATTTGGGTCAGAATGAAGCATATCACAACAAAATAAATGTTAGAAGATAATTATTATTTGTAGATAGCTGTTATATGAAGATAGTTGTTAGGAGACCCTTCTTTAATGCAGCTAAGACACTAGTATTATTGCAATCTGCAATATTCTTCATAGCAGAAAAAAGTAAACAGAAACATTATATTGAGCGTAAACGAGTTCACATCATGTGGCACCTACTTCACTATTTAGAGCAGCTGTTGCAGTTAAACGTTCAATTGGATCAATTGCAAGAAGAGTTTCAATCAGTGGCAACGAAGATGGTGGGAAATCTTTAAATGTCTCCTTTATGCAGCGTTTGTATGGTTGTTGGGGTTTAAAAATAGTGGTATGTGGCAGCTTTGACTTCTTCCAATACTCCTCAGAAGGGGAACCACAAAGCTTGAAAATCTTGTGCAGCTGCTCAACCTAATAAAGATGGAAGCATTCAGATTTCAGAGCACACCAGCCATGATAATTGGCACATTTAAGACAAAACAAAAAAAATCTTAATTTGATACTGGTATATTTGAGTAGTATATGCATAGTGTAGTAGGTCTTGGTGATACTCAGCAAACCTTTTAAATAGCTTATAGCTTATATAATAGTAAACATTGACTTTCCAAGAACTAAGTTGGCATCATTGACCTAATTAGGTAAATCTTATATACCAAGCAATAGCCTCTTATTTGCTTGTTTCATAGTAAAGTCACCTATAGATGTAAAAGAGCAAGTGAAGCCCATATGAAAGATTGAAAAAATGATGCTTCATCATCAGATCAAGCAAATCCAACCATTTTAGTCATTTCTGTGAGGACATGTTAATTACTATCACCAGGTTTTCAAAGAGAACATTGTTTCTATATTTACAAACCTCACCTTTTACCTTGAAAATGATGTCCAAAAATTCAAAACTAACATGAAAATGATGTTTGGATAAAAGAAATGGTCGCTCCTAGCATACCTGTTGCCAATTCGAGTTTTTGGTTTGGAGATTATATTAAAAGCTTACTTTAGGAGATGAAAATCAATGTACCTCATACTCTTCTGATTTTTTTTTATCCCTTTTTACATGTTCATAATAGGGTATTATCAATCTACACTATCATTCATATGTTTCTGGCAAGAAAGAGCCTGAACTCTTCATGTTTGGATACAAGTAAACTTCTACAACGATATATTTGCCCTGCCTAACTTGAATCCTTGCATTATTATCCTCTAGTGTCAGTAATGCTATGGAGAACAGCAGCTACTTTACATATAAAGGAGGAATCACTAACACTTTCTGCAGTGAACTAAACCCACATGGTACCTCAGTCCTCCCGGGCATGATAGGCTTCCCAGCTAACAACTCCGCCAAAATGCAGCCAGCACTCCAAAGGTCTATACCCACACCATAGTCAGTGGCTCCTAAGAGAAGCTCTGGTGCTCGATACCAAAGGGTTACTACCCGGCTGGTCATGGGATGCTTGCGGTTTGGATCGAAGAATGTAGCCAAGCCAAAATCAGCAATCTTCAACAACCCTTCATTATCTATTAGGAGATTGGAACCTTTAATATCTCGATGCAACACACCATTATTATGACAGTGCTCCAACCCTGACAATAACTGACGCATATAACACTTAACCTGAAAGAAATCAATATCAGATAGATATCATGATAAAAGTCGTGCTTTTATTAAGAGCATAAAATGGCTGTCATGGTAGTGTGACCTGAGCTTCAGTAAACTTGATAGTGGGACTCGCAGCAAGACCAGCAAGATCATGCTCCATATACTCGAATACTAAATACAAACTGCAAGTCATCCTGGAAGTCACTAAACCTTCCAGTTTAATCACATTGGCATGATCCAACTGCCTCAAAATAAGGATCTCTCTCGCCATGAATTTCACACTTTCCGGCTCCATATTGTCAAACCTGACTTTCTTCAAAGCGACGATTTTGCCCGTCAGCATGTCCTTCGCCTTGTAAACATTGCTGTAGGTTCCTTGGCCAATCTAAATAAAAAGGAAAAAGGCACCACTTTTATCAGCCAAACTCACCGAACCAAAAGCACGGATAGGGAACGAAAACGAAAGATTGCCTTGTCGATCTTCTCGAAGGTGTCAGCACGGCGAGGCGTCCAGCCCTTAATGGCCTCCCCAGCAACATTTGAGAGCCAGGAGGGCCACCCGGCGGCCACCTGCTCACCGTGAGCATGACCAGGCGGGTTGCTCAGCCTGGGATCAAGCCTCAGTCGCCTACGCCGCGTCGGGCGATCTCCATCCGGCCGTTCCGCGTCATCCTTCCGGTCATGGGCGTCGACCTCAGGGGCGGCAGCGGCGACGGTGTCGATCCCGGAAGGTGCGGCCTGGGACTGTAGTTCGGAGACGACGGCGCCGGAAGGCCGCTCCTTATCTCGGACACGGCGGCGGCTACCGAGGGAGGACGGGGTGGGGGCAGCGGAAGCCTCTTTGGTGAGGAAGCAGCCCATGGTTCATTCAGCTCATCGCGGCACCGCCGCCCGGGAGGTAGGAAATGCAGAGGTGTCAGGCGGATCGGAGCTCGGGCGGAAAGGGTTAGGGTTGGTGCTAGTGGCCTCCTCGGCTCGCTGGTCGCTGCTGCTTCTTCAACTCGGTGTCTGTGAAGCAAAAGATGCGAACTCGGGAGTTGGGATTCGAGCAGGCGGTAAAAGTAACAGAGAGATAAGCGGAAAGGAGGTGACCCGACGCCTTGCGGTAAGCTGCTCCGCGATGGGAAATCGATTGTGGAAGAAGGCCAATTATTTCATATGTTTATATTTAATTTCCTTTTTTATCTTACAAGTGATATTGTGGAAGGTCAATTTATTTATTTATTTATTTATTTATAATAATAATAATAATAATTGAGTGAGAGTGACGAAACGATAACTGATGAGTGGAAGGCCAAGAAGAAAATTTTTAAAAAACAATACCAAGTTTTATTAATTAATTAAGTTTAATTTCGATTTTAAGTAGATGGTTCACAGTGTCTATTTTGTCCACTAATCATGTGGAGAGATAGATCTAGTTAATAATAGTTTCGAATAATCCAAAAACTTTTTGACCAAGATCCAAAAGCCATTTGTTTAAACTCATTTATTAAACAATTTAGGATGCTCAAAACGAAGCTCAAACAGTCATTATAATAAGATAAATTATTAATAATCCAATAAATATAATTATTACTTTATATAAAAAAATTTATTTTTCAAAAAATTATTCTTCGATTTTCATATGCATACTTTAATAAAATTAAATTATTCCGGTGACTAACTTGTCGAGGATAAGGACATTTTGAAGAATAAGTAAATTTTCGAGGGTGTCAATTTAATTTTTCACCCCGCTATAAAAACTAGTATGATGTCGAGTTCTTATCTGGAAAAAAAAACAGAGCGACCTCGTGTTTGGTCAAATCCGTCGCTTTCTGGTGAAGGAAGTGATCGGCGATCTCGACGCCGCCGCCGCCCGCCCCGTGCTCGAGATTTGTCGACCTGAGGATGTCATCTGGATGTCCCGAGAAGGAAGCAATCAGCAGATGATCTTGTTGGTGTTCGTCGTGATGTGCGCCACTTCGTCATCGCCCTCGGTTTCTCGCTCAAGATCCTGTATTTTGGAGACAGATCATCGTCAAACGGTGTCGGAGAGATTTTGCAGAGGAAAGAACTCGTTCCATATCAAGTAAGAAATCGTCATTTCCGAAACATGAGTTCAACCTACCGAATCAGATTCGACAAGTTCTGTAAGCTGCTTCCCGAATGATAGACGAACTGTTGGCTCATATCCGGAGGTTAACAAATTTAGCACCGACATCTGATATTATCTCCTTCTCGTGGTAAGGTTTCTGGTTCGCTTCCGGTTTCATCGCCGCCGGCGGAGCTGAAAAAACTGGTATGGCCGATCTCACAGTAACAGGCGGAGGCACAAAACACGGGGAAGACCTAGCTGAACATACAGGAATAGCTGTTTGAATTCTCGATGCTGAACCTTTAGGACCAGATGGACGCAAAGATGATGGAGTTCTGAATTCCCCGTCTTCATAAGAAGAGTTCGTCGATGGTACCGGATGAACTCCATGAAGTGCAGGGATTATGGAATTCAAGTCTCGGTCACAGATCAAAGAGTGGCTTGGAGCTGAAGGAGACCAATCTCTCGGCAACAAACCGAATGTTTTCCTTTGGCTTCTTCGATCAGCTTTCATGTCCTGAGGCTCTCTAAGATCGTCCGAGCCTCGAGCTGCTGCGAAAGGGCATGAAACAACAAATTGATCAGAATTGAAACCACAGGACGCACATTTCTCTTCTTCATCTTGAAGTGGCTTCTGAGTAGTTGATGCATCAGAACTGCGGAATGGAAGAGAGGAATCTGCAACATCTGATGAATGAGAATTTCCACTTTCTTTCCTTTCTCCATGGCCATCCTTCTCGTGTGTCTTACCCAGGAGTGCCGGATATCGACCTCCGAATGGAACCGAGGCAGAATAGTCCGAGAAGTACACCGGCAAATACGGAGAACTAAGCCGGTTTTGATCGACGGACGGCAAGAATGAAACTTGATTTGGCTGGTACACACTTTGCTGAACTGGGATAAAAGTAGGATCCCTGGCATGCAGGGGAGGTGCTTGATGCCACATTTGGTACATCGCTGCTTCAGGTGCGATGTTAGGGTACACCCAGTTCTGGGGAGGCATGGGGTAGAAGCACAGATTGGAAGTTGGATGCGGGTTTCGCCAAGAAGAAGGTCTTTGCTGGCTTCGCTGTTTTGGAGATGATGATGGGCTGCTTTCTTCTGATTGAGGCAGTTTTGCAAGGGCTCTAGCCACGACCATCTGTTCTTGTTCTTCAGTTTCTAAATGTGAAGATGTAGAGGGAGAAGAGGTTCCTGAATGTGACACTGCAATCATCAATGAGAGGATCACTGTCCAAAGGATCTAAAATATCAACCAAAGTAACTGAATTTTTTCCCTACCAAATCAAGATAACTAAAACATCGAATATCAACCAAAATCAAAAGGTTGAGATTCTGAGTTCTGTTTGCTAAACATGTAAATATTACTCACAGTGCTTCAGTGAGGACCAGGCAACCATAGCAGCATTCTTTTGAGCCTGTTTCTTGGTCTTGGCAGGTTCTCCAATAAAACTCATTCCTGCAAGCTCAACTGTGCAGGTAAAAATTGGTGTATTACCAAGTCCAGATCGAACAGTCGTATACACAGGCAGCTTCAGTCCAGCTTTATGAGCTGACTCTTGTAGTAAGTTCTTGTAGATTCCAGTCTCATCCTGACAGAGAAAAGAACATGCCACCTATTTGGTATTCTATCAAACTTTTTGTATGAAGATCATTGATAATAAGAGCAACAAATTATTATGTCCATTAAAAATTTCGAATCATTGCAATCTAGAATATAGAAAGTGAGAAGTTTCTTTGATTAACTTCATGTGCCTGATGTGGATGGAGCATCATCATCATAAACAAATTATGTTTCATCCCAATTAGAATTCTATAACAAATTCAAAATTCCTCTTTAACTTGCACCTCTTAGGAGTTGTTTGTTTTCCTCAACAAGGCTCTTCATTTTATTGCTCTTTCCTGTGAAGTAACTTCAACTGGTGTATAAGTAAACTCGCAGAAAGTTAGAAGCACTGGTATATATAACATTTATCAAATCCAAATCCCACCAATGGAATGATAATCCTTATCAAATCAAAATATAAGGCAAAATAGAAAACATGAGAGGTATGTAAGGTGAAAATATCCTTGACCAAGAGAATCAAAAGAAAAGAAAGGCGTGTTTGTAGCGTAGTTTAGATGTTAATTCAACATATTTAGATGGAAAACAAAGCATTTGTGAAATTATTTGACAATGTTATCGAACTTGTAGTTCATCAAGAGATGAATAATCTCGAAGGCAAGATCAGTAAATGAAATTATGTGAACTAAAATTTGAAAACCTATAGTGATGTCAAACCTATCTATTGGTAGCAATTAGTAAATCTAAATCAATCAACATTTGGGATGCATACCAGGACTTTGGCAGCGAGTGACCTAGAAGGGCCTCTCTTTGAGAGGGTATTCAAAGCTACTTCGGCGGCGGCATGCTCTGCCTGTCTGAGCGTGGAGCAGAAGGTTGGGCTTTCAAAGGTTTCCCCATTAAAGTTGACAGTGGCTTTGAACCGCGGAGCATGGTCCGGCCCTTCCCTTATACAAGCATAGGAGGGCAAATTGAAGCAGCTCCTCTGCGCAAGCTCTTGAAGCTGGTTCTTAAACATGATTGAAGGTCTGAAACCAGAATCATCAATAAGCTAACCACGATGGGAAATCTGAAGTCATAGAACCATTTGAGGAACTCTCAAAATTGAACAAACTCCTTTTTATTCTCTACGATTGAGGGGAAAAACAGAGAGAGAAACTTTTTTTTTTTAACAAAGGAACACAGGAATCATAGTGCCCTACATGGCTTCGATGGATTCCCCAATCATCAAGAGCCCTAAATCGGTTAAACATATGCCAAAATAAAAGGAAAGAAGGTTTTTTTCGCACTTAATCTTAATAAAGATCAAAACAAACAATCTAAATCCATAACAACACCACGAAGCAAGATAGAAATCCATCCAATAGGATCCATAGTAAAAAATAATAATAATCCAGCGAAAGCGATTAAGGAAAAGGACTGTGACCTCAGATCGAATCCGATGAATTCCTATCTGATTTCTGTAGATCGATTGCTCACAAATGACGGTGGTGGAGGGGCGCAGGATTGCGGTCGCCTCTCTCGCTTTCTCTATGGCGTTGCTTCTTTTGGTTGCTTTGGTTACCATTAATGGCTTCCGTGCCTTGTTTTGTCGCCATTATTTTCCGATGTGCATTATAATTTAAAATTGATAAATTAAACAAAATTCAAATTCATAAAAAAATCAATTAATTTTTTTTCCGATTAATCTGATCCATTCATTCCATTTATTGTTTATTAAATCAAATTGATTTGTTCCATTTATTGTTTATTAAAGCATTGGTTTCACTAAATTAATTTTAATTTTTTTATCAACGAACTACTTTTGATTCAATATATGCGCAAATAAATAAATATTCTTTGTGATAAATTCTTCAAAAACAAATCATTTTGTACGTCACTATGTACCTCCTTTTTCAAAAGGAGCCTTGAATTTCAAATTATCTCCTTAGCCGTCAACATATTGCATAATCTAATACAATAATAATAATGTTCTTGGGGCAATAATGCCGCGGTAAGATATCTAGGTTGTCTCAGAGATGTGGCCAAACACGTGCTAGGTTGTTCAATTTCTAACTACGACGTATTTACAAAAATTTTCCTCCAAATGAAGAGCGCAATCAAAGGATGCTGAGCGTCTGAGTTGACCGTTACGTGCACTTCCCGTTTTATCTTGATGGTCGATGAGAAACTTCCGTGGAACTGACCGATCACCCCAGAGATAGTCAATGGAACTAACTAGAATTTATCATTTTTAATATAATAATAATGAGGCAAAATGAAAAATCCACCCTATTTTTAAAATACAGAAAAGCCCCTCATTTTATATTTTATCCTAAAAATCCTTCTCAAATTACTCATCAATAACAAAAAATACTTGCAAGCCCGGTTGACAAAAATAACGAAATCTGAACACTACACTGGACAAAATCTATGATATTGAATCATCATCAAATAATTTACTTGCACAATATCCAATCCATGTTTGCTAAGATGACTATGCTCTGCATCAGCATCTATCTGTTCTTCAAATACTTTTTAAATTAAAGAGTTTATTTTCCCACTCAATCAAAGGTGTGGGCGATCAATCGTAAGATTAGCTCCTGAGACTTTGTCGGTCGGAAACATACAAAAACAGTGGAAATATTCCCTAGTTCAACTGAAATCTTGCTTCACTTGCTGCAAAATCTCCACGAAGCAAACGAAACAAGTTGACAAAATGGCACGACCGGAGAACACGAACAACAAGGTGCAGTCAGGTTTTGTGTCATGGTTGTAGCTGAAACTGCCGAGTGTTGATCATGAGTAGCATTGCTTAAGCTTCTTTCCTGGTTATCCTGTTGTTCCAAGTCAGTTATGTGCCCTTGCAGGTGTTGGTGAATCGAGAGATGAATCGAAAGGGAAGTGTAGCGAACCTGAAGCAGTAAATGCCAAGCGCGCTTGTGATCTCATGAATGACAGATGTTGCGAAGTGCAGATAAAGCGCCACTGTTTGCACAAGCAATGAAACAAATTTTATGGCATCAGATGATGTTCATAGAGATATTGAAACTAAGAACATTAGCAGTTGGAATGTGGAAGGCTATGTGCAGGCGATATTAAGGGAGTAAATCGACTCAAATCAAAATACTCCATAGTTTCAAGGTGCACATACTAATTTATCAGTGACAGTAGTTACCTGTGAATAGACAGTAGAAAACAAGAACCACTTGTTCATCGACCAGAGGAGCTCTGCAAGCAAGAAAAATTTGAATACACTCATGTTTAAAAAAAAATTCCAATTGGCTCAGCAGATCAAATTTTGAAATCTAGCGGTCCTAAAGTATATACATACCCATCGTTGAGTTTGGCAGTGAGAGCATTCGCTATGGCAAGAGGAAGAAACAGCAGGGACTGTTAAGAGAGAGAAACCAAGTTAATAATTATGGGACAACTTATACTACTTTGCTTTTGCTACCAACAAATTCCTCAAGGTTAATGAATGCAATGGTGAAGATTTCAAGTGCTCAGGTGCGAGATCTATAAAATCTGTAAATAAGCATGGTGGAATAAGTAGATACCATGCACATTCCAGTTTTTAAACCTTTGGGTTCGTCGCAGAGGTGAGCAAGGATCATTCTTCCCTGTCAAAACATTGATATTAGTTTCCAAGTTCCATGCTAACAAAACTGAAGCATAGCTTTCACAAAACTTACAATGAATTATTTACCAAGAAGTAGAATCAAATCAAGAACAACACAAATGATAAGTTTTTACAGCATATATGACAAAAATAATGATGTAATCACACCCCGTTGTTAATGTCATAACAATCACCTCCTAGGAAGCAAAAGTTACATGCATACAGTTGCAACTATGTTCAAAAGCCTGCAAATCATTAGTATGCTTACCACTAGAAATCCGAATGCAAATCCAGTTCCAGTTACAAGCAAATGAGGATAATTACGCATAATGTCGGAAGGCGACAAATATGACCTGCGATCATAATAGAATGGTATCATGACACACTAAAACTACATGTCATAAAACAATCAACTAAGTGCTAACGTATACAAACCAGATAAGAACTCCAGCCATGAGCACGCCAAAAGGAAATAGCTGCCAATAAAAGAAACCACATTATTCAACCCCCAAAAGCAAGTTCATCAAATATTGATGTACATCCATGAAGATTTAGAACCAAATGAATTACCATAGCTAAGGCCAAAATCATGCTTCCTTTCTTTGCTTGGACAACCTTCTGGACATTGCTAATGCTGCCAAATAGATGTGAAGTTAATTTTGCAGCTATTTGCTTAAATAGCAAAAGAGAAATTGAATTGGCTTCTTGAAACTTCTAGAGATAGTTTCTGTTGAAAAAAAAAAAAGAGGAAACCACCAAAACTATATGCACCTTCTCCATGCAAGTCTTTCTGTATATGTTTTAAGTGCATCACAGAAATAGAAATAAAAAAATTAAATAAGTATCTGAACCTCAAACTAAACAGAAAGATGGTTTCAATAGGCTACTCAAATTAAAACAATAGCCTGTATCATGGCAGAAGATACATTTGTAAGCAAAGTGAAAGCCTGAAGATACCGAGGTTGAAGAACAAGAAAAAACACATGAGAAAAGGATACTTACTTGGAACTCAGAGTAGGAATCACAGCAAAAGCAACCATCAGAACTAGCACAATGCCATAGACTGGGATCTCTGGTTATACCAGCAAGTAGCAAAATAAGTCTTAATTCAGATATCACAAGGTATAAGTTGTATTATAAACTTTTAGCAAAAAACATACTTAATAAAGTATCAGAAAATCCCAAAAAAATTTCTCAAAGAAGCTCCTAGTAAAAGTCTTTAAAGATCAATTGGCCTTATTAAGGAAACTCACACATAACAGCTTGATGTTTGGAAAGAAACAACCAAGAAAAATGGCTTTTGCCAAATACTTAATCTGCTTAGATACTTATCATAATGGCTTTCTTGGCAAGAGAGGTTTCCTTAGCAAAAATTAGTAATTTATTATGTTGTTTTATTCATTGTTTAGATTGATGATTTTAACATATACCAGCACATAATTTGCATGGTAAGATTCTTCCTCATTAAATTATCACTCAAAGTTATTGCTGATGATAACAATTGCAACTACAGAGAGGCCTTTATTCCTATGTTTGAAGAACTAGAGTAAATTTTAAATAATAAGTAATAACTTAGGCCCTTATGGTATTACAGAATTCAAGGAAAAAATTTTCTGAAAATTCTTTGAAAAAAAAGCTTTTAAAAATGTAAAGGTGTCAGCTTTACCAGGAAGAAATGGCACCCAACCAAAAAGAGGAATTGACTTTCGGAAATCCTGTGCCCACCACTCAGCTCCTGTACACAAGGGAAAAAGAACACAGCACCATTTTGTAAGAAGATGATCAGTCCAACACAAAATAAGTGGCTAACAAATGAACTGAGAAAAAGGCAGAAGACTAATATTTTTTGCCACAGTGCAAATGGAATTCAAAGATCACATACCCAAAAAGAATGTCAGCCAGTGGCAAACATAGATAAGCATGAGGCCTTCTGTAGGTCCATTAAGTATAGGAAGGATGAGTGTATTTGTAAAGAAGCTGGTAAAATAAAAATAAAAAACATCAATAACTGAACTGCTATCAAACATAATAATAGCAAGAAAACCATATCCTACAATATCTAGATGTAAAAATCACCTGAAACCTAGACAACCATTTATGACAAAAGCCAATTTGCCAAACATATTTAATGAGGTCCAACATATCATGGAACATAGCTAACCAGCATCAAAATAGATCTGTTTTTTTTTAAACAAACACCCATATATATTTAGATCTGATTCTTCTACTAATGCAAAAGATACTTTCTTGTCTCAGATAGTTGCAGCATGATGAACGTTTTAAGCTGGATATTTCAAAATCTGATGCATTATAAAGTCATATCAAAGATTTAACTTGAGACATTAACTGGCTGATAGTCATGAAGTTCCATAATAAACGAATACACTTCATGGGATTCAGTGTTAGACCCAACACCCAGAACATGGTCAAACTTGCTTATGAAAAGAAACACAAGCAAATTAGGTATCAAAGGACATCAAATTGAGATCATTTTCATTAAACAATCCACCATAGGTACCATGCATAATGTAAGGCATGATTAAACCAGATGATGACCAAATAAAGGGATACTTCAGAAAGTACAAAAAACCTTAACTCTAAAAAAAATCAAATGAATGAATATCAAGATCTAAGAAGAAGAACCCACTGTTCCCATGTTGCAAAGTAAAATGGAATAGCTGCAATCACCCAAAACCAGAAAGTTGACCTGCCACACATAATAGTGCTCCCAAATGCCAAGGCTTCAAACTAGTGAAAAGAAAAAAAATGAAGATCACAAATGATAACATAATACGAAGACTATAGGTTAACATAAAAAGATAAGATGAGAGAGCATACAGCACAAGCAAGTGCATCACATCCTGCGATCACATAGTTTTAAAGTTTTAAGAATAAGAACAAATCATAAATTAATCAGGTTAACCATTCTGGTAGAATAAATACCATGATCAAAAAGTTCTCCCAGAGGACTAGATGAATTGGTACGCCTAGCTTGTTTACCATCAACAGCATCAAAAGTCTGGAACCAAAATATATTTTGGCATGTGAAGTTAGTCAAAAGCAAGAATACTATAAGACACAAGTGAAGAAGAAAATATATAAATGTAGGCATACAAGCATCAAGTGAAAGGCACAATCAAATCAACACAACAATTGCAAAACAGTCCTACAATGACAGAATCAATTGAGAACAGTAGCGACTCCAACTGGAGTAGTTTATCTTCAAAATAGGACCACACAAAAATACCATGCATGAAAAATTGGATCTAATGCTCTGTTTACCCCAGAGAGGGAGAGGGGGAGAGAGTGGATAGAGGAGGGAAAAAGATCACCTGTGGAAACAGATCCACCATGGAAAAGAAAATGAAAGAAAGAGGGAAAGAAGGAACTCAGTGACCTGGCCACGAGATCACGGCTAGGTCAGGGCCACGAGCTCGCATTCGCTAACTTGCAACATCGCAGCCAGACCACAAGCTCACTGTTGGCTCCTGTTGGTTCACCAGAGAGCTTTGCTTGGGAGGAAAAAGAACTCCATTTCCCAGATTTCAAGTGGATGAAAACTTGGCCCAAATTTGATCAACCAACATATTTTGAATCTGTTCGTTCCCTAATTTTGCATCAAGTAAATGGAGGAAGTATCTTAACTCTCCCGCAATCCATCCTTTCCCTAATCCATCCTTCGGGTAAACAAAGCATAAGTGAAAAGGAGGATAATTATGAAAGTGTTACTAACAAGATGCAATAACAGTTATCTTAGAAGCACACAGAATTGCAAAATTCACTTCAGAAAGAAGATATTGACAAAACAAATACAAGCATAAATCGATTCCACAGTTGACAGATAAAATAAAAAGACTTGGCCCAAAAGTTTAAAAAAAGAAGGTATAATTACAGAGATTCAACGCACACAATCTTGATGAAATTCTCAAAGTTCAACCATGCTAGTGAAAAGTAACTGATATGGAAATTCTTAACCAACACTTATACATAATAATTCTTCTTCTTCTTTGACCAAACAATCAATCAAACTGCTCACCATGCTAGCAGCTAAAGGAAATGAAGGTGACATCAATGACAGAAACATTAAAGATGCTTAACTTATTACTTTATTCATTTTTTTCTCTTTATTTACTCTTTGTTTTGTTGTTGCACAAGCAACATAGCAAAGTATGTGCCTGACATACCAAGAAATGCCAGCAAGAATCCTTGCCTTTATCTTCTATTAGGCACATAAGGTAACCATAGAGAAGCTGTTTAACTGATATCACTTGCACAATTTTATGATCAATTGCAGAATTTGACACGCACATGCAAACTGTCACAATAATTCTCAAAAACCCCATACCTGATATAGGAATAGAAGTAAGCCATGGGCAAGATGCACCCATCTTGGTGGAGCAGTATCAAGACGAGGTGAATATATCTGTGAACAATAGCACAAACATGTAAAATATTGAACAAAGGCTAACAAAAATATTGCATAAGCTGGATACAGAAAAAGATATAGGCATAAGTCCAGATTCCAGAGTAGTTACGGTGTCCAGCACAAAGGCAAAGCAGAATTCACACACAGAAAATAATTAGTAGACATGATGAACAAATAACTATCAACATAGGGTGCGGTGCAGGTATAATGATAGCCAAAACCAGATGAGAAAAATGTGAAACAAATTTGATAAGAAAACTGATAATTATGCCATGTAGTAATATAAACATAGTAGTTGCAAGAATAAACTCTTGTGAAACGTCTACCTACAAGCTTAAACTAATAAAGAAATACTGGTTCTTTTTCTGTCATCTTTAAAAGCAGAGGCAACTGATCAACCAAGGGGGAAGGTCGTCCACTTCCCTCTTATCTAAACAGCTGACAAGGTAACAAAATAACAGATAGCTTCCATTTACTCAGATAGCTATGTGAAAGCATCATAACCTTAGTAGAGAACATAAATAAATTGATGCGGCATTGGAAGATAAAAGTTAACACCATTGAATATAAGAATACCTAGAAAAGAGGTTCAGTTCAACTTCTTCATGTTTTTCAATGACCCAGTTTTGTGTGTACTGGTATTAATTATTCATAGAGTTACTCTAAATGTATGATCTGTACATTATAAGTTCTAAGTTCTAACACCAATATTCAAGCCCTCACAAAATGTCATGGTTTGGTTAGCAGATTCCTTGGATGATGCAAATTTCTGATAGGAAAAAATTATCCAATAAAACAAGTTGTTAAAAGTTAAAACATTAACAAAACTGAAATTATGTATGAGGACCAAAAGGGAAATTAGGTGATTTTCACTTACATAACCAAGAAGTGCAGATATCAGTAGAAACAAAAATCCTGTAAGAGTTATCTGAAGAACACATAACAGAGTTACAGTCCTTAGCAAGAAAGAAAGGAAGGATCTGAAATCTCAAAATAAAAAAAAATGATCAAGTACAGTCAGTTGTCCTCTTACCATGTTTGGTCTGGAAAAGCATCCCAATATGAAAAGATAAAATAGAAGCAATAAGTCACATTAATATTGAAAATTCATACAAAATTAAATTTTTAAAGCAACGTAATTGCTTCTAATACAAGCATTAGAAAGAAATATAATCTAATCTAATAACGTGGAAAATACACTCACAATATCTAAAAAAATACAGGAATAATTATTGTAAATTGCACAGATAATTTAGTATTAATTTTTCCTACTTAATCATCTGTCCTTGCTAAAGGGCTTCAGTATTTTCAAGGTGTAACATAGTACAAGCGAATGACTCCAAGGAAGGATCATCATGGATTGACTAACTATAAAGATTACAAGATTCTCTTCCTAAAACAAAAACTAACGAATTAAGAGATGCGAAAATTTTCAAACAAACTAAGAAGAACTATAATTACAACTTAATCTAGAAAAAAAAAACTATAATCTAAGTACTTGGTCTGGAAACTAGGTACGTAACAGATAAATGGCAATTACCAGGTGAAGCAGAGAACTTACGGCATCCAAAGAGGGAAAAACGTCACGCAGCGGGTCCAAAAGGGTTGCAAGATGTACTTCGCTACCAGGGAGTGGTCCACGCCGCTGTACTTGTACTTGTGAAGCGTCGCCACTCCATGTTGCCCGATGTACCCCATCTGTCATATTCACCGCGCATGACAAAATTATTATCATACGAAAAACAGGACGAAGATCGTAGCACTCCCAAATCATCAAACGAGTTTAACAAAAAAAATTCAAATGGCAGGCGATTCAACCCATGCTCCCAACTTTTTCGCAATCCCTTGGAAAGGCGTAGCGCAAAGCGAAATCGCACCCAAAATGGGACCACGAAAAAAATTAACCAACGAACGAAGACAGAAATAGAAGACGAGATGAACAGCGGGGGTGAAGAAGAGAATGGTAGAAATTTATTCACCGGGATCGGATCAGGCGAGCAGGGGTGTTGACGAAGAGCGGCGAAGCTTCGACCTTTCGCCTTTCTTCTGCTTCCCTGACGGCAGCGGCGCCCTAGCAAAGGGCGCGACAGAAAGATCGGGAACGACGATGCGACAACTACGAGCGAGGCGATGGAACATAAAAGAATCGTAAATAACAAACGCTATTTGAGAGTGACGATTTAAATAATAAGGAAAATTTTTTATCTACACCCTAAATTTATATTTTTATAAAGATATCCCTCAGAGTTTTAAAATTTTCAAATTCCCTCCAGAGATTTCCAAACATATTTTATTAAATAATTATTTCATACCCTTAAATGCCAAAATTCGAAACCCTAGAGGGCATGTTGAAAAATAAGCTAAATTTCAGGGCAAACTCAGAAAAAAATCACTTATCATCATCACAAGAGGAAAAATAAAAATAAAAAGGATGAAAATATAGTTAGAAGGCTCAAATATTGATAAAAAAATATTGTAATTTAATTAAAGTTGATGCAACTTAATTAAAACTAATCAAATATTATTTACAATAATAATGATGGGGGAAAAGTATTTTTAATATAAGGGACTTCTTTTGATATTTTTTTAAAAATAAAATGTCTTTTTTATTATAATAAAAGTAAGAGTAACTTTTGATTTTGAAAAATGCTTTTTCTTTTTTTTTTTTTTTCCCCAAATAAAATAGATGGCTTAAAAAGATCAGACGCGAAGGATTCTAGACCACACAGGTCATATTTAGTGAGTCGGGGATCCCCTGTCAAGCTTAGACACGGTACAGATTCTCAGGGGTTAACTTTCAGTTAGCACTTTAATCATCATAATTAAACTCAACGAATAAAAATATACATTAACTTCAGAGTCACTGTGGTTTCTTTTCTGGAATTGAAAAAGAAAAAAAAAGTTAAACTAAATATTTATTCTTGATCTTAATCTCAGAAAAAGCTTAATCCCTGTATCTGTTTACTTTATGGCAAGCGATCAAAAGTGGTTTCAGATTCCCATTAATTAAATCAGCTTTATTTCTGAGACCACAATATCACATTGGAAGATGCTCAATGGATATGCCCTTTGTTTTATGGAATTGGATTCCCTCTCTGTTGGCTTTCAATTCCCTCTCTGTTCTATTCCATATTCTACTCATTTTTTAAGCTACTTGCCTTGTGCCAGAGCTAATGAGGGAACATAATCAGTTTTCTGTGAGAGTTTGTCTCAGACAATACTTTACAGATCATTTGTATTATTCATATCCAGTTTCCAACAACAAACAATCTGAACAAACACACAGACTAAAAGTTATTGTAAATGGATGACTGACCTCAGTTCATCCAATATGGTATTGGAATGCATAAGTACTCACAGTAATATAATCTTCAATCTGCACATTATATCACAGTATGTTAGAAGAGATTCACAAAAGCAGTAATCAATAAACACAAAGTCACTTATGCCTGAAGTAAATCTGGTAGATGGTTATTGTTTCCCTATTTTTTCCTTTTTCTTGCTGAAGACAGCAAGGGAGTACCCAAAGCTTGAATTCTCTTGAAGGGAGCCTAGTGCACAAGCTTCCCTGTCACCGAAAATCTCCGCACAAACAAACCCCGTGCTGAAATGGTGAAGGCATGTTTGGTCTCAAACTGTTATTTCTCGCTTTTCAAGCTTAGATACCAACTGCATAGCCCTGTGACAATCACTGCCAATTCTCAAATTCTTAACTATTCTCAATTGTGATCTTGCTTCTGAACTAATTATAGCAAATCCAAGGCCAACTTCTCAATGTGTTGATGAAGATCCTCTTCCTTGTTCTCCTCATCCAGGTTTCTCATAATCTTCTTGATATGCTTTGCCAATTGGTCCCAAGCTTTGTATATCTCTTTGGATCTTGGGTGTGACTGGTCACTTGCTTTGAATTCATGAACGACACCATCCAACTCCACTGCACTGCGTCCTGGCTTCTTTTGCACTCGGCATGCCTTCATCAGTGCCCTCACCTGTGCGGCTTCTGTCCATTTCCCTCTCGAGGCATACACATTAGAGAGAAGGACATAATGGCCTTCATTTCCTGGGTCTAATTCAACAATCTTTCGTGCCGCCTTTTCTGCTAGTTCGACATTTTGATATGATTGGCACGCGGCCAACAAGGAACTCCAGACAACAATATCAGGCTCAATAGGCATGTTCTTGATGAGTTCATATGCTTCACTTAATTTTCCTGCCCGACCTAGCAAATCGACTACACTACCATAGTGCTCAATGCACGGAACAAGATCATACCTTTTCTGTAACAGTTCAAAAAGTTTCAGTCCCTCTGCAACAAGTCCTCCATGACTGCAGGCAGTCAGTAGGCCAATAAAGGTTACTTCATTAGGAACTATCCCATGATTTCCCATAGAAGAGAAGAGTTCGAGAGCCTCCAGACCTTGCCCATGAATAGCGAGCCCCTTTATCATTGCATTCCATGCGGCCAAGTCTTTCTCAGGCATTTCTGAAAACAGATGTCGAGATCGGTTTATGTCTCCGCAGTTTGCATACATATCAATCAGAGCAGTGCTCAAAATGGTGTTGCATTCTATTCCATTCCGACTGATGTAAGCATGAATCCATTCGCCAAGACTTAAGATGCCAATTTGGGCGCAACAATTGATCAAACTAATCATTGTCACACTATCGGGCATGACTCCAACTTGCAAACTGCATCCCTGCATCAACTTAAACAACTCAATTGCCTCGACTGGTCTCTGATTCTGAGCATAGGCAGCTATCATCGCATTCCATGCTACAAGATCCTTCTCCGGAATCTGCCCAAAAACTGATCGAGCCTCATCAACCCTGCCAACTTTAGCACAGAGGCTCAGCAGAGCAGTTGAAACAGACACCGAATTTGCAGACTTCAAGCAGCTAATAACCAGATTGAGCACATTCTCACCGACCGAGCATGCACCAGTGCAAGCAGATGCAGCAGACAACAATGTAGCATTATCAGGTCTGAATCCAACAGTAATCATCTGTTCAAAAATCGACAATGCTTTATCATTTTGCCCATTCTCAGTGTATCCAGCAATCAAAACATTCCAGGAGACTGAATCCCTCTCAGGCATTTCATCGAATAGTTCTTGAACTGTGTTCATGTCCCCTGCCCGGGCATAAGCACTCAACAGAGAGTTCCAAGAAACCACGTCTCTGCGAGGCATTTGATCAAACAAGTGGCGTGCATTGCCCACATCGCCAGAGTTCAGAAGACCCGTCATCAACATGTTCCAAGAAGTCGAATTAGGTTCTTCGATGGCCTGGAAAACCTTCCGAGCAGCTTCGTTCTCGCGGCACTTGAAGTACATGTCGACCAGTGAATTCAGCGCGATAACATCGGCGGAGGTCTCTTGAAGCTTCACCAAGCTTCCGTGGATCTGCCGTCCGAGGCTCAAACCTCTGAGCGCGGCGCAGGCCTTGAGGACGTAAGGAAAAGTAAAGCGATCGGGGGCGAATCCTCGGCCGAGGACATGGCGAGCGTAAAAGGCGACGGCTTGGCGATGGAGAGAGTTGAGGGTATAAGCCCGGAGCATGGAATTGAGGAGGACGAGGTCGGGTTCGGGGAGGGAGAGGAAAAGGCGCGTCGCGTAGGCGGGGGCTCCGGCAGAGGAACAGCCGGAGACGAGCTGGGTGAGGAGGATGCGGTCGTCGTGGAGGGAGTGGCGGAAGAGCTGAGCTTGGATTTGTTTCAGGTGGAGAACGGAGAGGTTGCGACGGAGTAGGAGGGAGATGGAGTGGTGGAGGTCCTTGCTTCCCGCCGACGGGGAAGGCGGCGGCCCAAAATGGGATAAGACGACGATATCCGCCATGACTGATTGCTATTCGACTGCATGAAACCGTTGGCGATACGATGTACGGACCGACAAACTACTTTTATGCATAAAAAATTAATTAATTTTAAATTATATATTATTAATTTTTATATATTAAAATTAAAACTTAATGTTCACATAAATTAGATTTTCTATGCTGCGCGACGACGATTTACGCGATCCATGTGCGACACCCCCGACCCTCAACCGCTCCCGCTGTCATCGCCACGCCGTCCGACCATCAGAGACTGCTGCCCTAGGCCCGGTTGACACGCCGGCGAGTGGCGCGTCAACCGGATCTGGTGCGGTGGTCGGACGACGAGACGACAGCAGCGGGTCAGCACGAGGGAGTACTGTACATTTTCACTTTTAAACGGTCAGATCTTCACGATCATATGTGATGGACGGTGATCCCACTGTCACGATCACGCGTGATGGACGCGTAACTACAAATAATTCAGTTACGTTTGGAAGTTTTAGTTCCAATTTTTAATCTGCAAAACAAAATAATAATAATAATAATAATAATAATAATAATAATAATAAGCAGCGAAGAAAAGGGCTTATTTTCCGGAACTCCGTCGATTTGCTTCCCACTCGAGTCAATGGCAACGGCCGATCCGAAGCTGAAGGCGGCAGAAGCCGAGCAGGAGGCGGCGGAGGCTGAGAAGGCGGACAATAAAGATGCCGACAACGGTACTGAGGCCGAGGCAAAGAAAGATTCCACGGAGGCTGGAGAAGGAGATTGCCCCATCCGGGTCTATGCCGATGGAATCTACGATCTCTTCCACTTCGGCCACGCCAGATCTCTGGAACAGGCGAAGAAAGCGTAAGCCTTGTTGCACTCTTCGCCTCCTTCTTGGTCGTTCAACTGTTGCCTGTGTGCCTTTTTAGTTAGCAGGGTTGTAGAAACGTGGATCTTCCATATGTTACGCTTTATTTTCTGAAGATCTGCCTTTCTATTCAAATTTTGGATTTGGGGAATTAATCAATTGTCGCTTACTGTTCTGTAGGTTTCCCAACACATATCTTCTTGTGGGTTGCTGTAATGACGAAGTGACGCACAAATACAAAGGGAAGACTGTCATGACGGAAGACGAACGTTATGAGTCACTGCGTCACTGCAAGTATTGCGTTCTTTTACTTTCTCCATCGTTAGAATTGAAACTGTTCTGTATGTTAAAAGTTTTTGGTCATGAAAGTTATGGAAAATGAATTAAACTATATATTCAAATACTTTATGTGCTCTTCCAGGAAGTTGGTCTGCAAACAGATAAGCTAAGTTTTAACTTTCTTTTAAGAACCAATTCTTGTTATAAATGAATACCAATTCCATATGAGAAAAAAATTCGTATGTAACATCTAAGGTTATAACTTTCACTTATTTGTAACATTGCAAAGAAGGCAGATATGCAAGTTAGAACAGGCACACAAGTGTGATGATGATGATGATTTGTTCACAAAATCCTACTTTGAGTAGAAATATCAAAATGTCCTAGATGTTGTCCCTGTGCCAGTGCCAACTTATCTAGGAAATTCCAAAAATTGACATGCTATTGATTCCTATAAAAAAAGATACTGCTGTAGTAGTAGCTAGATGCTTTCTTTGACTGGTGTTACTTTGGACTAGTATCTTAATTTGGGTTCTGCAGATGTTTGTTGATATAGCAACATAGTTAGGAAATTCCAAAATGTACTTATGATATTTATTGTTGTAAAAAGTATTGCTGCGATATTAGCTAGAAGCTTTAATTGATTGGTTATTGTCCTTGGATTGGCTCTGAAGATGTCTTGTGATTCTATTTGTCAAGTGTTTGACTCAAATGGAATGTTCCAAAGTTCATCTTTTTCCTACTACTGACCTTTTGAAAAAACTATTCTGTAACTAAAAAATGGTTCTTCTCACAGATGGGTTGATGAAGTTATACCTGATGCACCTTGGGTAATCACTCAGGAGTTCCTCGACAAGCACAAGATTGATTATGTGGCACATGATTCTCTCCCGTAAGGTTACACAACCTAAGTGTATTACTAGTCTTTGTCTACTCCAACATGTCTTAGTTGGTAAAGTTGTCTACCATCAAATATTTCAACTATATGCCGAGTTGCAAGTCTCTCCTACCTATAGCCTCTTTTGAGTTCATCCTTGTTTCTATTTTTATATAGGTATTTATCCTGGTGTTTAGAAACATAACAACAACAAAACACGCAAACAGATACTATTTATTTTAAAAAAACATTTTTTATATTGCATTTTACCATATTGTTGGGAGCTTTTACATATACATGTTTGCCAAATGAAATTGTTTGGATTCCTCTTAAATCATTTGTTTCACTAGTAGTAGTTTGAAGTAAAGTCTCTCTTATCAGGGATGCTGGATGCTTTCACTGGACTATAGATTTTATTGTTTAAGCTATTTCAGCAAGAGAATTCCTTATCAAGAATATTATGGAAGAATCAAATATATTTTCTTTGTTTTTTTTTAAAACAAAATGTGAACTCTCTCTTCTTTCTTTAAAATCCCATGTAGATATGCCGATGCGAGTGGAGCTGGCAATGATGTCTATGAATTTGTAAGCATTAAACCATTCTGTGATCTCACCAGTAACTATTTTCTGTGTTTCTTATCTTGTTTACTACTCATTAACATATTGTACCAGGTTAAAGTTGTTGGAAAGTTTAAAGAAACAAAGCGGACGGAAGGAATTTCTACCTCAGATCTTATAATGAGGATAGTTAAAGATTACAACAAGTATGTGATGCGTAACTTGGCCAGGGGATATACCAGGAAGGATCTAGGTGTCAGCTATATGAAGGTTGCGCGATTAGTTTTTGTAGAATGTTGTATGAAAAAGTTTCTTTTTCCCACTAACTAGTCAATTTCATGTCTCAGTGCTTGTCCTGATGTGTAGTCATTTGTGTTGTGTCTTTCAGGAAAAACATTTGAGGGTGAATATGGAATTCGAGAAGATCTATGACAAAGTCAAAGAGAAGCAAGAAAAAGTGGGAAAGAAGGTACAATGTCTTCCTCGCAGGGTGAAATTTTAATAAAGTATAGGCTGATTATATTGGCATTTGTTGTTCTCATGATCAGTGTTGTTATGTTGTTTGCTTATTGAACTTTGAGTGGCTTGTGCAGTTAAGTGTGCTTCATGATGAGTGGGTGGAGAATGCTGATCGCTGGGTCGTCGGTTTTCTAGCAAAGTTTGAAGAAGGTTGTCATCAGATGGTGAGCATCCTTTTTGCAGAGATGCTGCATGTTTGCTGCAATTGCACTGACGTTGCTCTGATCATTAGGGAACTGTCATCAAGGAGCGAATTCAGGGGAGCCTCTTGAAGGGGCAGAAAGAACTCGGTTTTTTGTACGATGACAGCGAGTATGATGAAGATGACGAGGAGGAGGAAGAAGAAGAAGAGAGGAAACAAGCTTTTAGCTGATGTATTCTCTGAATCCAACATTATCTGGTCTTCTGTATTTTTCTACCAAAGTTTGGCATGGTGCACACTTGATGTCTCATCCATAAGCTTCACCGCGTCAGTCGAGCAGGAGAGGAAGGGACCTCAAATAGAATTCTGCAGCAAAGTGTATAGTGATGAAATAGGAACATTGCATGTGGTTGATTGAAGAAATTCATAGTTTTCCTCTCTCCTCTTAATTCACTGAAGTAAACAAGACCTAAAAGTTTGTCCATCGTAGAGTAAAGCATCTTATCGATCAAGAATGAGCTACCAGAATGATATAATATTGCAGTCATCTGCTTCACTCAAAGAAAATCAATGGGTCATCTGCTTCACTAAATCTGTTTGAATTGCAAGATAATCACTGGTCACTGAACAAAATTCCATATGCCAAAGTCTTGTGATGGGCCAAGAAAACATGGCTGCCATTATTTTCATTTTGCTTGAAATAGTGCTGGCAAATGCAGTTTTGCAAAGGTATTATTGATAATGATACTCTCAGGCCAAGTATATTTGGTAGCTTTGGTACATAAACACTGGATAAACACAGGAACTCGAAAAGATATCGATAGCCATATTCTATAATAGGAAAATTATGAATTAGAATAACCTAGGACTTTGAGTTTTTGCTGCAAATCCTTCAAGCCAAGTCTGATGGAGATGAACTAAGTTGAAGCTACCATGCTGAGAAATGGCAGATTTCAGGTACAGCAAATGAAGCTACAAAGATATTTGGGCAACACTGGTATTTTCACTTACCTTTGAGTACAGTAGAACACTGGTCAGACAACAATTTTGTCCATCATCTGCAGAATATATCTATGTGAAGGAGAATTGCTAATCGAAATTGAGTAATAAAGAAAACTGGGATAAAATATTTGCTCTAAATGAGAAGAAACATTATGGGTAAAACTAAAATTGGAGAATATATTAGTTGAATGTTTAAACACTCACCAGTTAGTTCCCGCTTATGAAACTTTACCAGCCACACATCCGATCCAATTTTTGAAGCAAAAACTCTATCCAGCCACACTCGGAAAGCTTTTCCTTGCTTATCGCCATAGCACGGTCCCAGTAATTCTATGCATTCATGAAGAGAATGTTCAACTCCAGAAGCATGAACAGCAATTCCAGTTGGGTCCTATAAGACCAGTAAAAGAACTAATCAGCTCATATGAACTCAAAATGTATCCATGTGTTATGTAAATTAGAAAGAATTACATTGATGTTTATGCACAAAATCATTGCAGTATTAAATATTATCCTCTTTTTTTCTAGGAGATGAAAATAAAATGAGTTTTAGATGTCAATTTGCAAGAATTTTGCAATTCTTCTACAACTATCTTTTGACAGATAAGATTAAAACTAGAATATCTCAAAGGTCATAAAGTTTAAATAGACAAACTCATATACCCGTCAGGTAAACTGTAAAAACTGATGAATGGATTGTGTGCTTACAAGTATGTCCTTCAAACTTTGGATAAAGGATTCACATTTTTCCACTTCAGCTCGGCGCCACCTTTCATATGCAATAAAAAAATTTACTACTATGTTTGCTGGCGTACTGTTGTCTGTCTTGCAAGATAAGAGATCCAAACCATCTCTTGGAGACGCATTAGGACCAAGCCCAAAATGGCCAATAGCTTCAATGATACCAGCTGCGCATCTTTGGGTTGCATGAATTATCTTCTTGTTATCTTTTGCGTTTTCAGCATGCCACTGCAGTAATTCCTCCTGGGCATTGCTGACCTGAAATTCAAGAAGGGAAAAAAAAGCTACCTAAGAACACTACCAACATACAAAGTAATTCACAGATCTTTATTATAAAACTCACCATGACACCATAAACATCTGGAATGCTGAACAGCTCTGCATCATTCCCAGAATCACCACAGACAAGTGTATTCACAGGTAGTTTGTTTTCAGCCTTGAACTTCGAGAGCAAATATGCAAGAGCTTGGCCCTTGCCAGCACCTTGTGGCAATATATCAAGATCAATACCTCCACTGTAGATTATTTTTACATCTAGCTGTTTGAAAATGTATGAAAAAAGGATGGTAAATCAGATAGAGGCATGATCTGGTTAGATTAGTTAAAAGCCAAAAAGCATTCAAAACCAAATTGAAGTTGCTAATCTTACCACACGTCTCTGGAAAGCATCTGAAAGAGACCTAATTACTTCCTGAGCGTGCTCCTTCTCAACATAAAAGCTAATCTTGTGTGGTCGCTGCTCAGTTGCAGCCTGCATGTTACAGCATATGCAAGAGGACCTATCATCTGTGTAATTCATGGACAGCAGAATGACGATAATTAATGTCATAATGAAAATTTTGAAGATCACCTGAGCAGTCAGCTGAGGAAACTTGGATGTTTCTTCAAGAATGATGCTCTTATCCCAATTTTGATTGAGAATATCTACCCAGCCATTGTCAGGCACCATCAAATCGCCATAAGTGATCTCAGTGCCAACAGACATGATTGTTATATCAGGAGTCAACATTGGTTTTTCCTTCCTCAGCTGTTTGTAAAGTGTAGGTGACCTCCCAGTCGAGAAAACCAGGAGAGAATCATGGCGATAAAGTGTCTCCCACAGAGCATTGAACCTAAGCAATGATGTGTTCTCTGAGTCATGATGATCAACCTGCAAGCATGAATTCATTCAACACTGGTAGCAGCAGGATGTTAAAGTTCTAAATTACATTGCCAATAGGTTGATTATATACTACACCATTGTGTGATCAAGATCAGAAACAATCATGAGACGTGCAGGGCCAGCGAGACAATCCATTTTCCTGCAAAGCAACAGTTTCAATCTTCAACACCAAAGAGATTGACCTTCCAAGTTTAACTACTGATAAGAATTTCAACAATTACTGATAAGCTGGTCCAGAACTCCAGGTCTATGCAAGACCCAGGAAGAAGAAGCACTAGTTGGCGATCAATACTAATGACTAATCCAACATCCTTATCAGCATAAGAGAAGATATTGCCTAAACCATTCTATGAATCCTTGACCAGAGTAGCTACAAGCCTAAAACATTCACCATGTGCAATAGGGGCAAGCACCTTCCCAAATGAAGGGGTCCATGAAACCATGATTTCTTCCACAATTGGAAGAAGACTGAGTCAATAATCTAAGAAGAAGATAACAAGGTAAAATCCACATATGTATCCAAGACTCTAATACTTGGGCTCTGCATTTACCCCCTTCGCCACCTATATCACACGCTGATACTTTGGCATCGACATCCCCAATGGATACTCTACACCTCTACTTATCATATGTAAAAATTGTTACGAATATTCATGCTGGACAATTAGAATACACAAATACTTGCCTGTCTGAGTAACACAGATCCCAGGAACACCGTCAAGAGGCATAGCAACTATGAACTCTAGTAATTAGCATTTCCTATCACTATATGATCCTCGACTTGAGCATCGGAGGACCTACGAAGGGCAGTTAGCAGCATCCTAACCTCTATTCAGTAGGATGGTCCATGTCCAATTCTCCTTGGAACTTAGAAATGCAATGAGACCAATTCCTGAACCTAGCCCCAAAAAAATCTCTACTTTTTTATGGCACAATCTTCCTTGGAACCTTTATCCTCTCTCCAGTTCTAGCTTACTGATCCATGGTTATTCTACACTATATCAATCGAATTAAAAGCATGCAAATACGAAATAAGGCAGGAATAGAAGATAAGTTAGCCACAATCGGGAGCAGACAATGATGAAAAGATCGACTACAAAAGGCAAAGAGAAATGAACGGAAATCACGCGCATAAACATAAAGAAAATTTGCTTAGCAGAAGAGGAAAGGAATCTTACTACCGGAGTAAGAGGCCTGGAATCAGATTGAAGAGAGAATTATGAACGGAGGAGAAGAGCGATGGAAATCTTTTGAGAAGGGAAAAGCTTGTTGGTTCGACTCCCAATGACGATGAACGAAGATAATACAGGAATAAGGCGATGAACAAGGCATCGGATCCGAGTTCTCTGGGCCTCGGCCCATCTTCTCTTTGCTAAATAAAATTATTTTATTCGAAATTTTGGTATTTGATAAATTTATCTCGTATTTAATTTAAAAACATTTCAAGTTGAATATCTATAAAAATATTTTTTTAATAAATTTTAATGTGAGTTCATTTGAAGATTAACGGTGATTTTTTTTCCATTAACGTATTTTTTAGGGAAGAAATTAAATGGGCACTCGTCATTTAATTTCCCTCAATCAGTTGCTTTAAAATTAGTGAAATTTATAGCAGTATTTTGTAAGCTTTTGTGATTTTTCACGGCCAAAAATATTTCAAGGGTCTTTTTAGAAGAATGTTATGTATGATATTTGGAAGCAATTTTAAAGAAAGTAAATGGCATTTTGGATATTAAATAGAATGGAAGGGGCAATAGTTTGTAGTGCTCTGCAGTAAATAAAGTGGGAGTTAGAATTTGAATGAAATGGCCATTTGAACTCTTCCCCTCTGCACTTCACTTCACTTCGCTTCCCTTCACTTTTTTAAAATCTCCCCGTCGACACAGTTCGCACGCCTTCCAGGTTTTTGGATTTATGAGCTCGGCAAACTCCAAAATCCTACCTTTTTGATCTTTTCTTACTCTACGGTCTTTGCCTTCCCCAGATCTGTAGCTTTTACTTCACCCCCATTCATAGATCTGTTTAGATTTGGCAGTACTAGGAGCAGCTGAGCTCGATTTGGGACGGGCCATAGAGATATGGCCGGGGTGGTTCTCGCGTCGTCATCGGTTGGATGCAGGGGAAGGCGAGGGGAGGAGGAACGGAAGAGGGCGAAGGAGGAGGAGTGCCGGAAGCAGCAGCAGCAGATTTCGGTCCTGGAGCTGCTCCTGGCGGCGATCCGGCGGTCGATGGCGTCGTCGTGCCGGATGGAGAGGGACGAAGTGATACCGGCGCTGCAGCGCATGGAGATCGGGTGGCCGACCGACGTCCGCCACGTCGCGCACGTCACCTTCGACCGTTTCCATGGGTTCCTCGGCCTCCCCGTCGAGTTCGAGCGCGAGGTCCCTGGCCGAGTCCCCAGTGCCAGGTCTATTTTTTCTCTGACTTGCCTCTTCCACCTCGAGTAGGTGAAAAGGATTTCCCCCTTTTTTTCTGTTCTCGAGGTACTTTTTTTATTCACCTGGAAACACAAAATTAAAAAAAAAAAAATCTTGCCCTAAAAAGATTAAATTTGATTATCACTTACCAAAATTTGGATTTTTTACTTTCACTGGATGCTTGTGTATTCCTTATGTTTTTCACATTTCTAGTTCGAGGAAACCCATACTTGTCTCTGTTCTAGTGAAAACGTATGCTGCTTTTGTTTGAAAACCTTTTATTATCTAAGCCATGAGTTCTACTTGATCTACCAAAACAAAAAAGGAAGTGAACTCATAATTTTGGAATTAACTTCCAAAATCAAATGCTCCATTGAGAGATTAATGTAAAATAGAGTTTATGATTGCATATGCTGACAATTTGGCCTGCTGTTGTCCAGTGCTAGTGTCTTCGGTGTCTCAGCCGAGTCCATGCAATGCTCTCTTGATTCCAAGGGCAACAGTGTTCCAACAATCCTCCTGCTAATGCAGGAGAGGCTGTACATGCAAGGAGGTCTAAAGGTAAATCATACCCTTCTCATTAAGAAGAAGCTCTCAGAATGTAGGGACAAAATTATTGAGCATTCAGCTCAGTTATTCAGAGCAGGAGATTGCTAGTATGACACGGTGTGATTTACAGGCTGAAGGAATATTCCGGATAAACCCAGAGAACAGTCAGGAGGAGCATGTAAGAGAGCAGCTAAACAAAGGCATTGTGCCGGAGGACATTGATGTTCACTGTTTGGCCAGCCTTATTAAGGTGCGATTTTAGTTGGTGACTGAATTCTTATTCTTCCTTCAAGTGATAATACCTCTTGTGCCATTGACAGAGTTAACCAATGTGTTTGTGCTTGCTTTTTGATATTATTCCAGTGTCTGCTTAAGAAGTTGAGGATTTTTGCACTGAGTTAAAACTGCTTTTTTGGTATTTGCAACTTGTTAGCATAGATTCAAAAGTTCATCTAAAGCACACGGATTTCATAGTAGTTTTACATCTGATGTAGTAATTATTGAACACTCGAGCAATATTGTAAAAACCCAGTTTGAGGTGCAGCTTTTCATAGACACATAGGATGCAAGGGGAAGGAGTACACCAAAAAAGCACCAAAGTGGAGAAAGTATGATTAAATGTGTTGTGTGACTCTCATTGAGGTGCCTTTTGGTGGAATTGTCTCGATTATTTGTAATCATTAAGCATGCTTGGCATGTAGCAATTTTGTGATGAGTGATCATCTACTACCATGAAATAAACTGTGAGGTGAATAGTATATGATGTCTGTCAAAGCGGATGATATTTTGATATTGCTGAATTAGATGTGCTAGAAATGCTATGTTTTTGATGAAATGACTGCAGAAATAGAACATGGTTCTACATGAAACATCATAAAGACATTTTGTGCTATAAATACACATTTGGAGCATTAGAGGTAAAGTTATCAGAAACTTATGTTTGGTCCTGCTATGTTCAGGCATGGTTCAGAGAACTTCCAGAGGGTGTGCTGGACAGCCTCTCACCTGAACAAGTTCTTCAATGCAACACGGAGGAGGACTCGGTGCGACTTGTGAAGCGCCTTCTTCCAACACAGACTTCGCTTATCAATTGGGCCATTGAGCTCATGGCTGATGTCGTTGAAGAAGAAGAAGTAAACAAGATGAACGCAAGAAATATCGCCATGGTCTTTGCCCCAAACATGACCCAGGTATCAACTATGGAACAGACTCATGCATCCAGTATTAACTGTATAGTCTAACATCTGTGATACCGTTGCATTTCTTCCTACCAGATGTCAGATCCTTTAACAGCTCTTATGCATGCCGTTCAAGTTATGAACTTTCTCAAGACACTGATTCTGAAAACTCTGAGGGAACGTGAAGAAGCAGACGTAAGTGGGTATTCAGACTTCTCATGTTCTCCTTCTCATGAGCCAGGAGAGGATGATGATGAGGATTATAATAGCCAGAGAGATGTGGATATGTGTGATGATTCCAGTGAGATCACATCAGACAATGAACCAGCAGAAACCTGTATCCTTCAAGCTGAAATGAGAGCGAACGGTAGTGATTCTGCGGCAAGATGCAGTTCAGAAAGGCACACAAGTAGCCCGCATTGCAATCGTAGCTTCGTCGAGGAAGAATATGATGCTTTAACTGACATTGAAGTGTGCTTCCTCAGACAACTGGAATGGAAGTCCGACAACGGAATTCTAGTAGAGAAGGACATTGCTAGTCCGCTATGTCCTGATTCGAATCCATCGATTGAAAGAAAAGAAGAAAACTCAATCACAAGCAATGGCGAGTCTGAGGTCGAGGTGAAGAATGATCCATTGAAGCAACAAAATGAAAGCCGTGAGGAAGAAATGGAAGAATGCAAAGTGGATATCTTGTTGCACGATAACCTCGCTTGTTCCTGATCCCATCATGTTCTATGAGTAGTAGTACTTTGCATTTTGAATGGTAAAGACTTGTTAAGATTTGTTTGTTGAAATCTTGATCAACATGGAGTCGAGTATTGTGGCTTGTTTGTGTGAAACTGAATGAACTGTGTTCACCTTGACATGCTTGCTGAACATGTAGTGTTGTTATATTTGTCTATGTTCAGTTTTATTGAATCTTAATGTGCAGAAGGTGTGAGTAGGCATGAATAATGAATCTTGAAGTATTGATGACTTTGAATTGATTTGTGAGTGAACAAATTTGCTGACAATATTCTCTTTCGTCGTTATGGTTAACTGCAGCTTTTCAATTTATCTCAGATGATAATGAGATTGATCATATGGGACCAATTGGGGTGACAGATTCAACCTTTTATAGAAGAGAGTGAGTGAACAAATTTACTGGGAGTATAATTTTTGAAATAGACAAGGGTCACAGTTGTAGTTTCTTCTCAATTTACTTTCTTACATATGAATCTTTTCTCGATATTGTGAATCGATTATATATGAGAAGTTAAATTGAAAAATTACAATTGATCACTAAAAAAATATTATCTCAATTTCATACTTTTAAAAATTTAATTATCCATTTCAATAAAATCTATCCCATAATTAAATCAATTATACCAGGATCGTGTCCACTCAAACTCAAATTGGATATTTTCATCCGATCTGAGAATTTCTTGCCTATTTAATAATCATCATCCGTCGCAACGGAGTGCAACGGCAACTTCACCTGCTCTGAGTAAGGCCTACAACGGTTCCACCTCAAACCCTGCGATCGAGCGGCGGGAGGAAGCGGAAGATTGCGACGGCGACTGCAAGGGTTGATACTAATGGTACGCTTATTCTCCCAATCTTGGATCTCAGGCGTCAGATTCGTACGTCGTCCTTCTTCGCCGATCTCTAGTCTTGGATTTCTCCGATGTCGAGATCCAGTTCTCCGGTAGCATTTCCGACCTACATATCCGTTTGGATGTAGATCTGTGATTGATCAGGGATGTCGTACCGACGGCGTCGCGGGCGAAGGAAGATGAAGACGATGACGATCCCGAATGGAATCTCGATTCCTTGACACCTACTTCCCTGATCCTCGATCTGAAACCTCAGCGGCCGCCTAAGATTACTGTCCCTTCTCTTCCTCCTCCAGATCTCAACCTTTCTGGTCTCCCCGGTTTCGGGATCCACCTCTCCAGTGCCCAGTTCCTCCAGTCTGCCATACGTGTTCGTGTAGGAACGGAAATGATCTCGTCGGACTCAACACCGTCTTCTTGCCATTTTGATCATCAATCTTAACCCTACACCAGTTTTGGCCATAGCTCCTCCTTTTGATTCTATCCTCCCGTCTCCGGATCGCTCCCACTGGTTTCAACTTCTGGGTCCCGGAGGTTGATCCGTTCCTGATCCTTCCCTCTGGTTTCTTTCTGATTATTGATGCTCAATTTACTCCGGAGGGTATTGTTTAGTAGATGCTAAATTATGGATTGTTGATGCATCTGCAGATTGATTTTTAGCCAAAATTTTATCCGCCTAAAATTGGGAGGAAAGACTCTTTCTTTCTTCCCCAGAGCACCCTCCTTCGGAACACCTCTCGAGCATCGCCCATAACCTCCTCGTGAGCACCGCCCTCCACCTTGCCAGCAAGCCCAACGATCTCTATCCTGCCTGCGAGCCTAACATTCAACTGTGATTCTGTGGCCTGCTCGTGAGCCCACCGGCCGCTTGGTCACGAGCTTGCAGCCTGCTAGCCTGCAGTTGTCTGGCTGCGAGTTCACGGCATTTTGGTTGTCTAGCCGTAGTAGGAGTTCATCCCACAAATCAGACTTTTCTTTTTGTTCTTTCTTTCTAGTTTGTAAACCAGATGAATTCTTTCTCTTTCCCTTTTTGAATCTTTATCCTTAGGTATAGTCTGTCCCTCTGTTTTCCATCCTTCGGAGTAAACTGGGCATTAGAGGTTTGTAATTTTGAGTTAGCATATACAAATAATTTGGTTAGAGGTCCATAATTTGTATGGGTGCCAGTGAAATTCAAATGACCATCTCTGAAGCTCGAGATTTGAGTGAACTTCAACTCATGATTTGCTAAGAGATTATAAATTTGGATGGAACATTAACACATGGTTTTCATATGGGTTTGAAGTTTGAATGAATGCCATTGAAGGTTGAAAGATCTTTCTTGAAGCTCCAGGTTTGAGTAAGCATAAGCACATGACTAATACAAATGTTCAAAATTTTGACTGAATATAGGCAAATGAGTTACCTAGAGTTTCGAAGTTTAGATGAGCACGAGAGAAAGATCAAAGGATCATCCCAAACTAGATTTGATTGAAGCAAAGAACGGTTCATAGTATGGAATGAAACTGAGCACATGAATTTCTTAGAGGTTCCAAATGGGCACAAGAGAAGGCTGAAGGACCATTCTACAAGCTCAATATTTGAGTGAATATAAAAATATTACGTAGTTAGAGGTTCCAGAGTTTGAGTGAACATAAGCACATGAGGAGCATTAATAAAGGCTGAAGGGCCAACCTATAAGCTTGAGATTGAATGAACAACCTATTAGCTAGATGGATCAATCATTGATAAAATTACACTCAGCTTAAATAATTAATTAGTTACAACCTTCATATAGATTCTTCCATGTAATTTTGTAGGTGCATGTTACTGAACACTTTAATATTACTATATGTGACCTAAACAATGATTTATTACCTTCATACAGTGCCTTCCTTATAGTTATTTCAAGTAGCGTAGTGGCTTTAGACCATTTTTAGTACCTTAAATCATGAGAAATTACCAAGTTCAATATAGAAGTATCATAAGTGGGTGGACTGTGGACTTAGTCAAACAGTGATACTGGAAAAAGAAAAACAACGAACTGTTTCTGTCATGAGTGTATGAAATTAGACCCATATTTATGTGGCTTGGTTGGCTTAGCATAGAATTAATAGAGTACTCAACTCAATTATGAGCTATTACCTATGCGAGGTCTACAACATAATTATCTTGAGTGCATGAGCACCATGCACTCAATTTTTTTGAAAAAAAAAATACACAAGTGAACTTGTATTCACTCAATTTCAATTTATATATCAGACATAGTGAAAGATACATACTAGGAGCAAGAGAGAATACAGAACTTGTCGTCTGTAGTTTTTGTACAATTACCAGCATGTCAGACAAGTCAGTCAAAATACTACCAAGTGGCCAGCTAAGGATCCAGGATCCAAGCAAGTTGGAATGCCCAATTGAAACCCACTGCTGAGGAATCCCCTTTTTAGTGTTTCTTAGTTAACATCAACTTGAGATTTAGAGGAGTACAGTAACCAACAAAAACCGGTATATCATTCGCAGTCACTGCTACTTCTACTGCTACTATAGCTTGCAAAATCATGAATTCTAAGCAACTTACAAATTTAGTAAGCAATTCATTGACTGTCTCCTCAATCTGTGACATAAGTTGCAGATTTCTTATTGTCACTTAGTTTGGATCTGTAATATGTAGTTGGCTATTGTGGTGAGCAATATCATGCCTCAGTTTGGATACACACCTCAAGTTGAGAGCTTGGTTGTGTTTGTTAATCCAAACAGCCATCCCTGTAGCAAATCGAGCCGCATGTGTAGATATCCAATACCCTGCGCTGTGCTGGTTGGCTAAGATAACATTCACTATTCATAACGAAAACATCCAAACTTGTGTGAATGTGTTAACCAACTCAAGTAATTCTTGAAACAAAAGGCTCCAAATCCATCCAGTTTCACACAGCAAATCCCATAACAAGAGCCTGTCTGTGGTAAGTATGTGGCAAGAGAAGAATAAATGGTAAGATATTTCATTTGAGTTTCTAGAATTCATTCACAGGCTAAGTATGATTGAATATTGCTTCTAGGATGAAGATTAATTTTGATTTGGTAGGCACTCCATTACAAATTAAATATTAAGGATGATTTATAACGAAAGTGCATCCCTAATGATGATACCCTGTGAATGCATTCTAGAAGCTCAAATGAAATATCTTATCATTTATTCCTTTTATTCTTCATCCCTAATGATGATACCCTGTGATTTCTTAAGCATTCCTAGAAGCATTCTAGCAGCTCAAGATTTTAAACCTTGATTGTAAGTAGTGAAGGAGGTGTTTATGGTCAACAATATTCTTTTTTGTATACGTAGCTTTTTTGGTTGTGGTCCTGCAAAGATTTCTTAGTTGACAACTTAATATTACCCTGTTTGTTCATTCCTTGAGCATAAATTTTTTGTAATTTGTCTCCAAACATATTACTTATGTTACATTTCTAACATGCAGAGTAGCAGCTTTTATACAGGGTTTACTCGATTGTGCAAGGGTCTTTCCGTCATCCTAATTGGAGGATATGTTTTACTCCAAATATTTCCCTCAATTCTTCCTTATGTTGCTCTTATTCCCTCAAGGTAAAAATTGGGGTCTCTGAAATGCTTAAATGCAGGTATGACGTAAATACTGATGTGTGTGGGCACACACATATACATGTTTATGAATGTAATAATGATGCTATTATGCAGAATTTCTGTTTTTTTCCAGGCTCTTTTATGTTTGAGATCCATCTTTTCATTGCAGGACATGACAATCTAATATTCTAAAGAAATGGAATAGAAATCTTTTGCTTTTGTTACAAAAAGGAAAAGAGGAAGATGCATATTTGTTTAGTGATTATATCCTTAAAAATATTTGCCATTAGATTGCTACACCGACAACAGCTAACCTGTGTTGATTCAACTATTTTGGGTCAGCTCTGGATATTGTCCCCAAATTAGTTATATCTTTTGCATCACTTTTAAGTATGTTAACTAGAATTTTATTTAGTCTTCTCCTACCCTTACACGGTGAACTCTAATTTGTGTAACATAGATATTGATGCGTAAAGACTGTTCCAAATAATTTGTGTATTCTTTTATAAAAGTATCATGGTTATGGATGTTGACTAATTACCATTTTGTAGGACAATTCCATTTGCTTGGAATCTCATTACTGCTGGTTACATTGAACAATCAATTTTAGGGGTATATGCATTTCCTCTTTTTTCCTGTTTAGTTGCCTTTATTTGCAATTTGTTACCTTTGCATAATAATCTTGTTTGCACTTGAGAATGGTGATGTTATCTCATGCCATGCACCAATGTTTTTCTCTTTCCATAATACAGTTATGATTACATGGTGGTGATTTTGTTGCCTATGTCGTCTAGCATTGTTTTCCATCCATCAGATACCCTAAACTTTAGGGCCTTTCTTTGTCACTTGCATTACTGTAACTGCACCTGTTTGTGAAATTAACAAAAAAAACTTTATGCTGCAGCAATGTCAGGTATCATTTATAATTGTTCTATGGATACTTGTGCTAACAAGTGTTCATACGGAGATATATGACCATATGCACCATTGGCTTTTTGCATGGAAATAATAAGATCGTAGGCAAAAATGAAGTAACCTCATTGAAGAAGAGAGTGAAAAATCACAGTTGGTTATAGATATGTTCTGGAAACAAATTGTCCCAAATAAGGTTAATCATCCTTTTGTACTTTTTTTAGGATTGGAGTATGATAAAAATGAGCAAACCCATTTCAATTTCATCTAATGCATGGTTGGGAGAAACCTCGTATGTTAGAAATAATAAGAACTATTGGTGTAGGCTGTGACTTATTTGTTGATTAATTCGTTAGGATTAGAGGCTATTATACATGGATTTTATCTCTTTTGGGCATAACAATAGTAGAGATTTCTGCTCATTCTGGTGTTTGAGCTATGTTGTCCTCTTTGTTTCTGCCCACCGTACTCTTGCTGTCTATGTCGGAATTCTCCTCAAAACTCACATTTCCTGTCAATTTGTTCCCTTTATCCATTGATCTTGTGATCTATATCCCTCTCCATGCCTCGCCCCATCTCTTCCTTCCTCGTTGCATTATTTGCCTTCACCTCCACTCGCCTTGTTTGCATCCCCTACCTCACCTGCATCTCACCTTACCTTTCTTCTTCGATCCTCCTACCTAGTTGTCTTGAGTTCCATCTGATCATATTTGATCTTTACGAAGGTCAATTACCTATTTGTATTTCAGTTCTGTATTGTGCCTTTGTACCAAAGCAATAATAATAATAATTTTTTAGAGTTTCTTTTGATAATCCATTTAGATTTTATTTTGAGTTTTTTTTCAAGGGCATTGTTGGAAATTGAATTCCCCAGTGATCTCATTCTTAAGAAAGAAAAATAAACTGGTATTAACCAACTTTATTACTTGATGATACATAAGCATTTTGGCTGGTCTTGCAACTTGTAAGGTCCAATTCTTTCCATGCATAGAAAAAGCTATTTTTGTCCATTCTACTGTCAGAATTTGTTCTGAATTAAACACATGATAAATGAAAAAGGTTCTATAGAAAGGCTTTACTTCGATAACTAAAATAGTTAATTTCACAAAGTAGCATGCTGCATAAGCATCAAATCTAATCTTATGGGTTATCTAATAATTTTTGCCATGTGGCATTTGTTCTGATTAGACTTATATTTTTAGGTGGCTATCAGTACAGTTGGCCTTCTTTCATTTGGGAAGTTACTGGAGCCATTGTGGGGTTCAAAGGAATTCTTGAAGTTCATCATAGTGGTGAATTTACTGACATCAATCTGTGTCTTTGTAACTGCTATTGCTCTCTACTACATAACAAGAGAAGAAAGCTATCTGTAAGTCTGGACTTTCAAGGCTTAGCGCAAGCTATATTTGCAACATGCCTAACTTTAACCAAGAGTAAAATTAAGTTCAGGAAAATGAGTAACATTTTTCTTTCCTCAGGACAATGAGTAAAATGAAGCTTAGAGTTCCTTTTCCATTAAACCATAAATGACAATTGCCACATATAGTATTGCTATAGTAGTAAAATCTATAATAGCTGATGGCTCTGTCATAAGGATTTGATGTCATATGATCTTGATGATGCTGAGCATGGTATACAGTCAAAACTTTAAAGGTCATTGTTTTATGTTTGATTGGAAAATTTGGAATGGATGAATATTAAACAGCTATGTAATTCTACAATATAATTTTTTATCGTAAATTAAATGCTTTTGTTTTGTTTGTGTTTGAGCTTGGTCCTTCGTTATCATCAGTTTCCTCACTTAACATTATTCTACAGATACACACCATTTTCTGGCTTCCATGGGATTCTCTCAGGTTTTCTGGTAGGCATTAAACAAATTTTACCAGATCAGGAGATTTTGAAGATCAAAGCAAAGGTAAGCTCTGCTTTATAATCGACCAACTTCTTTGCTCTTCCTAGTGATTGCTAACTTTTTTTTTAATCTTTTCTTCACTTCCAAAGTGGATACCAACTCTTGTTGGCTTGATCTCAGTTGCCACAAGTTTCTTCACGCCAAACTCTGTCTCTTATCTTCCAACTTTATTGTTTGGCATGTATATGAGTTGGATATACCTACGGTACTTCCAAAGGCGGGTAGAGACAAGCCTTAAGGGAGATCCAAGTGATGATTTTTCTTTCTCTAGCTTTTTCCCTGAATTTTTACGGTAATCTTTGTGTTTCAATGGTTTAATTTTTGGACCCTATCTGTTCTAATCTATAACCAGGATCCATGTATTGTACACGCAGGCCGATTTTGGATCCTATTGCTTCTCTATTTCATTTGATTTTTTGTGGAAGAAGATCCAATAGCTCTGGTGAATCAAGAGGTTATGAACTTGATGGCTCTCCATTGCCGGGCTCTGATTCAATTGAAGCAAACAGGAGGAGGTTTGCTCTGTGTGCTGTTTTTTTTTTTTGGGAATTTAGTTACTTTCTGTTTTTTTTTGTTACTTCTGTGGTTGATTTTCCAACTATTTCAAGCGGGTTCATGATTAAATCTCTATATAGTATTATACTAAATGGAACTTTGATGTTTAGAATTCAAATCTCCTTGTTGCTGCAGAGAACGGGGAGCACGGGCACTCGAACAAAGATTAGCTGCCGAGAAAGCATCTGCTGTAGAAAATTCGGATGGAGCTACCGAATCTGTGTAGTTTCTGGAAGCAGATATCTGTTGCCGACTTATTTAGGCTTTGGTATCCCATGCGTTTTATGTGCTTGTTATTTGTAGACTGTTATATTTTTGTCGGGGCAATCCTTTAATCTTTCAAGATTTCTCAAGAACTACAACCAAATTATGTCGCAACCATGAGAGTTCAAATGAGAATAATTTTCATCAACCGTTTTTAAACTAAGTACTTGAAACTCTAGCTTTGTGTTTCCATGAGAAGACCTTTACAAATACTATTTACGATGTTCAGATTACACTTCTCTGTCCAAATGGCAATTCCTCGTTGCCCAAAACAAGTCCCGAGGATTACGTAGCAAACTAGAGGTTAAGTTTTGTAATTCTTTTTTCTCATTAAATTATAAATTAGATAATTTTATTGATCATTTATTGTGTTAATATTTCATATACATATCACATATAAAAGTAATCATAATTTAAATCTTTTATCTAAATATCAAATTTCAAAATCAAATCCAGTATGATTGCACTAACAAGAGTGACCATGGCGGTTCCATCCAAGTGGCAAAAGAGTCACATCGTATAGCTAAGATGGGAATATTTGTTAGAAATACGAATGGAAACAATGAAATAGAAGAGTTTTAGTTGGTAGTTGGAAGATAATTTAGTTGATTTATATTGTATCACAAGCATTGATTTTGTGAACAAATGTATGGGGAGAGGCTCTCTTTCACGCATGGGCGTGCAAGGGGGTGTGAATCCAGGGTCCGGATTTCACTTCCTGCAAGGTAACTTGTGTGTGAGCGCGATCTATGCACGTCGAATGTCAGACCGGCCAGGGCAAAATTTGCCCAAGCAGATTAATTAACTTTTTGCATCTCCTTCCATTTTTTGTAATCGTGACTGTGGTGAAACGGACGGCAGTAGGCGTTGAAACGTCTGAGTGTAATTACAAACGTTTCGAATCAAGTCAGGTCATTAATCCATTAATTGTATCATTAATCTCCAATTAATGGGAGATACGGTGCAAGGTTATAAAAGAGGCAGCAACGGCAGTAGGAGGATATTCATTTTCTCGATCACTGCTTCCTTTTCATCTGCTCCCCCTCTCTGATGGTGATAGCTTTGTGGTGTAGTCAGTGTTGGGTTGCAAGGGTGCAAACATAGTCTCACATCTAAAGTACATAAAAAAGATCATGTGATTAAAATGATGGAAAGTATCTCCATTAATATGAGGCATTTTGGGGAGAGCCCAAGAACAAAGTCATGAGGGTTTAGGCCCAAAGTGGACAATATCATACCATTGTGGAGATATTTTGATTCTATCGGTACTAACAGTCAGTTCGTCGGAAACGATCCGGTATTGTCGTTGTATCCTGGGAAATAGACGACCGTCGTGACGGAAGAATCTATTTTAAGGAAACTGCGTTGAATGCAGGCCTCAACCACTCATCCTCTCGGCATCTCGACTCGGCGGTTCGGCCACTCAGTGGTTCGGCCACTCGGCTCGGCCACTCTGCTCGGCACTCGGCGGTTCGGCTACTCATACTCGGCGGTTCGGCCACTCGCCACTTGGCGGTTCGGCCACTCGGCGGTTCGGCCACTCAGCTCGGCACTCTGCGATTCGGCCACTCGGCTCGGCACTCGGCGGCTCGGCCACTTGGCTCGGCACTCTGCGATTCGGCCACTCGGCACTCGGCGATTCGACCACTCGGCTCGGCACTCGGCGGCTCGGCCACTCATACTCGGCGGTTCGGTCACTTGGCTTGCCCACTCGCCTCAGCACTCAGTGATTCGGCCACTCGGTACTCGGCGATTCGGCCACTCGGCGGTTCAGCCACTCGACTCGGCTGTATCAGAAAAAAAAATTTTGTGAACAATATTTTTACGCATAATCCCGTGAAAAATTCTATGCGAATAAAAATTAAACGAAAGCACTTGGTGTATCTAAATGAATGCATCTACATTATTTAGATACACAAAGGCATACATTATAATTAAACAAGTTTACTTTTAATTTTATTGTCATGCTATAATTAAATAAAAACATCTACTATAACTAAACTAAAGTTTATCTCAATTAAGATAATCTAATCTGCATATTGACTGACATTAAGAATTGATCATTATGAACACAGCAAATTCTCTTTATTTTTCTCCCATCACCTTTTTTTGTTCCCTAATAAATAGATACCTTTTTAAAAAATATATAAGGGTTAAAAAGTATATATATATATATATATATATATAGTAATGGTTAGATAGTCCTCCTGGACATAGTCGAGTTGGGTTACTGTATTGGACAAGGATTGATTATTACGGAATTCATTCTGTTAGGATTTATGTCTTCTTATTTAGTGTATATATATATGGTAATGGTTAGATAGTGCTTCTCGACGTAGTCGAGTTGGTTTACTGTATTGGGCAAGGATTAATTCTTACCGAATTCATTTTGTTAGGATTTATGTCTTCTTATTTAGTATATATATATAGTAATCGTTAGATAGTGCTCTGGACATAGTCGAGTTTATTTACTGTATTGGGCAAGGATTGATTCTTGCGGAATTCACTCTATTCGGATTTATGTCTTTTTATTTAGTATATATATATATATGGTAATGGTTAGATAGTGCTTCTCGACGTAGTCGAGTTGGTTTATTGTATGGGGTAAGGATTCATTCTACAGAATTCATTCTGTTAGGATTTGTCTTCTTATTTAGTATATATATATATGGTAATCGTTAGATAGTGCTGGGCATAGTCGAGTTGATTTACTGTATTAGGCAAGAATTGATTCTTGCGACATTCACTCTATTAGGATTTATGTCTTTTTATTTAGTATATATATATATGGTAATGGTTAGATAGTGCTTCTCGACGTAGTCGAGTTGGTTTACTATATTGAGTAAGGATTGATTTTTACGAAATTCATTCGGTTAGGATTTATGTTTTCTTATTTAAGAGGCAGTTCGATCTCGTAATTTATCTCTCTTCAACTCGACATGGGATTAATGATGAAAGATGTTTGAGACGAATGAAATTACCTTCTTGATGTATTAGGTAATGGTTAGACCAGATAGAGGGATTCTTGCGGCATTCACTCTATTAGGATTTATATCTTCTTATTTAGTATATATATATATATGGTAATTGTTAGATAGTGCTTCTCGACGTAGTCGAGTTGGTTTACTATATTGAGTAAGGATTGATTTTTACGAAATTCATTTGGTTAGGATTTATATTTTCTTATTTAAGAGGTAGTTCAATCCTGTAATTTATCTCTCTTCAACTCGACCTGGGATCGATGATGAAAGATGTTTGAGACAAACGAAATTACCTTCTTGCTGTATTAGGTAATGGTTAGACCAGATAGAATGACTCGGCATTCAAATCCAAATTAAATTCGGACCCGATTTGGTCTTTTAAATACGAGCAAGTTAGGGTTTAAAAGTAAACGCCTTCGTCCGCACGTTTTCCCCTGTAATTCCCTGACGCGAGCCCAGCTCCGGCCGCCTAGAGCCTGCGAGTCTCGCTGCGCTCCTTCTCCAGCTGCCTCATCGAAGGACGAGACCATCCTGCCTCGGCGAGGCTTTTCTTTCAACCTTCGTGCTCACCCTCTACAGATATATCTTCGATTGTTCCCCTTTTTTCGTCGAAGAAAAGGCGGTGGGTCGACGATATGGAGAACAGAAACGACGACATTCCCGAGAATGCAAACGAGCGTGAGCTTTCATCTCGAAAACTTGGGAAAAGATTCCTTTTTAATCCTTGGCAGATTATAATAATTCATGCTAATATTCTGATGCTATCTTCTTGTTTTTCTATGAATCCTTTTGGTTTGGATGTGTTCAGATTGCCCCGGCCCGCAATCCGAGGAAGCAGGGAAGGCTGATTCCTGTGCTGGATGCCCTAATCAAGAAATTTGTGCCACTGCCCCCAAAGGCCCTGACCCTGGTATTTTCCTCTTAATTTTCCAAGTTACACCGACACTATTGTTTTCTTTCTGAAAGAAGAAATATTTATCGTAGATTATGCAATACATGATGGGGTTTAGCAGTAGAATATTATTTCCTTTTGAAGTTTTTCAAATTGATTCCAAGTTGTTGTTTCTATGTGATTCCAAATTCGTACTTGCTATGTGCTTGCTGGATGAACTCATGCAACACGAGATGAATTATTATTTCCGAAGATAACCATGTATCTTCCTTGTATTTGTCTTCTTTGATTAATTGCGCAACTAGCTTAGAAAATATAAACAAACTCTTCCAAACCATTTTGAGTATTGGAAAATGTTGTTTCAAGACAATCCATCTAGTGCTCGAGTAGACAATAAATCAATACAAACATAAGAGCTAGTAAGATAATGATGTGGAAAGACAATTGACCAAGAAAAGACCATGAAAGAATGAAATAACAATGAGATTTTTACAACTAGAATGCTGGGAACATGTCCAATATTAGTATAGTTTCCTTAAAGCAAGAATTTTCAAATAATCTTCAAATTTGTCACTTGATCTGATCAATGTTTTAAAGAGTAGTCCAAGCAAAGTGGCAAATGCATATATCATCTCCTATGTGTATGTTGAAGGCAATTGCATTACATATAGCATAACTGGTCCCTATATGTTGTTGGCTTTAGTAAGTGGGGTAGCAGTCTAAGCAGATAGCATATTTAGAAACCAACAAAATCAAAATGTGTCTCATTCTAACTAGCTGAGATTGAAACAAATCAAATAAAGATCTTAATTTTTTTATTATGCTAGGCCCTTCTCAAATAATGAGGATTTTGTGGTTTTTGTTTTCCCTCATATAAAGAGAGTTTTTGTGATTGTGAAACACAAAATAAGTTTTTGGTGCGGTGGTTTTCATGTATTAACTTTGTCAATGAGTCAAGGTTTATTTTAATTGAACCTTTTTTTCCTTTCTACATTGGTGTGGTTACTAGACAAGGACTGATTGATCACATAAATCTCCAACCAAAGATGGGGAAAACCACCATCAGACAGAAACTGTTAGAGGGTGACCCTTCTTAAAAGGGAGCCGATAAAACAGTCCGTGTTTGAGGTGATACATCAGGGAGCACCAAACGTATGAAATCAAGTCAATTCAAAAAGATAGTTATCGTTCACTAAATTGACAGGTGAACCCTTAAGGAAAAATGAGCTTGAGCTCATTTAAAAATGAGTTCATTCGGTAGGATCTCTAGCTCTCTTCCTCTTTAAAGTCATGATCAAATTTGTAACATTTGCAGATAATGAGATTCATTGGATGGCCCTTATATGTTCCATCTTTATTAACTAAACCAAACTATTGATTCCATCAATCTTTAATTAAATATACTATTTACACAGATATTCATGTAGTAAACTTTTAAACAAATCATCAAACTGAACTTAATTTGGTACATAAGCTGAAGAATGACCATGTTTGTGATTTTCGTCCATCATTTAGAAAGTCTTTATCAACATTTTTTCAAGAAAGAAATGAAGAATACTATGTACTATTTTCAAAATCATATTTATTAACAGAATTCGCCAACTAGGTGAAGTTTCTGCAGCTTCATCATAAAGATAATTGATTTTTTTTTCCCAGTCCACATCAGATTCTGCTTGTTTTGAGGCAAATCAATGTTACAGTTATCTACAATTTGGTTTCTTCTAGGATAGAGACTCTTATCAAGCATTTCTAAGGAAGAGTTCTGTTGGCTGCCACATACTTAAAGACTTTTCAATGGTTCCTAGTTTCATGGATTTTCACTTTCATCATTTTGTAGATTTCCTATTTTACGGTTTAGAAGTGTTAGTTAAAAAGTCATGACCTATAAGCATATCAGTTTAACAACTGTTTTCCCCCTCTTGAGCAACTTGAAGAACTGCTAATTTTCTCAAAAAATTAAGAGCTATTTCATTGTTCTATTCAGAATTTAGTAATACCTGTGTACAGTTGAGAATTTGTTTGACTTGTTATACTTGATGCCTATTTTGCAGGCCAATCATCCAGGAACTATGTTTGTGTCAAATCCTTAATGACTTCATCTAAACCTTGAGATACATTAATATGGTCAAATAACTCAAATTGCTAATTACTGACAGATAAGTAATGTTTTTGACAGACTTGGTGGCTATAGCAGAAAGAATGGCAACAATCAAGCACAAGATACTCATCCTGTCTGGCAAGGGTGGCATTGGAAAGAGTACATTCTCAGCGCAACTCTCGTTTGCTTTGGCTGAGCTGGAGAACCAGGTTGGTCTTCTTGACATAGATATATGCGGACCCAGCATCCCAAAGATGATGGGCCTTGAAGGGCAGGACATCCATCAGAGCAACCTTGGCTGGTCCCCTGTCTACGTCGAGTCGAACCTTGGTGTCATGTCCATTGGATTCATGCTCCCCCACCCTGATGAAGCTGTCATATGGAGAGGCCCTAGAAAAAATGGACTCATCAAACAGTTTGTGAAGGATGTGGATTGGGGTGAGCTGGACTATCTTGTTGTGGATGCTCCTCCTGGAACATCTGATGAGCACATCTCTATCGTACAGTTTTTGCAAGCCACAGGCGTAGACGGTGCCATCATCGTGACCACCCCACAGCAGGTGTCCTTGATCGATGTGCGCAAGGAAATTAGCTTTTGCAAGAAGGTAGGGATCCCGGTTCTTGGTGTGGTCGAGAACATGAGTGGTTTGAGACAGCCAATCTCAGACATGAGGTTTCTAAAGTTGAATGAGACGGGAGATGAGAACGATGTGACTGAGTGGGCGTTAAGGTACATCAGCTCGAATGCACCAGAGCTTCTTTCTGTGATTTCTTGCAGTGAGGTGTTCGATGCCACGGGGGGTGGGGCTGCGAAGATGTGCATGGAAATGGGAGTTCCGTTTCTGGGAAAGGTGCCGATGGATCCTTATCTTTGCAGGGCTGCAGAGGAAGGACGTTCCTGTTTTACTGATCAGAAATGCACTGTTAGTGCTCCAGCTTTAAAGAAGATAATCCAAAATCTTGTTTCTTCCTTCCAATAAGTTCCAAGGACTGACATCTTCACGTGAAGTCATCTGATAACTACTTTAGCTATTCTGTTGTGGATCTTTCGATTATAACCTTGAGTATTTTCTTCCAGTGCAGTGTGGCTTGTGTTGTACCCTTATTTATTTTCAGAAATAGAATAAGTTTGAGACTTTATCATTTCCAGCAATCGAAATCCCTATTCATCTTATTCATTATATCTAGATTAGTATCGACTGATTGTGGCCACAGTTGCAAATCTCTAAGGAATTCTTTTTCTATGATCAACTGTTGAAATCTTTGATCGCGATAGACAAGAAAAAAGGTAAGAGAATGTGTTCCCTTGGTGAAAGCAAAGCCTCCACTTTCTTTGCTGTTTCGATGCAAACACGACATGCAGGCAACTTGCTCATGCAAGACAATGCGACGTGTCCTAGTAGCTCGCTCCTCACTGGCACAGCACACTACTTCTCAATGATATCTCTCCAGTGCTTCTCCAAACCACAAGCGATTGATGTTTATGTTGTCATACAAGTCAATGGAATCATTGTTAGCAGCAAAGATATGACGTGCATAAAAAAAAAAAAAGACAGTAGGTAGATAGGTTTGATAAAATTACACATATCCAACTGAATATCCGAAATAAATATATGAAAATTGATGATGAAGATGAGGATGGATATTATGGAGTACAGTAGTCTATTATATCATATCAGTCACACATCTTCTCATTGCAATGGAGTGGGGGAGGGTGGACTGGCTGTCTTCGGTTACATCTTGAGAAGCTTCCAATTAACCTTGTCTTGGCTCAACGAGTGGTCAGACGATCGAATAATCGAAACGCATCGAGTCATGGCATTGACAAGTCTGTGGAATCACTTCCTTTAATTTTCTTGTGATTGCTTTTTGATTTTTCATATTATCTACATTTTTGTAGGATCCTCATTATCTGTAGATTTGGCGAAATATCGAGGCGAGAAAAAAAGGGTCAGTTTGGTTCTGTTTTGACTCGTCCTCCGGCGGCCGGCGGCGGCGGCTCGTCCTGGTCGGCTGCCCGTTTCGCATCGTTGACTGCAGCGCTGGGGCAGTTGAATGGAGCCCTCGTGGGTCCCTCGAATTTGCCGCTGGATGCCCCCTCTGCCTCCCACTTCCTTGGCGTGGCCCGCGCCGGAACCTTCGCCGACAACGTGCGGATGAAGAAGGAAGGCCAACGGTCTGACCTTCCGAAACGCACGCCCCTCCCGGCGCGGTTTCTCGCGTCGTCTATTGTTGATCCGCCGGCGACGCGGTGGGAGGTGCCTTCGTCTGTGAGCTCGAGGCAGCTCGTCGGAAAATGGAGGTTGCTAGGGGCGGCCAAGATCTCCCTTCGAATATGATCCGGAAGCCGGAGGGTGTAGCGGTCGACGTTCTCCCCGGGAAGTATCACCGAGTGCCCGGCGGAGTATGAACGCGGAAGAAGCTTCGGCGGGCGCAGTCTCCACGACCGCGACCCGACCTCCCTCCTCTGTCTCTCGGTCAGCGAGCTGGCCATCGGCTCCGGGCCCGCCTTCGGATCGACGACGACGGTCACTTGATCCGGCGCCAGTGGAGAAACAGGGGGTTCGAGGGACGCAGGGGGGTCGACGGAAGGGGGCGAATCCAAAAGGTGGATGGTGACACCGCCGGATTCTTCGTCGAGGTTGCAGCGGCAGACGGGGCAGGTGACGTGGGAGGCCAGCCAGGCGTCGATGCACTCCGGGTGGAAGGCGTGGCTGCAGGGCGGGAGGAGTCGGAGCGCGTCGTCGTCGTCGAACTCGCTGAGGCACACCGCGCACTCCAGCGCGCCCTTGCCCAGCTTGAGCCCCTTCACATCGGCGTAAAGCAGCGTCGGAAACGTCTCGATGACGTCAGCGCTCAGCCCCCTGTTCTGCTGCAACCGCGACAGCAGCCGCCGCGGCCCGGAGGGGCCGCGCGGGTCGTCGAAGCTGCCGCCGGCGCAGCGGCGGATGTAGATAGAGAGGAGGATGACGAAGAAGAAGGCCGTGACGAGAAACACGATGACGATGGCCATGGTGGGGTTGAAGGTCGGCGAGCCGAAGTAGGGGTTATACTTATCCGACGGCGTCGAGGGAGGCGGCGCCTGCGCCAAAGCGCACCTAGCGGCGACCAGAAGCCACAGAATCTTAATCAGACAGCCACCGCGACTCGTCCCCATCACTCACCGCCCGCCGGAGAAGCACAGTAAGAGCACAGCAAGCGGAATCAACACTGAAGCCGTGACCGTGAAGAAGATAAAACGGTGCGACTCCTGCACGTGAGACGCGCGTGCAAATGAAGAATTTCTCATCTATGCGTTTATTATTATTATTATTATTATTATTAAAGCAAATTTCTCAAGCTAATGAAACAGAAGGAAGACGCCAAAGGAAGCATTTAATTAACAGCGTGATGCACTTGCTGAGTCGAGAGAAGTGTCGATATTGAGGAAGGAACGGCGTTGTTGGAACGTCACAGTCAAGAGATCGTTCGTCAATAACCTCGCTATCGTTGTGTTGGATGATTGGGTTTGAGCATATCGAGGACACGCCCTTGGATTCGGTGCTCAACTAACGATATCTTAGAATAACTCCGAAGACCTGTTTAGATCAGAACCACTGCACTGAGGAAGTCTTCTGCGAGTCTCGCTTTATAATCAAACTCCAGCATTTGACTGATGGGGCATGCATGCGCGCGCATGCAGATGACGGCGGAGGAATTGAGCAGCGAGCACAACTCCGGCCAAGCTCACTTCACGCCTCTCACTCCTGCAGCAGATCTCGCCGCCGTGGCAGACGGGTAGAATAATAAAGAAAGAAAGGAAAATGAAATAAGCAAGTCAAACGAAAGATTTGTATAGTGGTTGACCAACACAAAATAGCATTGGGGCAATATTTTATTGGAATTGGTGAGGAGGGTCTCTTTTTAATTTGTTAGGCATCTCATCCCTTTTATACATCTTTATTTTTTTATATTATTATAACAGTTAGATCTCTAACTATTATAAAATTATAATAGTTATGATTTCATATTTATTAAAATTACATAATTGATTTCATAGTTGCTATGAAATATTAATCAGTAGTAATAAGTTATCTATTATTCCCGCTCGAGATCATCTTCAGATGAGTTACTGGACACCTGGCTCGTATGTTGACTCACCAAAAGTGATACCCACGATTAGCTGAGGAGGAGGATCTGGGTTCTAGCGTACCACTAAGCGCTGAGCTGCAAGGAGAAAGAAGAAGGTGAGAACGGAAGCCAAGGATGCCTAGCTCAGCCACTTTGACGCTTAAGTCAAACGCAGCAAGAAGAGAAAATGAAAAAAATGAAGTAAGGAGGTTCTTGATCGTATGTGTATGTACCTGCACCTATGAGACGGGATTGTTATATAGAATCACGAGAGAGAAAGATGTCCTGTCTTAATTAAAAAGAAGAATCCTATAAGGGAGGATTTTGTCAGAGGAAATGTCCCATCGCTGGTAAAGAGAATATCTCATCATCGTCGCCACTATAACAAAGGGTTCTACACTCACACCTAATACGGTATCAGGCTATATCATCATAAATCATGGCGCATTAATTAATGGGGCAGGTGAGCTACCCCAAATATCATATCATAGCACGTGTCCTTCTGGCGATGATTTGACAAGTTGAATGATGGAGTGTCAAGAGTCGGGCTCGGAGGGATCGAACTGATTGAACACTGAGCAGGGCGGAGTGAGCTTAGGTGGCAAAGAGAGTCCGAACCGAGGCTACCTGAGACTAGGAGCCTTGACAGTCTGAGATGGAGCTCGGGGTCGAGTGGAGGTTTGGTTGAAGGTCCAGACTCAGAGCTGAGTGTTGAACCCAAGTGGAGTAGTTGCACTACAAAAATTAACGGAAATAGCGACGGACCAATTCCGTCGCTATTCGGTCGCTAACCGAGGTTAACGACCGATTAGCGACGGAAATCGACCGTCGCAAAAAATCCGGTCGCTGACGTCATCTTAGCGACGGAATTAATTTCCGTCGCTAATTAATAGAGACGGAATTTTAATTCCGTCTCTAAATATTCGCGACGGAATTAAAATTCCGTTTGCTAAATTTAGCGACGGCTAGGGTTCCGAGCTAATTAGCGACGGATTTAAAATCGAACGCTAAATTTAAAGGGGAAAAATTAAAAAAAAATCATTTTTAGCGACGGAATTTTTCCGTCGCTAATTTAAAGAAAACAAAAATTAAAAAAACATTTTTAGCGACGGAATTAAAATTCCGTCGCTAACTTAAAGAAAAAAATTTTAAAAAAAATCATTTTTAGCGACGGAATTAAACTTTCGTCGCTAATTTAAAGGAAAAAAATTTAAAAAAAAATCATTTTAGCGACGGAATTTTAATTCCGTCGCAAACTTAAAGAAAAAAAATTTAAAAAAAATCGCTAATTAGCGACGGAATTAAAATTCCGTCGCTAATTTAATTTATTTTTTAGTATAATTTATTTTATTTTTCTGAATTTCCTGTTTATATATCAAAATCTCTAAATACAATATTACAATCACATTAATCTCTAGATACAACATATCAAAATACACCAACATATCAAAATACACCACATATCAAAATTATCTGCAATATCATAAATGAAGAAGAGGGAAAAAATGCTTGCTTCCTCAAACAAAAGATTTGCTTAAAATTTCCTCTAATCACATAGTTAACTAAAGGACTTGGCACGCTATAGGTTCAACTTGATACACTTTCCTTGTGCCATTTTGGTTTCTTTGGATGTTTTGTGGGTTGAAGGCATTCTATTTCCTCTAATCCTAAGGTTCCTTTATCATTCTGTCATCATACATGTTATCCAAGATTATATTTGTCAGTCATTTGAGTTTTATGGTTAGAGCAAGGAGGCAAGGTGATCTTGGTTCAACAAGGTTTATGGTTAGGTACCATCTTCATTGTATCTCATTGTTCGTTGTTCTGGAGTGAACTGTATTGTAAACATGGATTGGTGAAAACTGAAGGATCACTGAATGATCCTCATGAACACAACAACCTGCAAGATTGGTGCCTACCACACATGATAAACAATCTAGAGTTCTGTCTATAGCATCATGAAACAATTACTATAAAAGAAGCATGGACTATCATTATTAACCCTAAATATTAACCATAATAAAAATATTAACCATCAACAATCATCAACTATCTTCAATAAACCATACCAAAATTAACCTAATCATCAATTACCGGAGAGGAAACTGTGCCGGAGAAGAACAACGCCGGAGGGAGGAGAGCGCCGGAGGGAGGATTTTTCGCCGGAGAGAACGAAGCCCTAAACGCGCACGGGAAGAAATCGCCGCGCGAGAAGACCCACTGCCGGAGGAGAGTGCGCGAGAGAGGAGAGTGCCGGGGGAGGCAGGAGAGTGCCGGAGGGAGGAGAGCGCCGGAGGGAGGATTTTCGCCGGAGAGAACGAAGCCCTAAACGCGCACGGGAAGAAATCGCCGCGCGAGAAGACCCACTGCCGGAGGAGAGTGCGCGAGAGAGGAGAGTGCCGGAGGGAGGAGAGTGCCGGGGGAGGAGAGTGTCGGAAGGAGGAGAGCGCCGAAGGGAGGATTTTTCGCCGGAGAGGAGAGAACGAAGCCCTAATCGCGCACGGGAAGAAAAGAAAAGGGCGGCGGAGCCCTAAATTCGCGACCTTAGCGACGGAAAATTATTTTCGTCGCTAAATAGCGACGGAAAATTATTTCCGTCGCTATTTAGCGACGGAAATAATTTTCCGTCGCTATTTAGCGACGGATATTAATATTCGGTCGCTAAATTTAGCGACGGAAATAATTTTCCGTCGCTATTTAGCGACAGAAATAAATTTCCGTCGCTATTTAGCGACGGAAAGATATTCCGTCGCTAAATTTAGCGACGGAAAATTATTCGGCTAAATCGGTCGGTAAATCCAGATTCTTTTGTAGTGTTGGGAATTGCATTTCGAGCCAAGTGGGATGTCAAGTAGAGAGTCAGAGTCGAATTATTTGGAGTCGGGGTTCAACCACCTTGGGATCAAGTTAGTCAACCCTGGAGTCAAGCTTTCTATCCGACGTGTCATTTCCAATCGGATCAGGTCTTAACCTTCTAGCTCAAGTTATGCTTAACCCATAACATCTATGTTATAGTAGTCATGCTTCATAGTTGTTATAACATAATTAATGTTGATCGTTGTTTACTAATATTGACTAATATTGTAGAGATGAAGTGTCTATATTATAAGCGCTATAAATTATAAATTATAATTGTTATAATATAAATAAATTATAATTGTTATAATATAGTATTATTATTAGTATTGATCCGAATCAAAGTATTGTTATAACAAATATTTATTAGTGTTGATCAGAAATAAAGCTAAGTATTACTATAATACAATTTTATTAGTGTTGATTAGTAGTTATAAATTATAATTGTTATAATATAACTTTTTATGTTAATTAGAATTGAAATGTCTTACACCGCCATGGCAAAACGTGTTGAATAAGAAAAATAAAAATGCAATAACCAAGTCAAATGAAAGATTTGTATAATGTTTGACCAACTGTTCTCATTCTGTGACTTTGAACAACTATCAGTCATCTATAACTATCAACTCTAAGTTTTCGTGCATAATTTCCATGCCTTTTTCCAAAACGAAGTGCAATTTTCAATCCTAAGTTTGATACGATTAACTTGGACGCCACGCCCTCACCTAACAATTAATATTTAATTGATGTATTAATAAATACTGAAATGACCTGGGAAGCAACTTAGCTGATTGGAGATCGACCCACCCTGAAGCCATGGCTCCTCCTTCTCTTGCTTCTTGCAACCTTTCTTCTCCCACCTTTCTCTTCCATCTTGGGGCTTGTAAAAAGCTATCTCTTCCTCTTCAGCTCATTAGTCTGCGCTCATCGCCTCGTGGACGATATCGGTTTTTTGTCGATCGAGGAATGCAATCGTCTAGTAATGATGAAGGCCGCAAAGCTTCAAGTGTGAAGTATGTATGGATCGATTCTTACCTTGATCGATCATGCACATCGCTTGAAAATAGAAGAGTAATTTGTGCTTAATTGATTTTTTTTTCTTCCTTTCTTTCTTTCTTTCTTTTTTATAGGAGATGGAGAACTTATTCTGGCGATCTGATTGGAGGTTCTGGAGCTTCGGTTCCTCCAGCTAACATCCCAGTATGGTAGGACTTGTTTGCATGAAAACTACCTATGATTATCTAGAACTTGTACTTTAATTGCAACTTCAGTTCGATCTTCTGAAATTTCAAGTCGATCCATTTCAGTTAGTTCATTCAATTTTGAGTTTAGATTGTTTAGCAAATCAAACCATTCTTCTAACCAGTTTATCGTAAATGAACTGCATCATTCAGACTAAACTGAATGATCAGAGCTGAATACATGTCAAAACAATACCTATTAGGCCATTGAGTGATAGATGAATGAAGGTTTCAGAGCTTGTGTAATAATTGTATTCATTCTTAATTGTGTGTGTGTGTGCCATTCTGATCAATTCATTGGTCTTCAGTACATCATCACAGATCAATGATCAACAAATCTAAGAGTTATTTGAACCCTAAAAAACTTATGTTAAATTCATTATCCATGAGAATTTTTAAAAAAAAAATGAAAACAAATTAACACAGTCAAAACATCTCATAAATAAATATGACTTTATATATTTCACCTAGTTTTTGCATTTGATATAGAGTACTTTATCTTTTCAAAGGGTAGGGTGGGCCTTGGGTTCCCTAGTCATCCTCGCCATACCTTTCTACAAGAGAATATTCACCGAAAAAGGTATATACTTAACCTAATTAATTATCTTTCTGCTTCATTATATTATTCATTTAATTAGCTATTGACTAAGGACTCATATACAATTTTAATCTCTTTTAACTTGAAAAAAAATGAAAAATGATATGATATTAATATCAGGTGATGAGATAGAAAAGGTAGCAGAAGATGTTATGGAAGCAGTGGAAAAGGTTGCAGAGGTGACTGAACGAGTAGCTTCAGATGTGGCCGATGCACTTCCTGATGGAGTAGGGCTCAAGGACAAGGCCCTGCTGGTTGAGAAAATAGCTCATGAAGTAGAGAAAGATGTAAAGCTTGTGGAAGCCATTGCTCATCAGGTTGATTGATCTAAACAAACTCTATAGATCGAGTTTCCACATGTAGCTGAAAAGGATTCAGATATCATTCTGTAATGTAATGTAATGTATATCTACAGGTGGATCATGTGAAAGAAGAAGTAGAAGCCTTGGTTAAGCCCGCAATTGATGGAGAAGAAAAGACCATGGAGAAGGATGATCAGGAACAGAGAAGCAAAGACGACCAACCAAATTAAATGCCAACAAGTGAAAGTCATGATATTCAGATCATTGTAGCTTAATTGATTAGTTTAAATTGATTTTAATTTGTTTGTACAAGAATGTTAATGTGTGTTTAATAAAGGCATGTTGGAGTTAGAGATTAACCAGCTGCATGTGATGAAAATTAAGTGTTGTTTATATATATAAATAAGAAAGATCTAAAGGGCAAAAATAATTTATAATTTATTAGAATCGTTTATATATTATCAAATAGCATTCCATCTTAGCATATTTTTAGTTTTAAAAATATATTTATTTTTTATATTATTATAATAAAATTACTATAACATGAATATTTTAATTTTAATCAATACTAATAATATTGTATAATAACATTTATAATTCATAATATTTATAATATATATTATTTTAATTTGGATTGACTTGGTGTAAGGAAAAGGAAACACGCGTGTTTTTTGCTTCTTTGAAACAATAATTGTAAGTCGACTGCTGCGCCATTCAGCTTCCTCTGCGCAGCAACCGGTCAATCACGGCGCCTCGTCCACCATTAAACGTCGAGATGGAACCTATTAAAATGGGAGATGAATATTATTATATGGTACTACTGCTCCTTTTGTCTGATTGAAAACTCTGAATTCCTTCCATTGCCAATGTTCTTCTGATTTCTTCGGATTGGAGATCGGAAATGGAGATGGAAATGGAGATGGGAGTCGAATCTAATTCCTTGCTCGCCGTCTGAGAAATGGATGGCGTTAGATCAGGAGATGATGTTGCTCGATCTGAATCTCTCCGAGCACCACGAGGAGGAGGAGGAGGAGGATAAGAAATTAGTTACATATCAAGAACAGAGCTCGACGTCGATTTCTAGCGTTGAGGTCGTCGTTGCTGAATGGGACGGACGATTCGGATCGACGGCGAACGCGAGCTTGCTGAGAGCTCTGCAGCTGTCGCAGACGCGGGCGAGGGAGGCGGAGAAGAAGGCGGCGGCGGAGAGCGACAAGAGCCAGGAGCTGAGCAGGCTGCTGCTGGAGGACGAGCTCCGGCTCTCGGCCTACCGGCGGTGGGCGACTCTTCTCGAGGCCGAGAACTCCATGCTGCGGCTGAAGGGATTAACCACGCGGCGGCCGGAGGAGGAGGAGGAGGAGGAAGGGCAAGAGGAAGACGAGCGGAAGGAGGCGAAGGCGAGGGCGAAGAAGAAAGCAACGCCGGCGCCGATGGCCGGGTGGCTGGCGCTGGCCTCTTGCGTCGGCATCGCCGGCGTGGGGCTGGTGGTGGCCCGGAGCGTTCATTACTCGATCCAACAGCCGGAGAATCCCGACAGAGTCAAACCGAGGTTGACCCTTCGGCTTGGATTTTTGCAGATCCATTTTGGTTCGGTCCACTTCGACGGGGTCCGAATAAGTTTCAGATTTCAATCTCTTTTCGATAAATTAAGTCCCAAATTTTAGTTTCTGTCCAAATTAATGCTCTATTTTTTTTTCCCCTTAATGATGTTAATTTCTTTAAAATGTCGTAATGCTTAGTTTCGTTCTAAAGCATGTGCCCGCGAGAAATTACATGGAAAGTACGCTGTTAGTCTTCGCGTTGACATTTTCTTTGTCTCAAGGATAATTTATTGACCCGGGCAAACTTTTTTTAATATTAAAATACATATTCAAATTTTATATTTATCAACATATTTACCTATTTTACAGCATTCGCAGTTTTCGCATTCGCATTCGCCTACTACCGCATTATAAGTGTACACAATTGTCCTAGTGGATTTCTAAATTTTTTATATTTCATGTGTAGATTTTAATTTACTAGGTCAATCAACTATTAAAAATATATAATTATAAGGAGTATAATAAATTTAATTTAAAATGTTTGTCTAAAATTTTAATATCATAATCTTAATACTTCAATCCATATCCGATAGCATGATTACACTTGAGAAGCTACGAGGAATGTAATAAATTTGATTTAAAATATTTTTAAAATATATAAGGTCATCATCAATATTTTGATCAAAACTCATTTATAATCTTAACTATCTCAAAAAAAAAAATGCTTCCAAATATGCTCATTATATTTTTGAAAGTCTCTTAAGTATAACAATGGCTTAACATTTGAATTTCATAGCCTATATTGAGAGTTATGTATTTTTAAAATTTTTATAATATTGAGACAAACTCATTAAAGAATTTAGATTTATCAAATTTATTCATCCATATCATCAAAAAATTCATAAAACTTTTCTAGTTTAAATCGTATCAAGCTTCTGAAATTTTAGATATTATAGGTTTATCAAGTTTTTTATTAAAACTCACTTATGACCTTAGACATCTCATAAATACTTTAAACTAATTCATTGTACTCTTTCTTGAATATTATCATGCCTTTAGACATAGATTCCACCGTCTAAATTGAGAATTGTAAATTTTTAAATATTCACAATTTTAAAATAATTTAACATAAATTCATTAGTGGGTCTATGTTTGTCATAATTATTCATTAACACCATTGATTCTTAGGACTCCTTTGGTTTAAAACCTGGATATCGTAGGTCCATCAATAATTTTTTTTTCAAAACTCACGGATATCTATAGGCATCTCATAAGCACTTCAAATCAAGTTAATTACACTCGCATCTTTTATAGTCTACTATTTAAATTAAGAGTTATGAATTTTTAAAATTTTTATAGTAATCTTGAAATATTTTGACATAAGCTCCTTAGATATATAATAATCGACATGTTGATGAAGATTCAATTGACTACTTAAGAAAGAGAGATATATATATACTATGAAATAAGTATATATTTTAATAAATATAAAATTTGATTTTGTAATTTATATATTAAAAAAGGTTAGCTATGTCATTTTAAATAGATTAGATTTTACTGACTCATAAATATTAAAAAATGGATAAAAATTAAAAGTGAGTATTTTTTTGAAATCATCAAGAAATCTACGCTCTATTTAACTCGATTTTTTTTTTATCAAAGGAGTCCTTTATTCCATGCATAATTATTCAACCAACTATCATCCTTCACTGTACTATTCTTATTATTAGTTTCTTTTATATTTTCCATTTAAATTTGAAATTATAGAGAAATATTACAATAGTTAAGAAATTATAACTATTATAACTAGCAATTTCATAAATGTTATAATTATAAATGTTAAATAAATTTTAAGATGTCATAATTTTTATTTCTAATTGAATCAAATCAATATATCTATATTTATTATCAAATATAATTCATAATGATTTAATTTTATATCAAAAATTTCATTTAAAGACTTTTCAAAAACTTCTTTTTATAAGAAGCTATTACAACTACAAACTATAATTATTATAATAATTACGGTATCATAACTATTATAATACTTTTGTTCCATTTATGATTTAAATAAAAAAAATATAGAGGAGATAATAATGAAAAAGGATAACCGTATTATTTTAGAAGAGGATTGAGCACTCGTTGAATAAAAATAAAATAAAATGAGACGTTACTTTTATGATTAAAAAAATGCCTTCTTGAGTTTTACAAAAACAAAAAACTGAGAAGAAATTGACCCTAAGGAATATTTTTACATATCCTTTCCTTTCGTAATTTTGTTTGTCCTCCACTGCACGCTTCCTCCTCGCGTTCCTTCTTCACCAAGCCATTGTTGCACTTGAGCCTCCCGTCAACTGCTTGATTACAAGCAAATTAAACAGCCTTCTTTAATTTCCTCCTCCGATCTCCAATCCGATCGAGCATGGATGCTGTCGAACGATCAGTAATCCCTCATGATCACTCCCCGTCCGACGACAAGAAATGGTTCTGGGATTCTTCTGGGCAACTCGACGTCGATGGCGAGATGTTGCTCGGCTTCGATCTCTCCAAGCGCTCTGTTTCCGACCTCCTCCAGAACTGCGATCTCCCCCCTCCAGTCAAGTTGATCTTCCCCCTCGAGGACCATGGCGGCGGCGATCACAGTCACAGAGCTGCGGCGGAGGAACGCAAAATCAAGTGAGTTGATGATTAAATAGGGAAAATTTTGCGCTTTAATGAGTCGAGGAGCTTAGTCGCTTAATTGAACGCCAGCGTTGAGGTTGCCGATCAGTGGGATATTGGGCAATCGGGACCGGCGGAGAGCACGAGGCTGCTGAGAGCGCTGCAGCTGTCGCAGACGCGGGCGAGGGAGGCGGAGCAGAAGGCGGCGGAAGAGAGCCGCCGGAGGCAGGAGCTGAGCAAGCTTCTGCTCGAGGAGGCGCTCAGGCTGTCGTCGTACCGGCGGTGGGCGATGCTGCTGGAGGCCGAGATCTCAGTGCTGCGGAAACAGGGATTAGCGCCGCAGCCGAGGGACGATGACGAAGAGGAGGAGGGGGAGGTAGTGGCGGCGGCCACGGCGGCCGCTTGGTGGCTGACGTTGGCCCTGTGCATCGGGATCGCCGGAGTTGGATTTGCTATGGGGCGATACATGCTTTAGTTGTTGTATAAGTAAGCTTAATTGATTGATTAACAATAATAATAATTGCTTATAGTAGATTTATTATTTGCTTATCTTTTCTATAAAAAGTAGAATTCGTTATTTTAGTGCACACGATCGGTCCCACGATCATTTGTGAGGAGTTAAATCAGAAAATTACAATTGGTCACGGCACAAGAGGGTATTGCCTAACTTCGTCAGGATTCAAATACTTATCCTATTCTACAACTCTGCTGCGTCATAACCAACTCAGCTATGTCTCCGGAGCTATTATTTGTTTATCATATATTAACAAGAAAGAGAGATCGGATTTAAATTGTGTTGGAGGTTCTCATTTATTAATTAACAAAAAAATTAAATTATATTGTTTATGATAAATAAATAAATAAATAAATGATTAATACATTAGCTTCTATGCGATATCTAAATCACCACCAACATTAACGTGGGCTACACGGGCCAAGCCCGGCCCATTTAAGCCGGGCTATTTTTTTTTTGTTGATGTAATTTTAGAATAAAAATATAAATAAATAAATTGAATTCTAAGAATCCATTTTTAATATCTTCTCTATGAATAAATTGTAATTTCCTCTAAATGGATTAACTACATGTTCTCGATGATAAAATATTTCAATCAATTAAGGTAGATATTAAGTTGGATGGACCATCTTTAGAAAATATTTCCAACTTAAATAATCAAATTAAATTTCTTATGGAATGAAATTGTAAGATTTAAAGTTAAAGTTCTTAATTGTTATTATAATAAAAAGGATTAAATATGATTTTTTTTAATTTCTATATTTTTTGCTTTTTGGTTGTTTTTCTGTCTTTTTTTGTGTGTTGAAATATCAACATAAATAAGTTGATAGAAAGATACCTACTTGTATTTATTGTCTCTATGTATTTGATTTTAACTTCTCTCCCAACGATCAGCCTTTTGCAATAAAAGATAATTTAATTAATTTAAATATCAATCACACAAGGGCAAAGCTTGTATTCGAGCGTAGTTTAATTACAATATAAATATAGTAAATGCTAAATCGAATATACATAAATAATAATAATTAAGAAATGTAATTTTATTAAACTTTTTGAATTGAAAAATACTCTATCTTAAGAATTTTTAAAGGAACTCTTTTGTTATGTTATATATGAAAAGAATTTTTCTGTTATTTAAAATTGTCTCATTTAAAATATTTTTTTCTTGATTTTTTTTTCATCCTCCTCTCTTCTTATCGCTCTTGGTGTTCAATAAATTTTCTAAAATTTATTTTCATTGACCCGCAAAATAAATCTAAGATCTGAACCAGAGTCAAGATGCTACACTTGTAATAAATATATAATTCAAATTTGATCAAAAGATAAGTTTCATAAAACAAATTAATATGATTTAATGGCAAGACAAAGTGAACATCCATATAAGATTTTAATCTACTTGAGAATATATTATTTTTTATTTTAAAATATTTAATATCGACAAGACACAAAACCTTCTATTAGTTAAGTGTCAACATATATAATTTAATTATTATATAATTGATCCTAAGTAGTTGATAATTCATCAATCATAGACTTATCTTATTTATCAATAAATTATTAATTTTCTCGGAATGTGTACAATTTAACAACCAACAAACCATCATTTATTTTAGTTTAATTAATCTTGTCTTTCTTTAGTTCCACAATAATTTGTAAGGGTATCTCCAAAATAAGATTTTGAAGAGGTTTGTGAAATTAGTAGTGAAATTTTAAAATTGTTTTTTCTCTCATATGGTGGGACCATTTGATGAAGCATTAATTAATGATAAGATATTAAATGAAAGATTTGATAGTGTAGAATCTTTAACAAAATTTATTGAGAGATTTTTTATTGTGAAAAAAATAAAATTGATATGACATATTGAGATTATAAAAAAAATTCATTTAAAGTTCTAACGATTGAAGATGACCTAAATCAACGTAGGCTGAGCATCGTCCATTGTTTAGAAAAATAAAAAATCCAAAAGTTAGAAATATTATTTTTAAGGAAATAAATAAAACACGTCCAATTATTTTTTTTTATATATGAAAGTCGGTTATTTTTTTATTTTTTATGTTTGGTCGAGAAGCATTTGTCATTATTTTTCATGATTTATCAATACAATATAACATTTAAAAAAAAAAGCTTGACTAAAGACAATGATGTACACAACTATTTATTGTGGGAGTGGAGATCCACAATGAGATGGATGTGAACATGACATGCTTCGCGTGATCTTCATCTCCCAACTTTATTTTTGTTTTTTTCCTAGGAATTTAACAATTAACAATGAGCACACTTCTCATTTCCCCCCTCTAAATTTATCTCCTTTTAAAAAATATTTTAGGAACTTTAAAGGTCATTAAGAAAAGGACTTTGATGATATTCATGAAATTTTAAGGACGTCTTTAAAAAGGAGGATAAGTTTGAAAGGAGGGCGAAATGGAAATTTTCCCAATAATAATAATAATGAGTGGGCAGAGGTTTAAGGGCACTTTTGATGGCGACCCAAGGCGAACAAACGCATCCATCCTTCTTTCTTCAAGTGCGACATGAACCACCTTTCAATATATATGTATATATATATATAATTTAAAAAATATTTTAAATTTAATAATAATCATTATTATTATTTATAATCTAATTATTTAAATTAATTTTGAAGATAATTAATCTGATCCTACGAAAATTTTTCATTTGCCAGATAAATTGGATAGTATTGATGGATCATAACAGACGGTCCATCGTCTTAAATTTTTCAAACTTTTTAAATCCTAAGTCAAGTTTGGACTTTTATTACTTAGGATGTTCGTCCATCTTTTATCATCACATCATAGTTCTAGAAGACTATAATTATTGTCCCCGATAATGACGGAGTCAGTTTGAGTAATTTAGCTGGGTTGATTCCGGACTGTGGACTACACCGACTCATACCTCGGGCTATCTTCTTCATTCTTTCAAAATTTTTTTTTGCCCATAAATCCAAACTTTTTTTCTCTTTTTTTGATGTTGTCTGGTTCTAGGCTATAGCCCGGGTAGTTTATAAGGTGGCTTTACTCTTGGTCCCCGAGATATGATTGAGTTGGTTATTACGGAGCAGATTTGCTGAAGTGAATAAAGATCGAATCTCAACAAAGTCGAGATAATGCCCTCCCCGTAATAGCTAACTATAACTTTTTGATTTATCTTTTTATAGATGATCGTGAGATTGATCGTGTGGAACTCGACACTCGATGAATTTCACTTCTGAAGTAGGAGACTATTATTATTTCAAATTTCATAGATATGTATTACTAAACATCATATAAATTATTTGCATTACGGAGTTGCTCCTTGAACTAAAAAGACGGGAACCCTTTTAGTTGGAGTGGAAAGGTGGAGTTTCCACTTAGCTCGTGGAATGTTTTCGTACCTACTCCATTTCCCGTGGTTTATTTACTACTATTCTCGTTTTTTTTTAAATAAAAAGAAAAATTCCAATTTGAAAATTTAATTTATTAAAACATAATAATGAGTTATTAAAAAAATATAAAAAAGGAGACAAGAAACTTTTATATTCTATCTTAATAATTGCAACCGCGTGAGAATATAATCTAAGTCAAGATTCTTGCCGAGGTGAGAATTAGCATATAAAATACTCCATGAAGTTTCGAGTGACAATCGGTCAATTTGACGTGTCGAATCTTCTAGGAATGTCAAAATACAAGTAAATAAATAAAATGATAAATCAATCAAATTTTTATTTCTTTTATATATATATATGCTCAAATTAGGCCAAAAGCGAGAGTTATGCTTAGCATGATGGAGCACGGCAAGACTAGAATTTAAATCGACGTATCTGTTGACACGTGCGATGCATACAAAATTAGACACGTACACATGAAAAAAAACGATTGTTTTGAATAAATATTTCATTTTTTAAAAAAAATTAAAATTTTAAATAATATTTAAACAATAATTTGTCTTAACAACCGTTTAAAAATGATCCTTAACGCATTTATTGCAGTGTTTAATCTTAACAACCGTAACGGTCGAATTGAAAGCTGTGAGGTGCGAAGACGCAGAATGGCAACCGTTCTCGCTTTCCTTTTTGTGGTTCACGGTCACGAGATCAACGAAAACCAATTAAATAATTATTCGAAGGGAAAAAAAATCCAATTATTCAAGAAAATAATTAGAAAAGTAAGAGAATAAATTTAATAAAGTGCCGGCCTCCCAAGGTTTCAAGCCTCATTTGAATTATCATAAATTGTTTCTCTTAAAAATATAAAACGAATATTTTTTATTTTTTGAAATGGTTATATATATATACACGTCACTCTACGTAATAATGCAGCAAACATAAAAATAAAAATATAATAATAATTATTTTTTTTATGTGTCGTCTGTTTCAGTTGCAATTCCGATTCGCTTTTAAATCCCCAGCAGGCCTTCACACGCACACGAAGACGCTATTGCGCTCTCTCTCGCTGGCAACGCATTGAATCGAATCCCTTCCTTTCTCCGCACGACGTCGTCGCAGGGCGGAGAAGGGATGCAGCAGAGGCGCAGGTTGAGGCCCACCATGGCGGCCATCTTTGCGATCCTGCTGGCCTTCGCCGTGGCCACCGTCTTCCTCGTAACGCTGCTCGACGCCAATGTGGATTTTTCCGCTTCCCCCTCGTCGCGCTCCACCGCTTCCTTCTACAAGCTCTCCCAGGTCTCTCCTGTCCTTCCGATTCCTTTTTTTTTTGCCCCTTTCCTTAATCGTCATCGATGTTTATGGAACGAAAGCCCAGTAGTCTGTTTCCGTGGATTCGCCATTCGAGGTTTTGGTTTCACTGTTTGGCGTTTACTTTCCTCGATTCCCGATGTCTCAAAGGTTTGATTATATGGTGAAATACTCATCTTTATTTTGCTTGTAGGGTTTTAGCGGTAGGACATTTTGGGGAACTAACTTGCCTTTCAAAAAGTGTATATATCATTGTGTTCCTTCAATAGACTTAGAATCTTCGAGCTGTTCTTAAACTCTTTGAACAGAATGAAAATTTCCTCTCTTTTTTTTTTGTTTTTTTAAAAGTAAAATCTATCTCGACCTTTTGTTGCCTAAATATGTTTTTTTATTGCCGATCCTTTCCTGGACTTTCAGCTCTAGGATTTTGCTAACATAAAGTGTATATATCATTGTGTTCCTTCAATAGACTTGGAATCTTCGAGCTGTTCTTAACTGTTTGAACAGCATGAAATTTTCCTTGCTTTAAAAAAAAAAATCTATCTCGATCTTTGTTGCTTTTGTTGCTGATCCTTTCCTTCCCTTTTTGCCATATCCTGTTCTGGTTCTTTCTCATTTCTTCTGATCGTCTGTTCTTATTCAGTTTTCAATTTATTCTCACTGTTAAACTTTTATGCGAGAGTTTCTGAATTATGGTAATTCTCGCTTTCCTGAAACAGAGGGATGGGATAGGGCACATAAGACGGCCTTCAGAGCTCAAATGGATCCAAGAGGAGGCTTCTCCTCAACTCGCCAAGGTCACTGACGGGTTATAGTCTAAGATCTCAATTACTTAGCAACCGTTCCACCTCTTCCTTTCTCATCACCCCTTCTAAATCTGACAGTGGAATGCTTCGGCTGGGGAGAAAAGAGAGGACTACGCGAAGCTATGGATTGCTCCATCAAGTCGCAGTTTTGTGCCTTGCGTTAAGCCAAACTCAACATTTTCGCGTAAGAAAATCGACATTAACTGACTTGCAAATGAAAAAATTCAGCGTTTCATTCTGTGAAACTCTCTTCTTCTACTACAGCTCCTGGGGCATCAAGAGGCTACTTGTTCGTCAGCGCAAATGGTGGCTTGAACCAGATGAGAGCAGGGGTAAGGAATTCTCTTTCTTCAAGAAAGAAAAATTGTTGTTGTTTGGAATTCTAATCCATTTGGATGCATTGGGAAAATAGTAAGAATCAACTAATTCTAATGAAGAAGCTTATTCTCCTTGCATGCAACACTAGTGAGATAAGCCAACGTTTTCATACGGAAATTACTACAAAGTGAGCAGGATGAAATCCAAATCATATCTTAAATCGCTTTCAAGTTACTCAGTTAATGGTTGACAAGTCAAAGTCAGTTTTGGAGATGGAAGGCATGGCAGGTAGTTCGGGATGATTAGATAACAATTGCTGACCAATTACCCTTTGGTTGGCACTCAAGAATCTTGTGATAGGCAATTGACCAATGGAGCTGTTCTTGTTGAATTGACTGCTAACGAAGGCTTTCAAATTCAACTTTGGACTCTTTGTTGTATCTATCCTTTGGATTTGTCTTCATGTACCACGAAAATGTTTTTTTTCCCTTTATTTTTTTTATAAGATAGATATCGTTTGCATATGCCTCTTTTCCTCCATAAAATCTTCTAGTAGAAAAGGCATCTTATTTCAACAAGTGGAAAACACTTGTTCATCAGAACACCATAGAGACCAACACCTACAATAATAATAGAAAAACCAGTCAATAGTTCAAATGATTCAGCAATTGACAAAAATTCTTTTTGAATCCCAAATGATTCTTTTTCTCGCGGAAAGTTCCAGTTCTTGTGCAATCAAGCTTCCTAGATTCCTTTAAGTTTGTGCTTTTCATGATAGATCGCCGACATGGTCGCGGTTGCACGTATCATCAATGCCACTCTTGTGATTCCAAAGCTCGATAAGGGCTCATTTTGGCATGACTTAAGGTACATACTGTATGTGTTAGATTTCTCCATATCATTCAAGAACTGTAAATTTTCTTAACTGTGTTATTTATCGCAGCAATTTTTCCGATGTCTTCGACGAAGAGTACTTCATACATTCTTTGGAGAATGATGTTAGAATTGTGAAAAAACTGCCCAAGGAGCTGGCTACGATTACCAAATCTGTGAAATATTTCAGAAGTTGGTCTCCACTGGAGTATTATCAGGATGAGATATCAAAACTATGGGATGATTACAAGGTACAGCTGCTTCCATGAAACCAAGTAGAATAACATCTTTATGGTGCAGTATTGCCAAATCCAAATTCTTGTTTGTCAGGTCATCAAATCTGCAAAATCGGATTCTCGTCTCGCTAACAATAATATGCCTGCAGAAATTCAGAAGCTTCGTTGTAGAGCTTTCTACGAGTCTCTTCGATTTGTTCCTGGCATCCAGGCACTAGGAAAAGTAATAGTTTAGCTACCATATGCTTTATATTCGTAAATGTACTAAATTAAGTTGTAGGTTGTTTCACACTGATACATTTTAACCTAATTTTTGTAGTCATTGGTGGAGAGAATGAGATCATATGGTCCTTTTATTGCTTTGCACTTGCGTTATGAGAAGGATATGCTTGCTTTTAGTGGTTGCTCATATGGTCTGAATATTTCTGAAGCAGAAGAGCTAACGACAATCAGGTAAAATATTTTTACGATGAATTACTGTTTTCCTTCTAATCTTTCTCTCTGGACCATTAATCCTTCTTTACTTATTCTTTAACTCTAGGGAAACGACGCCTTACTGGAAGGTGAAAGATATTGATCCTGTTCAACAAAGACTCAAGGGTTATTGCCCCTTGACGCCAAAGGAGGTTGGGACTTTCCTTTCTTCTCTAGGATATCCGTCCGATACTCCGATATATATTGCTTCGGGGGAAATATATGGTGGTGATTCTCACATGGCTGATCTCCGATCTCGTTTCCCCGTGCTATTGAGCAAGGTACAACTGGATGAAACTACAACAGTCATGCCCTTAAATTCATGAACTATAACTGCAAAGAACCTTTCATATGAATAACTTAAGAAAGACCCATTAAGTATAAGTGAAGAAGCAATGTTTTGAATAAGTAGATATTCTCCTTCTTCCTTGAATCTTAGCCTAAACATGTCTTTGCAGGATAAACTAGCATCGGCCACTGAGCTCGAACCGTTCAGACCATATGCGGCTCAAATGGCAGCATTGGATTATATTGTATCAGTTGAGAGTGATGTGTTCATTCCATCCTACTCTGGAAACATGGCAAGGGCAGTTAATGGTCATCGGCGATACTTAGGCCACCGAAGAACCATCACTCCTGACAGGTGTGTTCAATGTTCTGAATTGCCTGCTTAACACATTCCAATCAATATCTCTTCCAAATATCTTGATTCCATTTCCATTTATTTGGCCCACAGGAAAACACTTGTTCGTTTGTTTGATAAAGTCGACCAAGGATTGCGTCAAGGAGAAAAGTTACCGAGTATAATTCTTGAAATCCATAAGAAGAGGTATGCGGATTCACTATAATCTTTCATGGAGTACATTCCTTCTTTGATGCTGATCACCATTGTGATCTTTCATCAGGCAAGGATCCCCTCGTAAAAGAAAAGGTCCTGCCTCAGGAACAAGGGGGATGGAGAGGTTTCGATCGGAGGAATCATTCTATGAGAATCCTTTACCCGATTGTTTATGCCAGCGCTCAGAATCTAGGTCCAACAACAGCTGATCAACAAAAGCATTTTGAGTAAGTTATCTAGCAGTAGATAATGCAGCAGATTCATGGTTGCAGGAACAAAATCAAACAGAGCTGAAGCTACCTGTGTATATATACTTTGATGCAAGAGCTGATAAAATTTTAGGCTTTAGGTAATACAATTCCTTCCTGATATCTTTAATTTGTTTTTTGGAATTTTTTTTCTTATCTTAACTAAAGCAAAGCGATCGGGAGGTGTATATATAAGAGAAGACAATTTCACATATATGAATATGTTATGAAAGAAAGAAGGATTGTGGCTCTTGTTGAATGCCAAACTTCTTGGTATGTTCTGAAATTGTTTTGATCACGTAGATTATCTTGTGAAAATGCAAAATATGTGATGATTTGATATGTTGTTGAAAGTGACATGCTAAAATTCAGAGAAAAAAATTCAATTTTTCTCTCATGCCCCTTCCTCTCTAGTTTGGCCCAGCTGGTTGCCTGACTTCACCAACCTCCCTCCCCAGTCAACCGCCCACCACCCTCCTCCCCATCTCAAGCCCTTGCCGGCCGAGCTCCATTGCCACAAGAGACTCATCAACCTCACGAGTTCAATGACTTGCAAGTAAGCTGCAAGCCTTCCATTTGATTCCAGTTCATTTCCCTTGTTAGAGGGCAAGGAAGATACAAGAATGAGACCATTCCCCCAGTAAACCATACTTTGGGATGTCAATGCAGAAAACGTTTCTGCAGAGAAGAAATCAATATTACAGCACATTCAAGTAATTTAGCATTAGTAGTGAAGAGTTTCTTTATTCTTTAGCTTATTCCTCTCAAGATGTTCTATTCAGATCAAACAAGCTGCTTTATGTATTGACAATGCAATAATTCCCACAAGCATTTGTAGAAGGGAAAAAAAGGGATTGTCTTTCATCTCAATGATTAATGGTCTCTACATGTCTCTATTATTACTAAATAAATTGATTCAGAATCATTTAATGTCCTAATCCTTTTGTCCACATCCTGATGTATTAGCAATTAGCATCCAACTAATGACAGTGAAGAGTTAAAAAGTCATAACCACCAACTTAATTAACTTTGAGGGTTGAACTTCTCCATGAAAAAGGTGCAATTACCTTTTTGCCTTTTACTTTTCATTGAATAGGTAAAGATTTGATGAACTTAGCATTGGATTTGCAGGACCCTGTGCAGAACAGGATAGACACCACAATTGTTTATATATTCATGTGCATCACAATTGGTTCGAAGCTGACAAATGGAATATTATCTCATTTGTAACCTAGTCAACTCATTATTACTTTATCTCAAAATCCTCTTCAATTAATAGCATACCAAAATCTGTAATTTAGCAGACTAGTTGCCAAATGCATGTGCATATATATTGTATATAGGCTTAAGAGGATTAGTTAATTAATCACTTGATTGATTATTATTTCTTCAATATATGTGCATATGCATGATATTTTTTTCCTAATGATTTTTTATTCCTTAGATAGTCCATGCAGCATGGAACCCTAATTGAGGAAGCAACCACCCTAAAATATGAGACACAATAGCTAGCTTCTTAGTTCAAAAAGTGAGTTAGTAGTATTCTCTGATATTGTGTTTTAGTAACTTATTAATACTTAACTTGTAGTTGAAACCAAATGATGCAACTGTGGAAAAAAAAAGTTTATTAAAGTCATGCAATGCAAATTATGCAACATGCAAAGGCAAGGAAAGGTAGAAGAAAAGAAGGAGAAGAGCCTTTCTTCTATTGTCCTCTTGCATTTGCTCTTTGCAGCCAGTGATGCTGTGGTGCCAACTATTTATTAATTTTTTTATAAGGTGTAGTTGGTCTTTCAAATTATTGTTATGAGGGTAGTTTTGCAGTGAAATAAAGCTCATTGATCATGTTTTGTCCAAACTTGACTGATTGGGTTGAATGCAAAAGATATTTGATACTTTAAGAAAATTAAAGATTTATAGTTTAATATATATGACTTTTAGATTGTGGAAGTTGCTATCACCAAATTTGGGCTGCGAAGTTTGCAAGCGGCAGTGTTGAAGGACCAGGTGAGGTTCACTATAGGCGGTGATAGGTGCCGGGATGGTGGCACTCATCAACATTCAACACTGGTGATTGATCACCTTGGTATGCCCATCTTCGCATGACAAGTGACCCAAGCATCCCATCTTGACGCTAAACCGAATTGCCACTACCGCCTCTACTTCGCCTCCTCTCTGTTGCACCCCTACTAGAGCTATCTATGCTTACATTGCCCTAATCTCCTTCCTCTACCCTTCTTGGGTTTCTAGTGTGGATAAGAAGCTAGTTATATTTTATAGTCACTCAATCAATGTTATGTACAAAATCCAAAGCCGAAGAGAAACACATAAATTTGTAATTTATGAAACGTTCAAATTTAAACAGTCAATCCTAGTTAGGACAAACACAATTTCTTGATCATAAAGCAGAAAAGAGAAGTTGGAAAAAAAAATTGTAATATGATCTAGTCTTACAATAAACTCCATGAAGCTAATCTCATGGTGAACCCTAGTTAGAACAATATGAATTGATGGTATAATGATATGATTTGTCATGTAGAAGATCTTAACCTTAATAATGTAGCAGTTGTTTACTTATTAAAAAAAACTCAGCTTGCTAATTAAAAATGTTGTTTAAACAATGGCAAACTAGAGAAAAATTAAACAAAATTTTAATTCAAATTAAACAATTTTTCTAAGAGAAAAATTAACCTGGACCTAAGCTCTGTTTGGTGCTCATATATGTTTAATGAGGATGTGGTCTTCAACCTTACCTGCTACAATATTTAGTGGTTCTCCTACCAGTCAATTTTTATCCTTCAAATATTAAGATTGTCAGATAAGCCATCTCCTATCCCTACATCTTCTCAACCTCCCGTTAACCTCCACAAATAAATTGTTTTAATCAATTGAATAATCAGCAAATTTCGAAGAGGGTTAATTAATAAAAACATCTCAAACATTTAAGTTATTTTCAAATTTACTCAAAAGTTTCACTTACTTTCATTTGATATCTAAGGCTTTTTAAGCTATTTTGGCCTTGTCCTATTGTAACAAGATATTTTCAATTTTGGCACAAGAATGCTTCTTACTCTGAATCATTATTATATAATCAATAAATATTAAAATAGGAGGTGGACAAACGATTAGGTTAAATTGAAATAATACAAAAGTTTATATTGAAACATTTAGATAGATTGGAAAGTACTTTAAAATTTAGATTTTTTTATTTAATTTAACAAATCCCAACAATATATTAGAATCTAGAAACAAAATGGTTGGTAATGAGAAGATTATGGAAGTATAATTATCCATTTATTATATCCATACAATTATATACTATGTAGTTGGAGATGAGGACAGTTGCGTCTGAGATTTCATATGCAGTGACCTTATAACTCTCCATCAAACCATAATTTTTGGTAAACCATGTGATAATTATACATAATATCAATTCAACTTTCAATTTACTCCCCAAACATTTGATGCAATTATAAAAAAAAATGCATTATAGAAAACTATGTTAAAGAGGGAAACAGAGAGAATAAAAAATAGGTAAGGCAGTATGCTCCCAGGAAAATTATTGTCTTCAATAATTTTGGGGGAAATTATGGGACTAAAATAAGAAAAACTTAAGGGGGCAAACTGAGAACTAACATGAAAATCTGAGAATGATTTTAAGAGCATTATTTATTTATTTACAATCTACAAATGATCCTTTGATGTATAGAATTAATAAAGGCGAAGAGAAACAAGTACTGAAAGTATCAAATCTAGCAAATAGGAAAGGGTTTGGTTAGGGTAGGAAATCTGTCTATTTCCAAGTGGAGCAGCATGCAGCTGAAAGTAAATAAATAAATAAATAATGAACAGCTGCTTTTCTTTAATTTTTTTTACTTTTCAATAAATTAGACTATAAATAGGGATGCAAAATAACGAAGTACACTTTTGATAATAATTAATATGCCATGTTACCGGTCTTATTTAAGGTATATTGTCCTTGCAAACAATTATTTAAAAAGAAGAAAAAAAGAAATTACGTTGCGTGCATGGAGAAGCCTAATGATCCCACGTTGCAATTCACGTGGCCATCCCCATCCCACGGCCATTTAATCACTGTGATCAACCTTCTTGAACTTATAATTCCAAGGTACATGGGCCATCAATGTTGGTGAATAATTACGTCACTACTCCAGCCAATCAAATTAATCAACTTTTAATTAACATTTGTATTTTGAACTAATCATTTTAATTATTGGGGTGGCAAACAAACCTGAAGTAACGTGTATAAATATGGGACACAAGCATGCCACCACTCAACTCGTGCATGTAATTTTAAATATAACACTAGGAATTCAAGGGGTGGAGTTGTGTACCTTAATCTGTGCAGGTCTCGAATGGGGAGATCCCCTTGCGGAGATGATAAGATCAATGGCCTCAAGAAGGGTCCTTGGACTCCTGAAGAAGACCGCAAGCTGGTGCAGTACATCGAGAAGCACGGCCATGGCAGTTGGAGAGCCCTTCCAAAACTTGCAGGTCCTCTATTTCCCTCTTCTTTTCCTGAATCATTATATAGAAACACACAGATGATTACTTTGGTGAATATGATGAATAAATCTTTTGTTGTAAACAGGATTAAATAGATGCGGCAAGAGTTGTAGATTGCGATGGACAAACTATTTGAGGCCAGATATCAAAAGAGGCAAGTTCTCTCCAGAGGAAGAACAAACCATCCTTGATCTCCACTCCGTCCTCGGGAACAAGTAATATACAGTGTTTCTTCGGTATGCCCATATTGACTTTGCATTGAGTTTCTAATGCGAATGGGAATGCTTTAGGTGGTCGGCCATAGCTTCACGGCTGCCAGGGAGAACAGACAACGAGATTAAGAACTTTTGGAACACTCACCTGAAGAAGAAGCTCATCCAGATGGGGTTTGATCCGATGACGCACCGCCCAAGAACGAATTTTTTTGCCACCCTGCAACAGCTCATCGCCTTCGCCAAGCTGCGTGACTTTGTTGAAGGTCGGTCGCCTTGGGATGGCCACAGTATTGCTGCAGGGCTCCAAGCCGATGTGAACCAGGCCACGAAGCTCCAGTACTTGCAGCAGCTCCAGATGTTGGCTTCCATCGCGAGTAGTGCAGATACCAATGGCTTAATTAACCATATCACTGGCACAGACTCCATTCCTGTCCAAGAAGATATCGATCATCTGAATCATCCTCAAACATTTCCAGAGACTCAAATTCCATGCTCCTTCGATCAACCCGTAAGCATCAAGAATGATAATCAATCTTCCATATTCACCGAGTTTAGCCAAAGAGAGAACTCACCCAGGTCACCGTTCTTGTCTCATTCACCTCTGCCTCCACTCACCGACATATACTTTGGCAACCTCGGGGAAGCTAGTAGCAGCTACAGCTATGTTGGCAGTGACCTTCCTCCCTCATGGTCTGACAGCTTGTTCGATGGACAATTCTCAACTGATTTTGCCTGAACTTTTTCGATGATCTTGCATTTTTCTGTCAGTATTTACTTGTTTTTGCTTCTGTTCGAGGGGAGTGTTCAAATTTTGTGAAATAGCCTTTGTATGGTACCTGGTTGACATCAAAGAACTGCATTTGTATCATTGATGCAAACATGCAATATATATACATGGTTGATCTAATATCCTTCATATGTATGCATGGATTGCGATTTGATGCTAATATATCCAACTCTTGTTTCTAACTTCACTTCTTTTTCTCTTTACAGTTCTTCAACAGCAAAAAACTAACGCATAAAATGTCACTTTGAACTCTTCCCCAATTAGATTAGATGCGTATTCCCATAAGAATAGACACAATGTTTGAAGAACTGTAGTTATCAATACATGTTTCTGAATAATTTAGTCAACCAAACTTGTAGTCAGTTCCACATTCATATATATGTGGAATCTTAAAGTTAACATAACCTTCTAGATAAATTAAATAGATTGTTTTAGATTAAGTAGGCAAGAAATATACCATCTCAGGCAGTTAAACTTTTGACTTGGCTGCCATGTAAAAAAACATATGCAAGTTAGTAACAATGATAGGAAGGGACCAGTTAGATAGAACAATACTAAAGCTTGCCATTTCTATTTCCTTAACAATGATATCAATGATAGCCTCACTCAAGCGATAGGCAAAGTTGAAGGCCATGTGTCATCGTCTCCTATTTGATGAGCAAACATTTTGAATAACTTAGATTAAAAAGGATTAGGACATGACACAGGATCTAATTAGTGAGCAGGTGGGGTTGATGACTTTTCTTACAAGAGATTGACTGCTGGACCTAAACGAAGAGGTCACAGAGTTGAATTGCTTGATGGAACACTTCCATGGTATGAGTAACGTCTAGTAAAAGGTTGTGTGCAGGTTTCGCTAAGTTCAGTAATTCGTCCAGCAAAGAATAGAAAAAGAAAAGGTGCATGGTTATTAATGCAAATGACAGCAATCAAAGGGGGAACTCTTTCCACTACCTAATCACCTGCCCCATCAGTTGGATACCGCACGAAGTCTCATATGTCAGAGGTTAAAAAAAAATGAATTTGTATAGATTCTCAAACATGCCAGATGAGATATTGCATGAAGTGTTACAAATGTGTAGCTACAGAAGGGCACCACAAATTGATAGCTAGTTGTAGGCATATGAAAAAAAAATCAATAGTCATGTTCGCTAATCGCTATTTCTATTAGTTCTTCTTTTCTTGAGTAATCTAGAATTATATTTGTGATTAGCATAAGAAAGAAAGCATATGAGACTAAAAAACTTAAAAAGGTAGGAGGTATTCGTATTCAAACAACTTATTGTGCACACAAAGAAGATTTAAAATGAAAATTCCATAATGCAAGAACTTTAAAGACAATTTCTTTTGGCTATGGGCAATAAGCCTTTTTGAATGATACAATTTAGTGTCAAGCAGGTCAAATTCTATTTCAAACATTTAGCATTTCTACAATGACTACACAAATGAAATGGGGAAAACAGCTACTTGATTCCTAATGTTCCAAACAAAGATTCAGTAAAAAAGATATCAATTAGCTTACCATCACTATATCGGTCACTTTTCCAATATTTATGCGAACTGTAAATGAATTTTCTCTGTTTAAGTCTAAGTAGGTTTTTGTTGCTCTCTAATGTTTTCTCTCTTTTAGTATTTCATTAAGGTTTCTATAATTGAAGAAAATGTTGATTATTGCTTGCATTTAACAGACAAATCAGTTCTCTCTGCAATTCACATTGGAAATGTTAATATCTTTCCAATCTCTTTCAGATAATTACTTTATGGTATTTGAATACTTCATTTATAGAGCCAAGGGCCTCAGGCAATATGAAATTTTGCTCCTTCAATAACTCTGAAATAGACAGTATGTAAAAAAGCAAAACAAAGTATCTATCCTGAAATATACAATAGGATAATCAGTTACGAGTAGTAATGATGTATTGATCGTAATTAACAATAATGGCTTGATTTAAGTTTTGCATTTGCATCTCTATTCCATCCATCAAAGATTTCTTTTTTTGTCCATTTCTGTGTCATTCCAGACACACCGGCCGGCAGTCATGGGCCATGCTAGGTACAGCCCATGAAGTCAGTAAGATGTGCCTGGGCACAATTTAGGTTGTATAGATTACACTAAAGAACAATTGTGTGTGAAATACTTTTTGCATCTGTTTCTGGCATGCCACTAATGGGAGAGGTAACACAAGGTTTGCTGATTGCATCATAATTGTTCTTAAAGCAACAGCTCTCTTTCATGGCTTCTTGAGCAAAGGTTGGTTGAATCAAATCTCAAATACAAACACCACTTCGTTTCCAGAATGACACATCCATATGATTTGGGAATCAGGCTGTATTGCTGATAAGAAGTGGCAAAGATAGAGGAACCAAAATCCAATCACGTTGAAGTTGCTAGGTCATGTTCCTAAAACTAAAATTGCAAACGTTTTTGTTTTCTTGTCTTTTTGATATCATCCCTCCCTCTCTTTATGGACCATGAATGTCTAAATGAGGATGTCATTAACAGAAAGCTTGACTTGAAAGACAATTAAAGAATGAAACTGGTGAGACCATTTTCCCAAAGAGCGGTGGTTGGCCGAAGATTACCCATTTCCTTTGCACGCGCGATGAATCATTCAGCGGCGACGTCTCGAAGCGAAGCATGAAGATCTTCCCAGACTCACCTCTCTATCCCTTTCTCGCCAGAACAATGCCGGAGCAGGAAGAGCCTCGTAGACCTACTACTTCTGTGCTTCCTCGCTATTCCCACCGCAATCGTTTGTCCTCCGCTGGCGCTCCTTCAGATCTACTGAAGTGTATGCCATAACTGGTACAGTCGAGACTCATCCCGAGCCAGAACCAATTAACGGAGAAAGAAGGTGGAGAGAAAGCGGCCCAAAGAACGCTCGTTTTGGGCAGATCTGGATGGGTATGGAATCTAGAATCTAGAATCTAGAATATTCTATTTGTTTTGAAAAAAAAAAGCATATATATATATAAATTGTTGTCAAAACTTTAGTAAAAATGTTGAATCTGTCGTTAGGCTTAGTAATTTCACATGGAGCAATGTTGATCAGATGAAAGATTGGGGTTTGATTATCGAAAAGGCTGAGGAGGTAACAAGATTATTATCAAAACATAGTTTAGGTTTATGGTTAAATTTGCATGAGTTTAGAGAAATATTGATGAGATGAATTCATCAAATTGATGTTGGTTAATTTCAATATGTCTAACTAGTTATAATTTTGTCGATTGGATTGTATATATGAGTTGAAGTGAAGCGTTTTAGGTTATCTTAGGTTAAGTGGGACTAAGCCTATTTTAGATTAGAATAAGGGATATATGACTCCTTTTTTCACTCTATTAAAATCGAATTTAGATTTTTAAAATCAAAATCGAATTGATTTAACTGAAATAATTAATATTTTAAAAAATATTCTGAACTGATGGAATCCAACTGTTAATTTCAATTGATTAATTTGATTTAATCAATTTTTTTGCTCATGAGTGATACTTATATAGTAATACATATGTCACATATAATAAAGGAGGGTAGTTTGTCGATAATGCCTTTCCGTCCTCTTTTTCACACTTTTATTATTTTCTAATCCTTATTAATTACTTAATAATAAAATTAAACGGAAAACAGTGAACGAACAAGACTCCATGGCCCAATGGATAAGGCGCTGGTCTACGGAACCAGAGATTCTGGGTTCGATCCCCAGTGGAGTCGTGTATTCTTTCTATATATATATATTTTAATGTTACCATCCTCCCAATCTCTAAAACATTAACCAAACCTCCAGATAAATTAATATTTTATATTTTCACCCTTCCCTTCTCTTCCTTTTTCCAGATCAGTGATCTCGAAATCGATGGACTCGCTGGAGCTGCTGATTGATTGGAGTTTGCTGCGTAAAGCTGAAGTCTGCCTTACACCATTTTGTTAAAGATTGCTGTTTTTGCTGGAAAGTTCATTGTTTTATTTGATTCTTCCTATTTTCTGTAGCCGGAACCCTAAAGACGTATACCAGTAGGGTTCTTCGGAGGAAGTGCAGATGAAGGAAAGTAATATACTTGTTTACTAATTATTGTCAGTATGGTTTTCTTGATCATCATAGACTTGTGTGCATGCCATTCTATTTCACGAGCTTTTTCTTAGAGGATGTTCATTGATTCATCAATTGTTCAGGTTGAAGAAGTAAAGAAAACTACAAGACATTGACTTAGTAAAACAGCTTGTAAGCTAAATGGAAAGGAAATGGTTTTTCAAACGATTGTCTTGTTAGCCTGTCTGCTCTGCCACTGTTTGATCTATTGAAACCTTCGACAGCTGGTCCACCAGGTCCGCCAAATCTCTGGCCGAGCTGCCGCCTTCTGACACCGCCTCCACCGCCTTTCTCCCTAACTCCCGCGCCTTCTCCCTCTGCGCTCTCCCCGCTTCGCCCACCGCCTCCGCCACCAGGCGCGCCAGCTCGTCCGGTTCCGGCACGGCTTCCTCGCCGCCCTCGCACGCCCTCAACCCCGTGCCTATCTCCTCCTCCAGCAGCCTCGCGTTGAAGAACTGGTCGGCGGTCATCGGCCACGTCAGCAGCGAGACCCCCGCCGCCACCGCCTCCAGTACCGAGTTCCACCCGCAGTGGCTGATGAACGCCCCCACCGCCGCGTGGTTCAGGATCGCCACCTGTGGCGCCCACCCGGCGAGCACAAGGCCCCGTCCCGCCACACGATCCTCGAACCCCACCGGCATCGCCACCGCCCCTCTGGTCGCCCACACGAATCGAGCCCGGCTGCGCTCCAGCCCAGCAGCCAGCGCCTCCGCTTGCGCCGGCGACAGCTCGGCCATGCTCCCGAAGGCTACGTATACCACGGATCCGTCCGGGGATTCGGCGAGCCAACCTGCCAGCCGCTCGTCCAATCCGATCGAGGTCCCTGGCACTGGCGGGGCGACGGGTCCCACGGCCCAGACGCGGGCGTGCCCTAGATCACGCCGGAGGTGGTGGAGGTAAGTCCTCTCGAGCTCGGCGAAGGTGTTGAAGACAAAGCCCCAGCTGCGGGTGTTGGCGAGGTACATTTCCTTAACGAACTCCGACAGCGGGTCGCCCTCGACGTACCGACGGTAGGTGGAGTTGAGGTGGCGCCACGGGTAGAGCGGCGAACCAGGTAGATCGGGGAAGAGTATGAGCTCGACGGCATCATTAGGGTCGTTCCTCTTTGGCATCCGGCGCCAGAGCGAGTGGAAGAAGAGAGAGGCACAGCGCCCTGGAGGGGGAGAATACGAGGCGAGGAACGCCAAGCTCAGCAGCGAGGCTGTGGGTAAAACCGCAGAAGAAGTCGGAGAGGAGTGCGGTGGGGCGATGGTCCTTGGCCCAGCGGAGGAGGGGAAGATGGAGGCCGGCGAAGGCGCGTATAAGGAGGCGAACGTCGGGACAGGGATCTTCGTGAGCGTTCTCGATGCCTGGAGGGATGGCTGGGTCGGAGGGGAAGGGGAGGACGAGGGGGGAGGCGGCGGGGCAGCGGGCGGCGAGGAGAGAGACGTTTTTGGGTGTGACGGCGACTGTGACGATGACGGCGGGGTGGAAGCTTTCTGAGAGGAGGCGGGCGAGGTCTAGAAGAGGCAGGATATGACCGGCCGCCGGGAACGGGACCAACAGGAGATGAACTCGCCGCTCGGCCGCCATCTTTTTCTCTCCTCTCTCTCTCTCTCTCTCTCTCTTCTCTGGTGGTGGAACTGGTGATAAAAGGAAACCAAAGACTCGGTGTGGAGGGAGACTTCTTGTGTCGTCACGACTGACGTCAACAATTAATTAGTAAAATATATTGATTTTTTTATTATTAAAAGTATTTTAAATTTTAATTTAAGAGGGTTAATTGAGAAGATTAGGAACGGTTGTTAGGGCAAAAATAAAAAAATGGTTTTCGTTTTTTATTATAAAAAATATCAAAAGGAAATTTTATTTTAAAGTACCTTTATTGTAATAGTATTAATAATTTCGATAAATAAAAAATTATTTCAATTTGATTAAATTATTATATTAAAATATACTTTTTAAGTTGACTTGCATAAAATTACTTTAATACTATTATATTAGTTTAAAATTATTAGAATATATAGCAATTACATTAACATTGGATATGAAGATATTTTCAAAGTTAAAAATAAGATAAGATGACTTGTGATATTTTTTTAAAATGAAATTTTGCAACAATAAAAAAAATCATTTTTTTAACCTTTGCCTCATATAATCCGATTCATATGTTTGGTTGATTCCCATTCAAGTCATAAAAAAGTATTAAGTTTAATAGATGAGACAGATCAAGATCTATTTCATTATAACACGTCAAAAGTATGACCGACTTTGAATAAAAAATTAGAGGAAAGCGTTTATCTTTTTTTATTATTACTTGATGGAGTCCAAAAGGAAGAACAAGTTGCAGCTCAACAAGATAACAAGGGATATCAAGTTAAGATCATGGAAGAAAAGGATTATTTTACCTTAGATATTTTTATGATCCATTATGCATTAATGAATATCCAATTATATAAGACTAAAAAGATGAAGTATTTAATGTGCTAATTGAATATGTTAATGTTAAAGTTATAATTGAAATAGATTTACTTAATTAATGTGTTAATTGAAGATGAAGTATTTAATATGCTAATTGAAACAGATTAGCAAGTTACGTGTCTTAGTTAATCTAATTTAAATTTTAAATGAGCTTAATTAGTCACTTAACTCTCTTTCTATGCAGTAGGGATACTTCTCATATGTAGATCAAATTTTGACCTTTATTTGGATTCTAATGGTGATTTAAGCACAAACTAATTATGTAGTGTACTTAGGTCTTTTCTAAATGAATTTCCTTTGAACCTTTTATGATTTTTAAATTACTCAATAGTTATAAATAAATGAGGTGGCGGTCACATATGATATGTAATTTTAGTTTATTTCAATCTAAAATATGGTGAGACTTTCGCTCGTTGGTTTTTCATTGAACTAGAATTTATCAAGACAATTACTTATGACATTTAAAAACTTATCAACTTAAATTTCAAGATTGTGGCGTCTTCCATATTCAATATCTAATATTTATACTTTTTTAAATGTTGAATCGAGGTTCTTTTGATATATCTTATCAATTTAGTATCTCATTATTTTTTACTTCAATTTGTTGTGTGTTCATAATACATCCTTCTCCTTGTGTTCACATCATTGCCTAAGTCGTAGGAGCCTCAAGTTAATTAAATTGTCACTTTTTTTCCAACTATGTGAGATTAACACAACTTAATGATGATGGTGATGGATCAAGGATTGATGTTCCTACAATACGAGCATCTTTTTCAAAACTATTGATTGATGGTTTGCTATACTTTTTCAAAGAAACACATGTGATTTATAGAGGTACAAATGCCATATGGTCCCAAAACAATTGAGTTTTATGTTAGGCTCTATCCAAAGATGAAGCCAGGAAAAATCACATTGGAGAGGCGAAAAAAAATTATTAGTATTTACAAAGTTGAGGGGGGGGGGGGGGGGGGGGGGGGGGGGGGGGGGGGGATGGTCGTCCATTAGCCTCCCATTCGTTCCTCATTTATTGTCTATTTCTATACCCCCTACGCCATCCCTAGCTTGATGCTTTGGTTATCAAGATCTCTTCACGTAATGTTTTCTCTTCCCTTATTAATATCCATTATGAACCACTCGAATGCCGGAGAAAACTCTAGGAATTCTATTGTGGTTTAGATTGATTTATGATTGGACGAGGGCATAACTCGTATATGAGCATAGTCCATGGATATGAATATGTGAGCACTAATTCAAGTATGCGTAAATATAACTTTGCATGAGACTAATTTGAAGGGAATTGAAATTGCGCTAATATGATAGCCCAAATAGTGGAATTGTCAAATATATTGCAGAAGGGATTTGTCAAATATTTGAATGAAATTAATTATGATAGTTAATTGTGATAACAAACCATTAAGTTAGGCTTCCAAATTGAAGTCCAATGATAGGCCAACAATCCATCTTAATGCTTTATTAGTGGCCATTGGTTAATCGAGCAAAAGGCTCCACCCTTCATTTGGTCACTGAGGAAACACCCACGAAGATTCAGATGCCGTTTTATTTTTATAATTGACCTTTCATCCCTTGTTGATGCCCCTCTAATCCTATTTAAGAGATCCTTATCTTCTTTTCCAACTCGCTCAAATATAAATCATTCAAGTAATTCCTTTGAAACAGTTTGTGGTACACCGAATTTAGAGTGTTATTATTATTATTATTATTAGTATTATTATAATAATAATAATTATTATTATTATTATTATTGATAATTTAGGTGTTCAAATAATCCTTACATACCCCACTAATCCTTTCCGGGAGACCTCTATGAGATCATGCCTTCATCCTAGATGATTTTTTAACTTAATCCATTGGATCAGTCAATCATATGAGAGGTGTTACTTTTTAACAATCGGGAGATAAAGAAACTTTTATGTATAATTTTTTTGATTAAACTAGTAAGATCTACATGTAAAAAATAAGTATATTTATAATCGAATCATGAATATTAATTCTAAAATTTAATCATCATTACAATTTGAATCAATAACATTAACATTTTATAAATCTTCATCACTAGACTCTATTAATATATTAATCTCTTCACTATTTGACATCTCTCCATCATCTATTTCTTCATTTACATGTAAATGATATTTATATATATAAGTAATTGGAATGTAGATTGAATTTATAAATAAACTAAATGTAGCTCTACTTCTTCATTTTGAAATGCATCATGATTTTGGATCGTGATTAAGTTCGACATTTCTATGGTGGAGCATTCCTTTATTTGACAAATTACTAACCATTCATAATTAGATCTTCTTTTCGTTGGGTATTCAATATAGAAAATGTAACTTGACCAGCTTGTATCTCGAAAATGAAGGGTTTAAACTTGTTAAGTCTCTTGTTTGCATGAATTTCAACTAAATTGTAGTTTGAATATATTATAGTACTTATTCTTGGAGTCAAATCATACCATGAATATTTGAATAACACACGTATCTTTATGGGTAAAATAGGATATTTACCTCAATGATTTCATCAAATTTACCATAGTAATCAAATTTACCATGCGCACTCGATGACCCGAACATCGCTGCACATGTGGTTGACCGCTCGGCCATGGCTACAGTACATGTGGTCAACCACCCAACCATGCTTGCAAGCGCTCGACCGGCTGGCAAGGACTCCTAGCAGCCTACGGTTGCACGACCAGCTGCCTAGCTGCACAACCTCCCTGCAAGAGCAGCGTAATGATCGCAGCCAGCCTCGCGAGCTTAATGCGAGGCCATGGCCAACCTCGTGAGCTCAACGTGAGGCCTTGCGAGCTCATGGCTGTAGTATCATGTGGGGACCAGAACTATTGGGACCCGGACCAATAAAGGATCCGTTGGAACCATTAAAGGAGTAGGTCCGTTGGGATCCGGATCAGTAAGGAGTCTGTTAGCTATGACCATTAAGAAGGGGCTCCTAATAAGAAGTCCATTGGGACTGTTAAGGAGGTGGGTCTAGTGGGATTCGGACCAGTAAGAAATCCGTTGGAACCATTAAATGAACGGATCTATTGGGATTTGAACTAATAAGGGATCCGTTGAGACCATTAAAGAGAGGCTCCCAGTGATCCTTTGTTTGAGGGGTAGATTGTTGGATTATAAGATAGAGATATCTATATTAATATGAGATTAGAAAAAATCCTAAAATTATAAAATACAGATATTTTAAAAAATAAAATCACGAAGAGTTAGATTCAAAATGGATGAGCTAACGTCATGCACTATGAATCTCCCTAGAATTGGGGTGCAGATGAAGGAAAGTAATATACTTGTTTACTAATTATTGTCAGTATGGTTTTCTTGATCATCATAGACTTTGTGTGCATGCCATTCTATTTCAATTTCATGAGCTTTTTCTTAGAGGTTGATGTTCATTCATCAATTGTTCAGGTTTAAGAAGTAAAGAAAACTACAGAACATGACTTAGTAAAATACTTGTGAGCTAAATAAATGGAAAGGGTTTTTCAAACGATTGTCTTGTCAGCCTCTCTGCTCTGCCATCGTTTGATCTTCGACAGCTCGTCCACCAGGTCCGCCAAATCTCTGGTCGAGCTGCCGCCTTCTGACACCGCCTCCACCGCCTTTCTCCCTAACTCCCGCGCCTTCTCCCTCTGCGCTCTCCCCGCTTCGCCCACCACCTCCGCCACCAGGCGCGCCAGCTCGTCCGGTTCCGGCACGGCTTCCTCGCCGCCCTCGCACGCCCTCAACCCCGTGCCTATCTCCTCCTCCAGCAGCCTCGCGTTGAAGAACTGGTCGGCGGCCATCGGCCACGTCAGCAGCGAGACCCCCGCCGCCACCGCCTCCAGTACCGAGTTCCACCCGCAGTGGCTGATGAACGCCCCCACCGCCGCGTGGTTCAGGATCGCCACCTGTGGCGCCCACCCGGGGAGCACAAGGCCCCGCCCCGCCACACGATCCTCGAACCCCACCGGCATCGCCACCGCCCCCCTGGTCGCCCACACGAATCGAACCCCGCTGCGCTCCAGCCCAGCAGCCAGCGCCTCCGCTTGCGCGGGCGACAGCTCGGCCATGCTCCCGAAGGCTACGTATACCACGGATCCGTCCGGGGATCCGCCGAGCCAACCTGCCAGCCGCTCGTCCAATCCGACCGAGGGCCCTGGCAACGGGGCGACGGGTCCCACGGCCCAGACGCGGGCGTGCCCTAGATCACGCCGGAGGTGGTGGAGGTAAGTCCTCTCGAGCTCGGCGAAGGTGTTGAAGACAAAGCCCCAGATGCGGGTGTTGGCGAGGTACATTTCCTTAACGAACTCCGACAGCGGGTCGCCCTCGACGTACCGACGGTAGTTGGAGCTGAGGTGGCGCCACGGGTAGAGCGGCGAACCAGGTAGATCGGGGAAGAGTATGAGCTCGACGGGATCATTAGGGTCGTTCCTCTTTGGCATCCGGCGCCAGAGCGAGTGGAGAAGAGAGAGGCACAGCGCGCCGGAGGGGGAGAATACGAGGCGAGGAACGCCAAGCTCAGCAGCGAGGCGGTGGGTCCAACCGCAGAAGAAGTCGGAGAGGAGTGCGGTGGGGCGATGGTCCTTAGCCCAGCGGAGGAGGGGAAGATGGAGGCCGGCGAAGGCGCGCATAAAGAGGCGAAGGTCGGGACAGGGATCCTCGTGAGCGTTCTCGATGCCTGGAGGGATGGCTGGGTCGGAGGGGAAGGGGAGGACGAGTGGGGAGGCGCCGGGGCAGCGGGCGGCGAGGAGAGAGACGTTTTTGGGTGTGACGGCGACTGTGACGATGACGGCGGGGTGGAAGCTTTCTGAGAGGAGGCGGGCGAGGTCTAGAAGAGGCAGCATATGACCCGCCGCCGGGAACGGGACCAACAGGAGATGAACTCGCCGCTCGGCCGCCATCTTTTTCTCTCCTCTCCTCTCTCTCTCTCTCTCTCTCTCTCTCTCTCTCTGGTGGGAGACTTCTTGTGTGGTGGAACTGGTGATCAAAGGAAACCAAAGACTCGGTGTGGAGGGAGACTTCTTGTGTCGTCACGACTGACGTCAACAATTAATTAGTAAAATATATTGATTTTTTTATTATTAAAAGTATTTTAAATTTTAATTTAAGATGGTTAATTGAGAAGATTAGGAACGGTTGTTAGGGCAAAAATAAAAAAATGGTTTTCGTTTTTTATTATAAAAAATATCAAAAGGAAATTTTATTTTAAAGTACCTTTATTGTAATAGTATTAATAATTTCGATAAAAAAATTATTTCAATTTGATTAAATTATTATATTAAAATATACTTTTTAACTTGACTTGAATAAAATTACTTTAATACTATTATATTAGTTTAAAATTATTAGAATATATAGCAATTACATTAAATGAAGATATTTTCAAAGTTAAAAATAAGATAAGGTGACTTGTGATATTTTTTTAAAATGAAAGGTTTTTTTTGCAATAATAAAAAAATTTCTTTTTTTAACCTTTGCCCATATAATCTGATTCATATGTTTGGTTGATTCCCATTCAAGTCATAAAAACGTGCTAAGTTTAATAGATGAGACAGATCAAGATCTATATTATTATAACACGTCAAAAGTCTAACCGACTTTGAATAAAAATTAGAGGAAAGCGTTTATCTTTTTCTATTATTACTTGATGGAGTCAAAGAGGAGAACAAGTTGCAGCTCAATAATATAACAACAGATATAAGTTAAGATTGTTAATACTGATGAAATCAAAATATCTTTACAATGGTATGATATTGTCTACTTTGGGTCTAAGTCCTCATGATTTTGTTCTTGAGCTCTCTCCAAAAGGCCTCATACCAATGGAAATACTTTCCATCCTTTTAACCCCATGATCTTTTCCATGTACTTTAGATGTGGGAATGTTTGCACCCTTGCAACCCAACAATCCCCCCTCAAACAAAGGACCACAGACCCCCCTCAACGTCGTTTTTGATGTCTGAATCTTTGACCCACCAGCACAATAGTATGATATTGTCCACTTTGGGCCCAAGCCCTCATGACTTTGTTCTTGGGCTCTCTCTAAAAGGCCTCATATCAATGGAGATACTTTCCATCCTTTTAACCCCATGATCTTTTCTATGTACTTTTGTTTGCACCCTTGCAACCCAATAATCCCCCCCTCAAACAAAGGACCACAGGCCCCCCCTCAACGTCATTTTTTATGTCTGAATCTTCGACCCACCAGGACTTTTTGCCCCTCGGTCCATCCAACCTACTAGGACTTTCCACCTAGCCGCAGCTAAGACTTTTTGCCCCTCGGTCCACTCGACCTACTAGGACTTCCTACCTATTGTCTGGTCCTCTTGATTCAGATACGGGAGTACCCATTTCCTTTGTTTAAGGTTCAAACTACATTGTTAGATCTGGATCCCACTTTCTTTGTTTAAGGTTCAAACCACATGGTTAGATCTGGATCATGACTCATCCGGCGGTTAGTTCGGTGAAGAGTGGTCTCGCTTTGATACCACTTGTTAGTACCGATGAAATCAAAATATCTCCACAATGATATGATATTGTCCACTTTGGGCTTAAGTCCTCATGTCTTTGTTCTTGGGCTCTCCCCAAAAGGCCTCATACCAATGGAGATACTTTCCATCCTTTTAACCCCATGATCTTTTCCATGTACTTTAGATGTGGGACTATGTTTGCACCCTTACAACCCAACAAAGATCATGGAAGAAAAGATCTATTTTACTTTAGATATTTTTGATGATCCATTATGCATTAATGAATATTCAATTATAAGAGATAAGGCTAAGAAGATGAAGTATTTAACGTGCTAATTGGAAGATGTTAATGGTAAAGTTATAATTGATATAGATTTGCTTAATTAACATGTTAATTGAAGATGAAGTATTTAATGTGCTCATTGAAATAGATTAGCAAGTTAGGTGGTTGAGTTAATCTAATTCAAATTGTAAATGAGCTTAATTAGTCACTTAACTCTCTTTCTATGTAGTAGGGATAATTCTCATGTGTAAGTCAAATTTTGACCTTTTATTTGGATTCAATGGTGATTTAAGCACAAATTAATTATGTAGTGTACTTAAGTCTTTTCTAAATCAATTTGCTTTCGACCTTTTATGATTTTTAAATTATTCTACAGTTATAAATAAATGGGATGGTGGTCACGTATGTAATTTTAGTTTATTTCAACCTAAAATATGGTGAGATTTTCATTCGTTCATTCTTTATTGAACTAGAATTTATCAAGATATTTACTTATGACATTCAAAAACTTATCAATTTAAATTTGAAAATTGTGGCATCTTCCATTTTCAATACCTAAGATTTGTACTTTTTTAAATATTGGATCGAGGTCCTTTTGAAATATCTTATCAATTTAGTCTTTAATTTTTTTTTTACTTCAATTTGTTGTGGGTTCATAATACATCCTTCTCCTTGTGTTCACATCATTACCTAAGCCGTAGGAGCATCAAGTTGATTAAATTGTCATTGTTTTTTTCCCAACCATGTGAGATTAACACAACTTAAAGATGATGGTTATGGATCAAGGATTGATGTTCCTACCTACAATATGAGCATATCTTTTTCAAAGAAACACACATGATTTATAGAGGTAAAAATGGCATATGGTCCCAAAACAATTGAGTTTTATGTTAGGCTATATCCAAGGACGAAGCCAGGAAAATCACATTGGAGAGGCAAAAAAAATTTATTAGTATTTACAAAGTTGAGGGGGGATGGTTGTCCATTCGCCCCCTATTCATCTTTCATTTATCCTCTATTTCTATACCCCTACTCCGTCCCTATTCTTTTCTTCTGCAAAAAGGTGGATCCGCCACCTTAGCGGCCACACACGGTCGGCCCCACGACCATCTATGAGGAGGTAAATCGAGAAAGTGCAGTTGGTTACGACGCAGGAGGGTATTGCCTGGCTTCGCCAAGATTCGAACCCTTGCCCTCTTCTGCAAGTTTGTTGCGTCGTAACCAACTCATCTATGCCCCGGGGGCTCCCCTACTCCGTCCCTAGCATGATGCTTTGGTTATCAAGATCTGTTCACGTAATGTTTTCTCTTCCCTTATTAATATCCATTATGAACCACTCGAATGCCGGAGAAAACTCTAGGAATTCTATTGTGGTCTAGATTGATTTATGATTGGACGAGGGCATAACTCGTATATGAGCATAGTCCATGGATATGAATATGTGAGTGCTAATTCGAGTATGTGTAAATATAACTTTGCACGAGACTAATTTGAAGGGAATTGAAATTGCGCTAATATGATAGTTCAAATAGGGTTGGGAATTGTCAAATATTTGAATGAAATGAATTATGATAGTTAATTGTGATAACAAACCATTAAGTTAGGCTTCCAAATTGAAGTCCTATGATAGGCCGACAATCCATCTTAATGCTTTATTAGTGGGCATTGGTTAATCGAGCGAAGGGCTCCACCCTTCATTTGGTCACTGAGGAAACATCCATTAAGATTCAGATGCCCTTTATTTTTATAATTGCCCTTTCATCCCTTGTTGATGCCCCTCTAATCCTATTTAAGAGATCCTTATCTTCATTTCCAACTTGCTCAAATATAAATCATTCAAGTAATTCCTTTGAAACAGTTTGTGGTAGACCGAATTTAGAGTGTTATTATTATTATTATTATTGATAATTTAGGTGTTCAAATGATCCTTACATACCCTACTAATCCTTTCCGGGAGACCTCTATGAGATCATGCCTTCATCCTAGATGATTTTTTTTAACTTAATCCATTGGATCAGTCAATCATATGAGAGATGTTACTTTGTCTAACAATCGGGAGATGAAGAAACTTTCATGTATAATTTTTTTGATTATATAAGCAGATACATTATGACTATCGAGAGTAAAACTACATGAGTTTTTTTTTATTTTTAAAATAATAATTAAAAGATTAGATGAATATTAATTACTAATAACATTAATACTTACCAATCCTCAACATAATTTGACCACCGTGTATACTGCTGTAATATCTGACATTATTATATCTACAAAATAACATTATAACATATACACATTCTAAATAATAATCAAATTAGAACAATAATGACTTATATGATAGAACTAGTAAGATTTACAGGTAAAAAATAAGCATATTTATAATTGAATCATTAATATTAATTCTAAAATTTAATCATCATTACAATTTGAATCAATAATATTAACATTTTATAAATCTTCATCACTAGACTCTATTAATATATTAAGCTAGCTCTTCACTATTTGACATCTCTGTTGGTGCCCTAGTTAGTTTTGATGTGATCGACCAGGTTAAGTTAGGTCCTGTGTTTTGCTAATCCCTCTACTAAGAGCGCAGGAGCTTAGGTACAGAGGAAGTCGAGCGTAAGACGTAGCGGACGAGAAGGATTGTGCGGGGAAGTGAGCCGACGGGCTCGGTGCAATCCGAGGGACGCAAAAGCTATGGAAGAGTACGCCGGTGGAGCGAGAAGGATGTGTGCGACGTCCGAAGGACGAGAAGCTGGGAGGAAGCACGCTCGAAGGGCGAAAGGCCGGAGTCGGGTTCGGGTGAGCCTAACTCCGGTTGGCCAGAAATCACCCAACCGACGATTCTACAAAAAGTTAACAAAAGTCAATCTGTTGACTTTGACCGTTGACTTTGACCAGAGAAAAGACTTTGACTAGAGAAAAGACTTAGACTTGGACGTGGCGTTTGAAGAGAAAAAAAAAGGGAGAAAATATAATTAAGTTTTTATCTTTTATTATACAAAGGATAAATACTTAATTATTACTAAGGATAATTCTCTTTATCTTTTATTAAAGATAAAGTTTATCTTTATTTAATCAATGGTTATAATCAAAGTCTATCTCTGATCAATGGTTAAGATTGCATCAACGGATCAACGACCAAGAAAAAGTTCATCTATGATCAACGATTTAGATTTATTATCTTGGGCTATAAATAGACTTAGAGTTTTAGAGTATAGACATTCATTGAATTATAATCTCTCTTTCTCTCTAAGTTTTTGAGTTCTCAGTTGTAAGACTTCTCTGCCATAAGGAGTATTCATTAGTTGAGCATCATTGTCTTGGAAGCAACGATCTGTTGCAACCAAGTTTTTTTTAAGAGACGAGTGCATTCCGCTTCAATTTTCTAACCGTCTATTCAACCCCCCTTCTAGCCGGTCAACTCGATTCTACAATCTCTCCATCATCTATTTCCTCATTTACATGTAAGTAATATTTATATATATAAGTAACTGGAATGTAGATTGAATTTATAAATAAACTAAATGTAGCTCTACTTCCTCATTTTGAAATGCATCATGGTTTTGGATCGTGATTAAGTTCGACATTTCTATGGTGGAGCATTCCTTCATTCGACAAATTACTAACCATTCATTAAATCTTCTTCTTTTCGTTGGGTATTCAATATAGAAAACGTAACTTGACCAGTTGTATCTCAAAAATGAAGGGTTCAAACTTGTTAAGTCTCTTGTTTGTATGAATTTCAACTAAATTGTAATTTGAATATAGTATAGTACTTATTCTTGGAGTCGAATCATACCATGAATATTTGAATAATACACATATCTTTATGGATAAAATAGGATATTTACCTCAATGATTTTCATCAAATTTACCATGCGCACTCGATGACCCGAACATCGCTGCATGTGTGGTTGACTGCTCGGCCATGGCTACAGTACATGTGGTCGACCACCCAACCATTGAATTATAATCTCTCTTTCTCTCTAAGTTTTTGAGTTCTCAGTTGTAAGGCTTCTCTGCCATAAGGAGTATTCATTAGTTGAGCATCATTGTCTTGGAAGCAACGATCTGTTGCAACCAAGTTTTTTTAAGAGACGAGTGCATTCTGCTTCAATTTTCTAACCGTCTATTCAACCCCCCCTTCTAGCCGGTCAACTCGATTCTACAATCTCTCCATCATCTGTTTCCTCATTTACATGTAAGTAATATTTATATATATAAGTAACTGGAATGTAGATTGAATTTATAAATAAACTAAATGTAGCTCTACTTCCTCATTTTGAAATGCATCATGGTTTTGGATCGTGATTAAGTTCGACATTTCTATGGTGGAGCATTCCTTCATTCGACAAATTACTAACCATTCATTAAATCTTCTTCTTTTCGTTGGGTATTCAATATAGAAAACGTAACTTGACCAGTTGTATCTCAAAAATGAAGGGTTCAAACTTGTTAAGTCTCTTGTTTGTATGAATTTCAACTAAATTGTAATTTGAATATAGTATAGTACTTATTCTTGGAGTCGAATCATACCATGAATATTTGAATAATACACATATCTTTATGGATAAAATAGGATATTTACCTCAATGATTTTCATCAAATTTACCATGCGCACTCGATGACCCGAACATCGCTGCATGTGTGGTTGACTGCTCGGCCATGGCTACAGTACATGTGGTCGACCACCCAACCATGCCCGCAAGCGCTCGACCTGCTGGCAAGGACTCCTAGCAGCCTACGATTGCACGACCAGCTGCCTAGCTGCACAACCTCCCTGCAAGAGCAGCGTAATGATCGCAACTAGCCTCGCGAGCTTAACGCGAGGCCATGGCCGACCCGTGAGCTCAATGTGAGGCCTTGCGAGCTCATGGTTGCAGTCGGAAAGGAAGGGGAGAGGAGAGGAGGGAGGGATTACCCACTGAAGAAGATGCGAAGAGAGCTGACAATTGATCGAGATTGGGAGGGAAAGAAAAAAAATGATCGGGAACCTTAATTTTATTCAAATTTAGTGACTAAAATAATTTTTCGTCGCTAATTCAGGATAAAAATAAATTTTGAGACTCATTAAATAAATACAATTTAATTTTTTGTATTAATAACGACTGATATAGAGACCAAATTAAAATTTCGTCACTAAATTAGCAATTGAAATAAACTTTGATCACTAAATAACGATCGAAATAAAATTCGATTGTTAATTAATGATAGAATTAAAATTTTATCATTAATTTCATCGTTAATATATGATTCTCCTGTTGTGGTAGTCTAATTGGACTGTCATCCATGTAGTAGTTTTTGAATCCTTATAGCTCTTAGTTTTGAAATCAAGAGAGTTGCAAAGTAAGTGTAAATTTGAATTTTAATTATTTTTTCCCTCAACAATGATCATGAATGTGAGTAATTTATTTTTGATTTATGTAGTTTATTTTATTTAGGGATGTAAAAGTGGAATCAAGCAGTGTAATATTCAAGCTTATTTGATAAGATAGTCAAGTCAAGTAAGTTAAATTTAAAATGAACCAAGCCGCAGAAATAATTGTTCAAGCTTAATTTGATTTTATTTTTATGAGTTTAAACTTGATTCAAACTTAGTTTAAGCCTAATTTATTTAAATGCTATCGAGTTCTTAATATTTGAAATTTTTATATTTTAAATTTATTTGATTGATTATTATACTTAATAATATAAACTTATTTATTCATTTTAAAAACATTTTATTTATTTAGTATGCTAAGAATTTTATTGATGAACATGATATATGAACATTATTCATCAATATTATTCATGAATATTGTTATAAAGATTAACGAGCTAACACGTATATATTAAAGTTTATTTATTTAATTTAATAAATTATTTAAAAATATTTATTTAATTGATTGGTATGTATTGAACCAAACATAATTAAATTTTTATTAAATTTAACATCGAACTTATTTAAGAATGTTGGATCCCTTTAGTATTCTAATTTTATTTATGAAAACTTAGTTTCTTCAAACAACATGATGTTATTGTTGGATATTGGGGCCTTATTGGACCAATACGATTTTGTAGAAAAATCGAAATGCCATCAATTGATGAAAATCGTAATTGACTTCAAAATCGAAATCTACGTTTCGCGTAAATAGATTTAGACTATTAATTTGCTCAAAATCGATTAAGGGTGAATGAGAAATTAATTGTTTAGAGTTAGTCGAATAACATTAATTATTAATTAATGTTATATATAAGGAAATTCATGGGGAATAGTCCCACATCAGAAATTTTTGATGTGTTTTCTTTCCTTATTAATGATGTTGTGTTAATGAAGTTAGCACAAAAAGACCAAGTGCTCTCTTCTCAAGGGCGTGTGCCCGCCACTCGCCACGCGTGCAATGGGCACTTTGTAAGCGCACTTTGCACTTCACCTTTCAGATCTGATGGATGAGATTAAAGTTGTTATGTGAAGGGTTACAACCCTTCAGATTGTACGATCCAGATCGATCCAGTCCAAAGAACACATCCTCTCATCCAAAGGACATTCAACCTCTTCATTTGGTATAAATATATCCCTCCAGATTGGAAATTTCATCCTACGAGACGTTCGTCATTGTATCTTGGAAACGAATACGATCCATATCAGTTTATTTACAAATGCTAGTGTTCAATTTTACCTACACAATACACAATGAAGCATGAACACTCATGTCTCATCGGTTAACATTTTCATGTAGGACTAAATCAATCTTTTTCTTTTGTTTGAAAAATTAGGACTTTCTTTTTTTTTTTGTCGAAGATTGACCAAATCCTTCGGTGGATTTTGACCAAAACCATTCTCCATCCTAAAGTTTTTTTAAAAAATAATTAATTTCAAATCTCCACTTGATTATTTATATTCTAATCTGAATTTTAAAAAATAGGGAAAAATTAAATCGAATAATAAATAAATAGATTAGTCGCGTTCAAATTTTATAAATAATTTACTAAATTTAAAAAATATATTTACACCCGTTTGTTACTTACCCACACGTATACCCATCTGCAGCCCCGACCCGCCGGCCCATTTATTACTCGCCTAAACCACCGCATACGCAGCCCAGCTCCAGACTTACCCAAGTGTCATGCATCGGATGAAGCATAGGGCCCCGAAGCTCCTTTAGATGACCACCGCGTTGATGCCGTGACTAAATCGGGTATATTAAGAGATGCGAAGCGTCTCCTTGCCCGACCATTTTAATTGCCTTTGCCGTCGCATCCTTCCATCTCTCTCTCTCTCTCTCTCTCTCTCTCTGGAAGCGAGCGATCAGGTCGCCGTTAATGGCGGACAACCACCCCGATCTCTTCCTGCTGCTTCCCCACTTCGCCGGCGACGCCGATCCCGCTCCTCCGCCGCCGCCCTTCTGGTCTCCCCCTTTCGCTTCCCTTTCCTCCTCCTCCGCCGACCTCGACACCGCCTCCGACTACTCCGACGACGACCACGCCTCTCTCTCCCTGGACCTCTTCCGACGCCGCCCAAGATCCCCTTCCCGCCATCGCCCCTTCATCCCTCCCGTGTTTTGGTCCCACAACGACCTCGAAGAGCTCGAGCGCCCTGGGTGCCTTGGCCTCGATTCCGTGTTCGACGGGGAAGAGGACGAGAGCGAAGCGGCGGACGTCGTGGATCGGGGAATGTTCGTCCCGGATTGGGCCTCCGACGACTCCTTCGTTGGGCGGAGACGCTGCCCTTCCGAGTCGACCGAGTTCTCCAGGGCCCGGCTTATGGGTGAAGGTGGCCTTAGGGTTACTGGAATCGACTCCGATTCAGATTCCGATGAACAAATCGTCGCCATGTTCGACGAGCAAATGGTGGCTGAAATGGGCATGGACTCCGATGATGGCGTGGGGCAGTACGGGCTCACCGATGAGTTCGATGTTCCTCTCCGTTGGGACAGCCTCCAACTGGGCGACGGCCGGAGGGACGTCAACGAGGGATTTGAGTGGGAGGAGATCGACGGCCAGGACGAAGAAAGAGATACTATTGATGTAATGGTTCTTGGCCACGACGTGAGGTCGGATGAGAGCGGAGTGTTGACGGTTACTGAGGTTGAAGATGAAGCGGTGGTCAGAAACGTCGATTGGCAGATTCTCTTGGCCATGAACGATCTGGGGAGGAGTCCACTCGATCCTGACGAAGTCGGAGCCTACTTTGAGGACCAGGATGGTCTCGCCTATGCCTCCGATTACGAGCCCTATGAGGTACTATTCGGGCAACTGTTCGAGCAAAATAGCAACTCCAAGGGCAGTCCTCCGGCGGCTAAGTCAGTGGTCGAGAACCTCCCTTCAGTGGTGTTAAGGAAAGAAGATACCACTGAGATCGATGCTGTTTGTGCTGTTTGCAAGGATGGAATTCAAGCGGAGGAGCAAGTCAAGAGGCTGCCTTGCCTTCACCATTACCACGAGGACTGCATCCTGCCATGGCTGGGTATCCGAAATACCTGTCCCCTTTGTAGATTCGAATTGCCAACGGATGATCCTGAATATGAGAAGCGGAAAGCCAGGAGGGCAAATGGTGTCATCTCCCTTGATGAATCACAGCTCAGGTATGATTTTGAAATGTTACCTGAAGCTTCGATCCTGTAAGGCCAAAGGTTCTGCTCTAAGATGCACACAAGATTGTGGTAAGCTTCTTTTCTGATGTTGCCATGTGGAGCTATGGCCTTTGATCTTATGCTTTATGTCGACTTTAGGGAATGATAAGCTACTTATTATAGTTCATCAATTGTTCTTGTGACAATTGGTTTTTTAAGCAGCTACCACATATACCAATAACCATCCAAATAACTGGTGGCTTCTGTTTTAGCTTCTGAATTGTCATGTTCCAGTCACTGAATTGGCTGCTTGCTTATGCTAATGTTTCATGTCACATACTGTTCTAGTTCGATTAAGGAACATTTGATCTTAGTATATCATCCGGAGCTTAGACAACAGTGTGCTTCAGGAAGTGTTGAACAGCGAAATTGCTAATTTGTTGGTATTGTAGTATCCATTGATTTGTAGTTGCACACAGCAAAAAAATGCTTGATCTATTCACCAAGTGTTTGCATTTCATGCGTGCTACATAACCTGCGGCTGTTTGTGGAAATGCAGAATTCATTTCTTCTGTATTTTATGTGTTTCCCTTTCTCAGTGTTGTTAATAAAAGCAAACGGGCATAATTCTGCGCTTTGATTTTATCTTTTCTGAGTTCTTCAATGATAGTTTTTCATGGGTTGATTGCTGCTCGTCACTGGACATAAATTGATAGATCATACTCCACGGTCCATAGAGTTTCTTCATGTGACTTGAAATTGAGTTCTGTGTTGATCATATATGTATCAGATGATGCCTCCATCAATTGTTGATCTGTTTTATCATGTTTCCCTGAGTTAGTGTTTTTTTTTAATTGTTTGCCAGAGATAACTTTGTTGCCATTTGTTGCCATCTTTAGATGGCATGTAAAAGAGAAGACGATGTTTCACTGTCTGCTTGTAGTTCCTCTTCTGTTTTCTACAAAATCTCCAGAGTTCTTTAAAGACTTTTGTTCTTCGCAAGCTAAACTCATATTCAACGATTCATTCTGTTTTTTTTAATATAAACCTGCTTTACTTTTTCTTCTGAAATAGATAAAGTAGCTTTGGTTAACACTGCAGATGCAAATCCTTCAATATTGTTGAAACATCAACTAATGATCTGGTTGAACATGATGTTTGTTTACTAGAATAACTTGCCCCGATTGTTCTAGTTTCTGATTCGATCAAAATAACAAAAATATATAGATATTCATCGTAATGAGAAAAACCATTAAGATTATTTTTTCTCCAGGTTCTTTATCAAGTTGGCATGCGCCCTGCTTATCTGATAAGTTCATACTTTTTCTGACTTGATTTTGTGGAATTGTGTTGTTTCTTTTATCCCACTCCACTTAGATTGCACTCATGGAGAATCATTTTAAAGAATGTTTTATTTATTTATTTTTTAGATCAGGCTTGTCATGTTGAAATACACAGCAACGCATTTCTTTACAATGTTATTCTATATGCAATCTGTCAATAGTATTATTATAAGCGAAGGAAATTCCAACTCCTTGAAGATTCTTTTTCTTGCTTTTTTTTTTTATAATAATAATTCAATCGTATAATTACTTTTGGGGCTTTTGACTGTGCATACAAAATGAGAAGCCCATCCAATGGTAATACGAGTGGGCCTTGACACCTTAGATACCGATATAATAACTGATATGAATGGCTACTCGTTATTCAAGCAAACTTGAATCTGATCATAGCACAAGTTGAAAGTAGCCTATCAAGTTTATTAATTAAGTAGAAAATGAGTTCGATCAAGGTGCCTTATGAGGTTGTTGAGTCTAGCCAGAGTGGAATGTGCTTGGAGCAAGGTATATACAGGCCATCTAGAGTGAATCTTTTGTGGTCGTTCAACACGTGAGAGCAACAACCCCAGGTCACATGTTAAGTTGCCGACATCCAACAGGGGCGGCCATCAGCACACATTTAATGGTAAAGTGGCACGCTACTAGTTATAATCCCTGCAGCAGCACCTTCTGGCCATTCGAGATCAACAATGCTTGTGGGTTAGCATCATCCTTCGCTCGCCCACTACATATCAATCGTTAATTTTGACTGGAAACGCAGTTCAAGTATTGTGAAACAGTGACGCGTAATTGATTCAATTTTGGGCACACTGACCAGCCAAAGTAGCGGCCAATTTGTTTGGCCGAGGCAACTCCAACCTTAGCTGTTAAGCTGCATGTTTAAGGAGCTCAAATTGATCTCTACTGTACGGTCATGAAGCAGTTTCATCTTAAACCTACAAAATGCAAACGACTTGGAGATGGAGTGAGGGAAGTGACTGGAGGTGTGCCGGCTAAGGCACTTGCAATGGAAGGGTCCATCGCATCATCTTGATGTCCCTCTCCTATATGGCAGACACTACGCCTCTGTCCAATCAAAACCTTCTCATCCCTTCATTAACACATTAATTGACCCCTTGTTTGCTGCGCTGGTACCTTATTGAACGCAGATGAATTACTTCTTGGCCATGTCAGGGAAATGGTAAGGTCACCGACCTTTTGAACAAACGCAAACTTCAATCTCTCTATGTATGTGACTTACGCTAATTTGATAACACAATCTTAGTGGAACCAAGCAACTAAATGAATGCCTTGTTGATCAGGAAGGAAGAAGGCTCAAAAAGGAGGATCCTTGCTTCTGAACAATTAGACATCATTAAACCTCCAAAAAGGAGAACCAATTTATGAAATTCATTACCGGAGGTTCTCTGACATCCTTTTTTGCTGCACAAGATCAATAATTAATGGCCTCCGAAAGATTGTTATTCAGTCTCCTAACGAATGATTCCATTGAATGCGTTGGCCACTACCTTTGGAAGACCAAGGGAATGGAGTCAAAAGTTAGTGTCTGTCGTTCCAAAGCATCCACCAAAGAGTAAAAGTTAGGAGTAAATGTGTCAACCTCTGAAGCCAAAAAAAAAACATCATGTTCTCCTAGCTCCAGCCCTTTTGGCCAATTCCACATAGCCCGATCAGGTTAAGATGCAAGAACAATGTTAGCAAATGAAGTTGACATTAACCTAAAGCCAAAGCCATCACAAAGATTTGCTTGTCTCCCGTTCAAACACCGGATTGAGAGTGCTTAGAAAGATTTACTGCTAAATTACACCTTTACACGCCCCCCAAAATGACAGGAATTGGTTGTGGCATAAATCTTTGTCAACCAGTAAAAACTAGATTCAAGGTTGTAGAAAGAAACAATTGTAAGACAAGACAAAGAGACAGATAAATAGATGAGCTCATAATGACCAGGAGAGTCAAAATTTTAAGAAGTGAGGTATTTATACCGGGCATTCTTATTTTGAATAAATCCAGTCTCCTAACCCAACAGAAAGAGGGGGAAAAAAATTGTCTTCTTTCCAGGGAGGATTAAGGAAATTATATTCACTGTTGCTTTCTCTAATCTCCTAGAAAAGCATGAAAAAAAAAGCTTGAATTGTATTTTGGTTCCACTAAGAATTGATACAAATAAACGTAACTTACCTCTCTAACACCCACCAATGGCAAATCCATCAATATTTTTACTGTTTACTTCCGGATACCATTGTAGCAATTTGGAAGATATAGAATCCCTCTTGCTCTTTTGGCTTAAGCTAACTACTACCTTTTGCTCAGAACCCTCTGTTAATTCGAATTCAATCCTTGCGATCAAGTCTTTGATTATCTCTGCAATCTGACTCATATATTGGCAAAATACTTGTATTTTTGTTGTCATTTTCAAGTACAAACTGCTGCAAAATATTTTTCAAGTAAAGCCAACAAGAAAAGCAAATGTTCCACCCAATCTGCATAAACTAACTTTTCAGTGAGAGGTACCCTTGCTAGAATCAAAAGAAATCTTGCTAACAAAAAGCTGCAAATGGATATTTTGTATAAATGCCTTTGCTTCATGTATAATTGCCCCAAAGGCATGTTGACAATAATATAATCAGTGATGCAAGAAAGACATGCATTTTATTGGAGATCATCGTCAGACACAGAAAAGGAGGAAGACTGGCAATGCCATTATCTCTGTATTTTACTTTAATTTTACCTTTCCATATACTTGCATACAGTTCAACAGCGGACTCATATAGCTGATCTAAACTAGTTGGAAAACAAAGAAAGAGCTTGTAGTCAGATATGGAGAATATATCTAATACTGAGTGTTGGAGTATTGTGCCGGATATACATGGGTACAGTGATAGATGAGGAATGTGAGAATCAAAAGGTGAATTCGATATGTGACATGATTAGTGAATCATAGCACTAAAAAAAGTCATAATCCACCAAATCAGATTCACAGTAATCAGAATCAGCGGCAAGATACTTTTGTATGGATACCATACACAGTCGTAGAATAAGTAGAATTTGCAAGTGCAATAAATTGTGGATAAACTGAACCAATGGATAAGTGAAATTAGAAGAAACTTCACTATAAGCAGGTACTGAACAAAGCATAACACAAGAATTTAGGCTTCAGCAAAAGATTTTTCAAAAATAAATAAATACAAAGCACTTGTACTGTATGAGCATATCTTGCTTGCTTTGGGAAAAGTTATTTTTTAATAAAAAAATGATTGTCCTACTCTAAGCAATAGAACCTCCTTTATGAAGGACTGAATAATTCTACAATTGTTCAAGAGAATTGGTAGCACTTGTTTCCTACTTCTTCATTCTCTTCCAATCGAGAGGGGTCCATAATGATGCACTCAAATGACTGATACTGTTTCTTCACTTTATGAATACTGACTCCCATTGCACTGTCATGCAAATTAAATCCATGTTCGCCATGTCAAATAACACAACTCTTCTCAAAAAATTTAGCTTCTTTCCAAAATTGAACATTCTTGGAGTACTGATACCATCCCTAATGCGGGTCTAATATGGGTTCAATCTTTCAAAAACCTCAAACATCAACTGATGAACTCCACACGTAACACATAGAATTACAATGAGACAGCAAGATAATCTATGGTAATAAACTGAAGACAACGAATAAGTCTATAGAAGAGGAGCTCTCCAATAATTGAAAAAAAAAAATCCTTCTTCAAAAGCTTTTTAAGCCTATGCACAACCTCGCCTTAAGCTTTCCACAGCCTTTTCAGAGTATTGGCAGTTTTAACAGCTTGCAGCCAAAAGGAAAGGACAAAGGATGAGCCTCACGATCCTATTCTCATTCAAAACTAAGTTATACCAAGTGCTCTACTGCACCTCGTACAAACCTACCTCATCCCATCTTCATTTAGTGGGGCTGAACTACATCCTACTTGATAAGTTAGAGTCCACCTCAACCCAACATCATCTAGGACATGTACTTCCCATCTCAGACAAACTCAATCCAGACCCTGCATGACTCTGGGCCAAGTTGCTTCCCATGGGTAGATCTGACCAAGACAAAAACCCCTTCGAGCCAAATTGCAACCAACTCGGCAAAGCAAACTGAATTCCGAATTGCTGTCAGATGGAAACAAACTATATTCAACTCAGATAAGCACAGTTAATTCTCAAGCAACATCTACCAAATCCAACCTTCTTGAAGCTACCATCCCAAATTACAGTCCGAGCTAAATGAATATAACTAGCTGAACAGTCTAATACGTTATAAAATCACATAACACCACATAAAATTTAACCACTCTACTGAAGCATGACCTTACTAATGCATTAAAATTACCATGATCCATTAATCACTAATAATCCATAATTAAATCATAAAACACCATGATATTATTATCCTGGTACTCCCACTTATGGCAAATGCCTGTCCCTATTAGCCAATCAGAAATTGTCTTAATGGTGGTAGCACCGTGTAATTGTTATGAGAAGGTCATCACTGCTTGAAGACCTTCAGACAGTTCATAATGGTGAGCACATAATTTTTTCTTCAAAAAAAAATCACTATAAAGGCATTCATTACCTGCATCATATCTCCATCAGGCAGTAGGCTGATCTCATGGAAGTGTTTTCAGTTTCCACCGCAAATTAGTCACCAACCTTCAAAATTTTCTCCCATTTCCCTTGAACATCTCTTTGTATCATCTTCTTTCTGTTCTTGTTCAGATATCATAATCCATCATGAAATCTGGAGAGGTTGCCAGCTTTAGCTACCTTTCACCTTCGTACTCCAATATGCCTCATATTTCAAAACACTCGGAGATCATTCCGGTGATGTGTGGCGTGATCATTTCAGATGAAGTATTTCATCGTGAGCAAGTAGTCAGCCAAGCTGAAGAAAGGAGGAAGAGGAGGATGATATCAAACCGAGAATCAGCACGCCGGTCACGGATGAGGAAGCAGAACCATATCAGTGAGTTGTACTCGCAGGTCGTCCATCTCCGGTCAGCAAACTGCCAGCTTCTCAATGAGCTGAACCGAGTGATTAGAAAGTATGATCAGATGGTTGACAAGAATAGCCAGCTCAAGAATGAAGAAGCTGAGCTGCAAAAGAAACTTGAAAAGTGTGATGCAGAGAGATCTAAATGAGTGCACGAGAGATGTTGTTGACATGTTACACTATCCTTGCTCTTCGCATCAACTATGTGCGACTTCAACACTAGTCTGCTTTTGTTGCATTCAAACCTAATTTGGCTGCACCGAGATATTTAAGCAATGATATCAAATGGACGAACTTCAGTATTGAGCCTTCCAACTAAAGCAATATAAATTTATTTTGACCATCAAGACAGATGTGTTCTCATTCCACCTCATCAAAGCCAGGCAGCTCAAAAATCAAAAGAGAGAATATGAAATTTGTAGTCATTGGTTACCACTAGAGTCAAATAACAAGAGATGAAAGGAAGAATCAGAATCAATAACTTGAATTTAGATTGAATCAAGATAGTATTTACTTCAAGTGGAAGCTTTTATAAATCTAAACATAAATGGACGAGGGCCATGTCTACGGCTCAGGTAGCTACAAAGCAAACATGGGCTAATCTATGCAGCAGTATATCCAGCATCAGTATTGATCATTCAATTAATTCCAACTAAATGTTACTCTATTTCAATTGCCATTCTATTCTATCAAATATAGTATGGCAACTCGAGTACCCTTTTCCAACTTTACAAACTCTGCAACAGCAAAAATTTCCTTTGATGTTATGTATTCAAGTATATGATGTTTGACTTGTACATAAACATGACACAAGATGACTACATTTGGATTTAGTTATACACTTGCAGGATTATGAATAATTTGACAAATATATCGTGCTATGCAACCAAGACTTGGAAACTCCCGTCCCTTACCTTAGAAGATTACATTCTGCAAGTTCTAATCTTAACTTTTGATCTTTCTTTATTGTAGAATAGCTTGAGCAATGCAACAAAAACGGCAGTGCTTTTCTACAGTAGTGAATTTAGACAATCCTCTATGATCATGAAGATGGGGTTGTCATTCGATGCATTCGACGCACTTTCAAATAGAATGCCATCAATTCTAGCTTGAACTCCATTCAAGTAGTTTAGACCCAACAATGCTTCCTTCACTGTCTTGTCCAGCCCTAGGAGAGTGTTTCCAATCCCAGTTATTATTTCGGGTATTGTCGGTGAAGGTCTTGACACCTCAACTAGCTTAACCTGGTGGTGTCACAAACACGTTATCATCTGAACTCTAAAGATTATGCACAAAATAACTGTATATGCATATATAGTTGCAATCAACACTTAAGAAATTTTGCTAGTGCAATTATGGGGGCTTAAGAGTACAAAAATCCAATGTCAACGAAAATCAAGAATAGAATAGAAAAGGAATGAAACAACTATTTCAAAGGAATGTAAAAGATAATGAATAGAGTACACTAAGCATTGATTACTTGGGTTTATAGATAAGATATCCTACTTGAAATGTACCCAGTATGGTGTGAATAGTCTACCTATTCGACTCAGCATTCAGCTCAACCAACTTGTTCTACCTAATTGGCCTAATTGATCTACGTCAAATCCATCGAACCACTCTCCCTAACTCACTTGACCATCTGCCTTGTTGCTCCATACCCTAACAGCCCGTCTACTAACTTAATCAACTAGATCGACCCAACCAATTCAACCAACCCGATCAGCTCAACATGTTCAATCGATCAATTGATTTATTTAGCTAGCATAACTCACTCCCCCAACTTGCATGTTTGACCCATTAAGTCTAATTGGCCTAGACTAGTCGACTAATCAACTAACCCACCGAACCCTAACCCAAATTAGTCCTAACACTCCATCTGTCCAGTGTAATCCAATTGTTTGAACCACTAAGCCCAATCACATCGAACTCTCTCCGCTTGATCAACACAATCAACTGATAAGGCTCGGCCTACCAACTCAACCTAGTTGACTCAATCAGCCTGATGAGCATAACCGCCCCAATCAAAACAAGGTTCCTCACAAATGGTTCGACCAACTATTTTAACCCCATAGACACATTTGACACAAATGGTTAAATATAGTAAGAAATATTTCACAAGTAAATATTTTTAAAATGGAATAGATAAGAAATAATTATTCTTGAAATATAGAAAACAATAGCTACTCATTATGAATTAGGAATCACAATTTGTGGAATTGTTATTATGAGCTAATTTTTTGCAACTAAATATAAAAATATTTATTCCATATAAACTTGTATGTTAACGAATAGTTGTTCCTATGAGCCAAATGCACCATATTTGCATCAAGCATTTTTTTACGGATGCATTACCACTGTGACTTGTTTATTAGAGAGAGATGGAAGGAAAGAGTTCTATAAATAACCTCACTATTTTCTACATTGTTTTTTTTTTATTTTCTTTTGGTGCAAATTTGTATAAGATTCACTTTTCATGCTGTGTCATGCACAACATGAGTAGAAAACAGATACAAACCTGCCTCTCTTGTGGTATTTTTGCCTTGTGTTTTGCAATGGCAAGAGCTTGGGAGAACCCACCAATTGCATCAACCAATCCACGAGATGCAGCATCTTTTCCACTCCATACCCGTCCTTGAGCAACCTCCTCCATTCTTTCCACCTTTTCACAAGTGATATATCAAGAGGACTATCTTAGGAAGATATAGTACAGCTTATTAAAGCATATATAAGATCTTACAGGCATTGACCGTGAGAATGCTGCTTTATCTCGAAATAGACGGTAAGCATTCTGTGCTGACTTTTCGAAGAGTTCTGCTTCATCTGGTCTGGATGAATAACAATAAATATATGTCATAATATATACTGCAAACAAAATTATACTTTCCCGGGAGAGGAAATAAGTAATGATATGAAAGGCAAATATATCTCTGTCTGGAAGGAGATGTTCAGTAACATCCGAGACCTTTTGCCTCAGAGAGTCCTCAAATCTACAAATGTTACTTGAAGAAAGCATATATGTTTACCGGAAAGGCCGCTGGTCAGCAGCAATGAGCTCCGCATATCTTCCCCGTGAAATAATCTCCTTGTTGAAGCCAATCCTCTCATACAGCTTGTTTAAGCTAAACCTACCTATGATTTGTTTTAAGTGATGTTAAACAAGTTCCAGCAACCCAAATTGCCTTGGTACCATAAGAAGTTTGATTAATTAACCATTAACCCAAAAGTATAAGATATTAGAAAATTGTCAAATCTATACTTAGATAACCTTAACAAATAGAATAATAACTCTGATTTTTCTTTTACATGGCGGTTCAACAAATCAACCATTTAGCTAATAAATAATTTATCAGATAAAGATAAGCATGTCAAGCAAAGTTGTAGACTAGCAGTTTAAGTTCTTCCAGTGGTAAGTAAAAGAATCAAGAAGGGAAGAGAGTGCAGGTAAGTTTTATGTAGTTACGTAACCAGACATATTAACCAGTTTCAATAGAGTCAAAACCAGTAAAAGCTAGAATCGTTTTGTCATAGTTAGTGTTTTTAGTAAGTCATTAGGGTTTTTTTCTACAATTTTTTTGTTAATTTTAAATATGTTATTACCTTTTAAAAGTTTGTTACAACTTAGAGATAAGTTAAGAGTTTTTTTCACGACCCAGTCATATTATGAGTATATAAAAAGAGGTTAGGATCCCTTGTACATTCTATCTTAAGTTTATAATATTATTCGCTTCCTTGTTTGTTTGTCGAGAGTTGAGTTGCTTTAGTGGCACAATTAATTCATGCAACATCTAGTATACTTTGTATATGTATATATTGCAAATAATTACCTTTAGTAGGAGAAAAGTGAATCGTAAATTTCATGCTATAGATAGATCATTTTGTCATGCATTGTTAGGATGAGAATATAATTACAGTTGGTAAGAAAAAAATAATGAATCATAAATTTCATGCTATAGATAAAACCATTTGTCATGGCATTATTAGGATGAGAATTCTAAGTCACAATTTAGAGATCAACGCTAAAACCAAATTAAGAGTTTTTTCTCGAGATGTGCTCTTTTGGATCCCCAACTTAAGAGAGAAAATAAAAGATTAATGTGCTTCACCATCATGTTGAAGTAGAAAAATGAGAGAAGAGGAGGTTTAAAGTTAAACCTAAGATGGACAACAGGAATGTTGAACCAAAGATGGTAATGTTATAATTATTATCAAAAAGAATATTCATATAACACTCGAGAACTTTTACTTTATGTATTTTTTTGAGACTAAAGCTTTGCACATCTTAATAACATTATAAACTTTTCAAAAGGACAACAATCAACAATAATCAATTTAACTACCTGTGACAACTCCAATAGAACCTGTCAAAGTAAGCTTTTCAGCCACAATAGCATCAGCAGCCATAGCCATGTAGTAACCTCCACTTGCAGCAACATCAGACATTGTTGCAATCACAGGCTTAGAAGCAGCAAGAAGCTTTATCTCCCTCCACATGCTAAATCATGGATGCAATGTTTATTATGTTGCAACAGAAACAATAACAAACATTAGATCATAGAAATGAAAAATAACATGAAAATAACACAACAGTGAAACCTGCAGTCTTAATCATCAAAAGGGAAGAAGAAATGTGCCACTGGAGCATTTTTGGCAGTCTTAATCATCTCCTAGATGTCAAATGTGCACGTACAACACTTGGACAGATGCAGTTATTCTTACTATTCAAGTGCAAATGATGCATAATATGGTTAATGTTCTCATTTGAAAAGTAATCATCCAACGGATATGATTGTCATGAAAGATGGTTTTGCCAAATAATTTTTCTAAAGCATTACGCTCACAGATCAATGTGACTATTGGAGGATGCACTGACACAAAACATAGGCAACCTCCTTTAGCATTGCTAGAGCTTCTAATGAGATCAGACCAATGTTTGAAGTTAGAATAATTATCAACACGTGCATAGGTAGTTTACATTCACTGCAAATTTTTAAACACATAGGTAACTTGAATGCACTCCCACCAGCTTGCATCCCCCCTATTGTTGCATAATTTATAAAAGATACACTATGACATCAAGATGTGACCATACTTGATAAGATTTGAAATATGTAAACCACTTAGATGCCAATTCTTTGCTCCGATCAGCTGTCATAAAAAGGCAACCCGGTGCATGAAGCTCCTGCAATGCGGGGTCCCGGAGAAGAGTCTATTGTACACAGTCTTACCCTGCTTTGCAAGAGGCTGTTTTCGAGACTCAAATCCGTGACCTTCATGTCACACAGCAGCAACTTTACCATTGCACCAAAGTTCCCTTTCATCGATCAGCTGCCATCTTAAATAATATCAATGTCCAGGATTTATAGCACTTACAGGTCAGAAGCAAGAGCATCGCCACCAGGGCTGTCAATTCGCAAAATGACAGCTTTATACCTTTTTGATTCTGTGGCAAAAGAATCGAACAATTTCAACTCTTAAACAGTCAAAAAGCATAGGGAAAAAACTGAAATTAAAGAAATCCAATGTTAAATTTTACAAGAGTTAAATATCAGCAGAAAACTTAAAACCAATTCAACTGGCATGAACAGGCACAGAAAATACAAAATTGTTAAGTATTTCTATCATTGTCTATCTGGGAGAGTCCAGCCCTACTTGATTAGACATCTATGAATTGACAGATCTTAAAAGTCCATTTTCTATTTGGAAGAGTTCGATGTCTTTTTGACACAATTAACACCAGAATAGACTTTCTTGCCATGGACCTCTTCTAAGGATTCTCCATCAATCATTTTCTTAGTCCCTAGCACCTACAGTACAATTTTGTTCTGTTCAAACATGAAAAGGATTAACATATTCATGCTCAAATGCAAATGCTTTGGTATTACTAGAAGACCTAATTACAAAAACTATGAGACTCACCTATTCTAAGCTTGAACTGGATAAGAACATAAAGTATGGCCATGGAACTTTATAGAATATGTTCAATTTGAACATCCCAAACCTCTGTAAACCTTCTAAGGATATACAGAAGTTTGCATTTATATACAAATTGAGTTCATGGATTTCCACCCAACAATCAAAAATAAAAAATTTCAGAACAAACCTCTAGCTCCCTGAATCTTCTCAATTAGTTGCTCACTAACAATGCCAGAACCAGAGACACTCAAAGGGCTACGAACGCGACTTATGCTTCCAGAGGCTCTAATAATAGCAATTTGCTCTTTGCCTCCTTCCAACCCAAGGGTCCATTTTCGTACTTTAGAATACTTCCTGTTGAAAGTAAAAGAATTTAGTATCTTGTTACGTACTCCAAATGAAACAAGTAAAACAGTTGCAATATGATGAGCACTCAAAGGACATTCAAATATGGGCTTCAGATTAAGCGACAACTGAATGCAATCTCCCCTGTGATATCAGTAATTATCGACCTAAGATAATAATTACCTATAATCAACCATCAAAAGATCCTTTTCATCCTTTTGACCCAATCTTTTCTTTAGCATTGACTTAACCTGCAGCAAGAAGGCATGGAGAAGGGATAAGAGTATGAAAGAAATGATAGTATACCAACTGATTGTAAGTTGAAACAAATGATTTCCACTTTCATATAGCTAAAGAAAATTAGTTGCCATGTGAAGGACAACACCAAATAAAAGGGGAGAAAAAGATGCACTCTAACTAGACGCATGATTATATCTTTGAAAATATGTACATCAAAGCCCAAACTAGATGCATGGATATATCTTCAAGTTTTATTTCAAGACAAGAAATTGAAGGATCTCAGAACTTCAGGTTCTTAAGGGAACAAATATAATGTGTAGCATTCACAAGTAATATATTGATTCTGATGAAACAAGGCTAAAAAAATTGAAGTACTTTCTATGTTAGATTTGTTTCTAACACATGAAACAAACAGAAGTTTGCACCTCATCATCATATGATATATTTGTTATATAACCTTCTTCTTTAAGCCTCTCAACTTGGTAAACTCCTGAGTTCAGGAAGTCCTCAATTTCCTCCCTTCTCTTTCCTGTAACAAAGCAAAATCGTGATTGTAAGAGGCAGACATGTTGAATTTGAAATTATACGATTTAATTCAAAAGACGCAACACCTAGAGTTGAAGAAATGGTTTCTAGCCAATTCTCATATATATTATCAAGCAAAGTTGTAAGCATCTCACAAACTTCCTTTGACATGCTTTTCTGAGATAATTGGTCCCCAGCACTTTTATATCTTCCAATTCGCTGAATTTCTGGTTGAATTCCTATTTTGTCAAGCACACCTGGGAATTAAAATAATGGTTAGTTCAAGTCAAGCTGAAGCGAATCTGATATCAGATACCATACAAAACTATTTAATCTAATAATAAGTGGTTGAATTTCGGTTTTGGCAGATTATCTCCCCTTATCAAACAACATATATTTCTTGCTAATAGAATTACCCCCAAGGAATGATGATTGAACAGTCAAACCATATAATGCAACATAAGCACTAGGTGGGACATAGCATTCTCCGCAGGAAGATGCAAGATAGTACTCTTTCTCCCCACATATGGGTATGTAGCTCACAATGAACTTACCTGGAGAGAGAAAATATCAACGTTAAGTATCCAACTGTATAGAAAAACTACAGACTGAAGTCAACTTTCAATCATTGTATCAAATGAAGTTGCATTCCATGCATATTAAAAGGTATACCAAGCAAAAGAGCTCCATTGGTATATGAAGCAAAAGAGCAGACAATCTTAATGGATCCATAATCATCTTTAACAAGAAGAGCTTAAACAATGCAAATCAATCCATAAAGCATGCAATCAAGTTGTCTTCGTGAGACATGCAATGTCACTCAAGTTCATCTCCTTAATCAACCATATTTTTGTTCTTGTTTTCACCAGTTTAGGTTCATATTGGTTCATTTGTCAACATTAAGGTCTTATTCATAAATCAGACTGTTACATAGCCCACTATACGCATTTTCACAATAATAAGATGATTTTTCCTTTACATTTTCAGAACACATGTAATAAAGGAATGTTGATAGATAACAGCTCAGCATGATTCTCACCTACTAGTGGTATGGTTATGCAAGCACTAATACACTTATTAGTTGGTTGGTATGCTTCCAAAGTTCTTTTATTCATGCACATTAAGTAATCCTGATAACATAACAAATTGGTACCATTCACCATGCTTCCTCTATTTTCTTAATAAAAGAAACCACTTGAGAGTCAAAACTATGAAAAGCAAAGGTGTGCTTGAAACCAATTGTAGAAGGTGCAAAGTCTAAAGTTGTTTTCATCATTTGCAGCAAGCCACTAGATCTCATCAACTGAGTTGGACAATTAAGTAAATTATTCAATATACTATAGCAGTGAGAATATAAGGTCAGGATGAATACAAAAAGATAGAGGGATGGGATCATAAGATCCCAACTACCAGTTGGCTTGGCAAAGAGAATGAAATGGCTCTCAGCATAGCCCAAGCTTAAGGCCAAGCTATGTCCATCACAGATTTACAGCTAGACTTGTGGATCTATGTCAGGAAAGGGATTCCCAACCTCATGTCATGGCCGGCGTGACCAATCATGTGTTGAGTTGCGGCATGATCTAAGCACAAGTCCATTCGAAATTCTCCCAAAAAAATGAATTCAAACTCTAGCAACAACAAGTTTACCCCTCAAATGGTCAAAAAATTTAAAATCCTCACAACATAATGATCATTTGGCTGTAAAAAATGATACCCAACCCTTAAAAAAACCTTAATAAATTACATTTCTCTATAACTATCCTCTTACCCCAACCATCATCCTCCATCCAAAACAATCTTCTCATCTCAAGCTCTCAACTCTTGTTCTCTCATGATTACCTGTATATGAATGAGCAAGGAATGAATTTCTGCTCATTCTAAGGAATCATCTGGGAGAAAAAATAAACAAAAAAATATAATTATCTTAGACTCACAAAATCATTTTTCATACCATTTTTATCACCACTACTTTTCAAGAATTAACAAGATTGACTTCACTGCAGTAATTTTCATTACCTGACTTCTTGAAATTCAATATATGTCGTCGTATTTCATCAATCTTGGCCCATCCACAGCTTAATGGTTCAATTTCAAGATAAATTCCAGATACCCGAGGATCATATGCTGCTTTTATGAAATTCTCACAAATTTGAGGTAGAGATAACCCAGAAGAGAAGCGTGATTTTAGCTGATCAGATATCTGCACTAAAACAAAGTAAATGCAACATGGTGGTGCATTTAATCTGTCTAATATCTACTTATGCATAACAACCAGTTGTGAATCTCAGCCAATGTCATAAAAGGTGCAAGAGGCCAAAGGTCCCATATTGTCTGAGGCCAAGTCATTTGTGGCGCTTATAAATATTACTATTGATTAAACCAAAAATAGCAATGAAGGCTCAAGTTTTAGATGTTAGAAGTTCACCATAGTTGGAACACACGTTGGTAGACTGGGTTCAAACTAGTATGTACACTCGCCAACTTTTGTGGTAACATTCCATGTATTTTTGCCCCATTTTCATCCCAATTTGTCTATTTAATTAGAGAAAGTAAAGTAAGGCAACAAAGGTTAAATGTCTACATTATGTCAAATAGTTTTTCGAATCATGGGTTTAGGCATTGTATCATGGTCTGGCAAAGCAGGGCAAGGTGTTTCAGTAGGCAAATTCTACTGTGGTCGAACTTAAAAATGGCGCACAGGCAACAACAGTTGGGCACTTATTAAGCCGCATATTTTGATGAATTCAAGTCTAGGAGGCAACAAAATACCCCACGTCTATGGGCACACTCATGACTCATTTATCGGCATCAGGACTCGACTCACGATCCTAATGAACAAATCGGAGGAGTCCCTGGTACTCGACTTTTTTTCATCAGGAATGCAAATCCCTACAAAAACAAAGAAAAGAAAGCAGGAGAACCAGTAAGACCCACCTGGCCGCGAAGTTTCATGCAGAGCACACTCCCTTTCTTGACGCGCTCCCAGGGAAGCGCGAAGAGCATCCTCGTCTTCACCACGAAGCGCCGCCACCAATCGAACTCCTCCATCTCGAACTCCTCTTCCACGGGGAACTCCCCACCCTCCGCCTCCCCGACGGCGCCGGTTGCCTTCCCCGCCACGGATCCATCGGAATCGAAACCCTCCCCATTCTTTGACGCCTCCTCCTCGTTCTCGTCTTCGGTCTTGTGGGCCGCAGAGGAGGATTCGAGGGCTCGGACACGGTATCGGCAGAGAATGGGACGGGAGGCGAGGCGGAGGAGAGGACGGCGGCAGGAAACGGACGAGGAGCGGAGGCTGGCGAAGCGGAGGAGGGAGAGGGAGGAGGGTGGTGGATTGACGAGAATCGCGGCCATGGAAACCCTCTTCCTCCTCCTCCGCATCTTCACCCCGTATTTATAGGCGCGAGGAGGAAGAAGGAGATAGAGAACTGGAAAAAGTGGAGACAAGGTTGCTCCACAGCCACGTCATCACTATGGAAATTTTCATTTCCCCACCTGAAGTTTGTATCTGATGTTTTTATGATTTTTTAGGTGTTGTATCAGAATTTGTACTTATATTTAGCACGAAATCTCTCAGTTGCACTGAATCAGAAAATCCTTCACTTTCATTCCTTCAGAGAAAAAAAAAAAGGCTACATACAACAAAAATCCATTGAAACAGCAAATTGTTCTTGAGTTCCTTCATCACTCACTGAACAATCATCAAAGATCAAACTTTTTAACAATCTCACAACTATTTTATCCATCTCATCCTGCTCCAAGTCTGAGCTTGCTGTTTTTATGGGATGCCCACATCCGACTTGGCACGCCCACAGGTTCAGGATCAAGCATGGTGTTCGCTTTGCGATTACTGTTTTCACTAGCTGTCACCTTGGCCCGGAGAGTTCGATCGCTTGGACAAGCAACGACGAATCATCGGTAAGGTTAGAGTAGCATCTCTCCGCGAAACTGAATTCAGGCATCTTGAAGCTCTGGGAGTTGACTCTCTGTGAGGCTTCCCATCTCTCCACCAGGCCATCGCCTTCGAGCATTCGGACGACTTCAGACATTTTGGGCCTGTGGCCAGGGAGGAACTGTGTGCACAAGAGCGCAACTTGCACAATCTCTTCAAGCTCAATCAGATCGTAGTTGCTCTTCAAGTTCTTATCGATGAGCATATCGAGCTTCTTCTCTTGATGGATCATCTTCACCTGAATTCATGGTGAAGCAAGCATAAGCGACTAATCTATATGATTAATCTAACAATTGAGATTCTCATCATTCTTTACCCAATCGAGCATGGTGCCTTTCTGGTTCACAGACTTGCCGAATTCTAAAGCTGTCCTGCCAGTGATGAGCTCGAGTAGGAGTATTCCGAACCCAAAAACATCTGTTTTTTCGGACGACTGTCCAGTAGAGAGATACTCCGGAGCAATGTGTCCAACGGTGCCTCGAACAGCAGTAGTTACATGTGAGTCCCGGTGATCCAAGAGCTTTGCTAGTCCAAAGTCACCTACGATGGCTTCGCAATAATCGTCTAGCAAAATGTTACCAGCCTTTACGTCTCTGTGAATTATCTTCGGATCACACTGCTCGTGAAGGTAGAGTAGACCTCTTCCAGCTCCCAGTGCTATCCTCTTTCGAGTAGTCCAATCCAATGGGGGTTTTCCTATATCAACAAGAAATGGATTAAAGGATTTACCAGATTTATGTATCAGGAAGTGAATGTTGACCGACTAAATAATCACTTTTTAAATTTCCTCATAACTTCAACTGCGTGAATCATTTGAAGCAACTATAAATCTAATTATAGTAACCATTAGGTTTTGTTCTTCAGTGGTTACCTTTGAGTCGAGAAGCAACACTTCCATTTGACATATATGGGTATACAAGCAGCCTCTCGGTCCCAGTCATACAGAATCCACAGAGTCTCAGGAGGTTCCGGTGAACAGCCAGACTAATCATCTCAACTTCAGTCTGAAACTGGATCTCACCACCGACGGCGCTTCCATCCTTGAGCCTTTTGACAGCTACTAGAGTCCCGTCTTTTAGATGACCTTTATAAACTATTCCGAAGCCACCTTTACCGAGTATGTTCTTGCTGCTGAAGTTATCTGTCGCAATCTGAAGTTCCCGAAATTGAAACCGCTTTAGATTTCCAAGGCAGACTTCCTCATCATGTTGTTCTGTGCCAATTGATAAGATGATGTTCTTGAGTCAGCACTGATGTAGTATTTAAATGATCATGATGCTAATACATCTTACTCATTACTCACCATCGACATGGTAAAGAATTTGCTGGGTATGTCTTTGCTTCCACCAAAGAAGTATTCCGACACCAAGAACTACTAAACCGAAGAAACCAAAGCTGAATCCAACTGCCATAGCAACTTTATGGTTTCTTGGTTTTGCTACAGTCGTAGTGCCTTCATGATATATGAATGGAAGTTAAAATTGAAAGCCAGAAGACAAAAAACACAAATTAAGAAGCAAAAACATACTATAACATCTATAAACACCAAGTACACTATGTCAAAGATCAAAATCTGAATTAAATCTGTCACATGATCTTGTTTTTGATACATTTAAACAAAATATTCCCTAAAACAAAGAAAAAGAAATCACAAGATTCAAGTTTGACTAACTCTCTGAATTATTCAAGTCGTAGGACATCGGTATGGGGGTCATCCCGAAGCACTCTTTCTCCGAATCAATAGAACAAATTAAAGGATTTCCAACAATGCTGCAAAATTCAAAATATTGAGGTTATATAACAATCAAACAAGAGGGAACATTACTATTCTATCGAATACTGAAGTACCATTCTCAGTAGAAAATCAAAATTTTACACTGTTGAGTAGCAACAGTTCATATATTTGCCAACCTTATATAAATCTTAATTATCACATACAAAAGAGACATCAATTTCCAATGATAGTAGTATTCACAACATTGAGGTTATGAACGATACAAATTTTTAGAAACTGAGGGTCTACTCAATTGAATGCTCACTGACTATTCCATATGAGCAGACACAGCTCAAACAGTATACCACGTTTCAAATGATAAAACTAAAGACAAAGATGGAGAAGAGAAGCCAAATTTTCTTACTTGAATGTCTTTGCCGGAAAACTTGGCACAGGCCCACTCAAGTTGTTGTAAGACAAGTCCCTGAATCATGAAACAGAAAGTTCTCAGCCAAACAGTTCTTGTAGGGTAGTTCATCGAATAACAAGCTCATGTGATGGCTTACAAGAAAGCAAGTTGTGTCAGATTGGTCAAAGACATAGGGAATGCTCCTGAGAGACTGTTATTATTAAGCCTCCTGGTTTCATTTCACAAAGTATATAATCAAATCATGGATCCATAGCCTAAAAGGGCAAAATTAGGGCACACTACACCACTTTGTTCTTACAAGTACTGTAGATCTTTCAGCAGGCTTATGGAAGAAGGGATTTCACCAGTGAAGTAATTGTTGGAGAGGTCAAGCGTTTTGAGCTTTGAGAGCCTTCCAATCTCTTTAGGCATGGGTCCTGATATGTTGTTGTTTTGGAGGAGCCTGCAAAGTAACATGTCCAAGATGAGCAATGAAGAAAATATTCCCTAAACCAGTTCTAGTTATCCAAATCAGAACTCACACAATCTCAAGATTTGTCAGATTGCCAATGCTTGGAGAGAGTGTGCCGGATAAATTTTGGCTTGGAGTTCCTCTGAGAAGATGAAACTAGGAATCACTTGTAAAAACAAAGCAAGAACAAGAGAAAGGAGGAAAGAATGTGTGTAAGGCACTCACAGGCCGATGACTAAGTTCTCAGACGAACAGGTAACCATGGTCCAGCTACAAGGATCCACAGAGTTCTGATCCCAGTTCTCAAGAACACTGTGGGGGTCCTTCAAAGAGGCTTTGATTCCCATCAGCGCTTGAACTGTGAAAGCAAAACCCGAAGAAGAACACATCAAAGGGGAAGAAGGAACTGAAACCAAAACAGGTCGGCGCGTTACCTTCATAGTTGACGCCTTTAGGGGAGAGAAGCCCAGCAGAGGGAGCCCAAGAGAAGAGGAAAGCCACAAGAAACAGCTCGTGTGCATATTTACTCCTCCTTGGTCTCATTGAACCACCAGACTTCAGTAAGAAGCTTCCCATGATGAAGTGCTGAGTCCTGGATCAAATCATTAATGGCCTCTTCTTGTGGATTCTAGTCTTCTTCTCATGAATTGGAAGAAGAAGACTGCAGGCTTTGGTAGCCCTCTCTTTCTTCTTCCTCCTGATGCAGTCAGTGGTGAGTAAAGGAAGAGGAAAAGCAAGGGACACACATGCCTGCCACCTTATGATGCTGGAATGCTAGAATCTGGAAATGAGTGTATAAATAAACCAAAAAAATGAGGAAAATCCTTGCTTTATGGGAATGAGTGAGATATATACTTGGTCGAATGACTGCTATAAAGAGCAAATACCATGCGGATGCAAGCTGACAATTGCTGTGCAAGTGTGTTGAAGGGGAATTGTTCTGGCAGAGTAAACAATTGGATAAGAACTTGGACTGGGATGGGATACAGTTCATAAACAAATTGTTTGAAAAACAAAAATGGCATAAAGATAGGATTTTGGCAGTTGGGAGCGAGCAAACGGCGGATTTAGTTGGATATTAAAAAACTATACGAAATTCCAGAGCTGGTTTGTACGAGACCGAATCTAGAAGCAACAAAATATCACAAGAAAACTTAGAACAGAAAAGAAATAGGGCCAGAATAAAAGTTACAATTTATTGATAAAAGTGAAGCCATCTGCATGAGAAGAGGACAAAAGAGAGCAAGAGTGAAGATGGACAAGGCAACTTTGTTCAGTACCTTTCTCTCGAGCTGTCACAACTCGAAGACAAAATAGATGGATTGTGAAGCACCGTTGGATCTTGATCATGTCATTTTGGGATTCCTCAAACGAGGGAGGATACAGATGGAAAATGGCACGAGAACGGACTTTAATAATGTGTGTCATAGCTCATCTGAGAGCTCCACTCCACTGACTGGAAAATGGGAAACGCTATCTACAAACTGTGAAATGAGAGAGATCGATCATTCAGTATTTTAAATTGACAAATAGAAATCAGTAGTTAGTTTTGGTCAGTTTTAGAAAAAAAAATAACATGCAAACTGCAGTTGGAACTACACTTCAGGGATCTAAAATTCTAATAAACAATAATTTCTCTCGATCATGGTTAACAGTCAGTTAGAATGTTCACTTGTATGGTATAGTTTTGTTCTCTTTCTAAACCTTGATTGACTTTATGAAAATGGTGGAGACCAACAAACTTCTTTCAGGATGTGATGAACTTGTTCAATCTTTTGAAGCTCACACAATTGTGAACGAGATTATGGTTCACCTGGCTGACTTGGTGTCAGGTAAAGCTTTGCCTAGCATGTAGAAAGTAAGAAAGATTGATTTATATTGGTCCAAAGCATTAGAGCATCCAATTCACTAAATCATTTTATCATTTCATTTTAATAATGTTTCCAGCAGCATGTGATCACAAGAACAGTATAAACTATCCTTCTTTGATTTGATAGCCTAAGCAAACCTAGGCATTGTTTAAAACATTAGTTCATCCCAATGGCATTGTTTAATCCATCCCATTCAAGGCTCGCACGCCACTATGATTCCATAATTCCTTCCTGTGTGTCGAGCTGTTGGTGGGGCAAACTCACTCCAAAAGAATGGCGAGAAGCTCAAGAAGAATGGGCGAAGGCAGCATCTTTGTTGGGCTCTCTTTCCATCATTTCCATCCATAAAATATCGCCAAAGTGCTGCCTTCAAGCTCGCCAGAGCTGAGTGCGTCCATCTACTGTTTTCTTTTGGTTTATTTATTCTCCCGATGAAAGTTTCTCCTCAAACATGCACAGAACACTTGCCTCGGCGCACAGGGGCAAGCCAGCAGACTGTCAATCAGCGTGAAAGAGACAGCAAAAGCAGAGTAAGAGAGAGGGAAAAAGAACAACGGGAAAAAAAGAGAGAAAAGGACCAAGTGGGAGACCATGCAGATTGCAAGGAAAAAAAAAGATAATTGGACAAGAAATTTAGCATTTTAATTGGATTTTTTTCATAGTTTTTTACGCGTAGACATTTTTTACGGCTTGAGAAAAATTTCCTTGCAAGTTTAAAGAGCATGAAATTTTCATAGTTTTTAGCGAAGGTTGAAGAGTATGAACAGCTTCTGTTCCCTGGATTTTATAGCAGAGCATTTGTATCCGTGTTACTTTAAATTACTGTGATTTGTTGTATATTATTTTCGTTGAAAGCTTCAGATGTGTCATCGGCTTCTTAACACCAAAATGAAACAGAATCGATTAAAGGAGGATCGTGAAGCCAAATGAACCTGCAAACACTACTCTCGTGAGAAGGAAGGTCATGGGTGTCATAGTGCGACCACTCCAATACTTAAGTCAGCGAGCGAAGAAGAAGAAGACCAATAGAAATGGATTGTTTGTATGTACACGTACCTAACCTTGAAGAGAGATCTTTCCTATATATGCGAGAGGGATGTCATATCCCATCCTAATTACGGAGAATGTTACATTATCAGTGATTACCTTGTCAGAAGAAATGAAGTGGTCAGAGTGGAAGTTTCATCGTTGGCATGCAATTGAAGGGTCATTTCGAGCGTGCTTGTTAGAGTATGGACTATGATTGATGGCAAAGGCATGTCAAGGGGAATGATGATCTTTATGTATGATAAGAATAATAATGTTTAATGAAACAGGGCGCCAAGAGTTGAAGATTGTCTGAATCGAATCTGAGCCGAGTCCGTGTAGGGATGATGCAACCAAATTGACTGAGAAAAATCGGTCCTCACGAGGAGTCGGCTCGGGTCTAGGAGTCTGTCTCCACGAGGATTCGACTCGGGCTTAGGAGTCTGTTTTCACGAGGATTCGACTTGGGTCAGGGAGCCTGTCTCCATGAGGATTCGGCTCGGGTCTAAGAGCCTATCTCCATGAGGATTCGGCTCGGGTCTAGGAGCCAAGTCGAGTTCGGGGATGCAAGAGACTCGGTGGTTGAAATCGTGGACCAAGGATTTACTCTAATTATCCGTCAAGTCGACTGCTGAGGGCCGACACGAGGATCGGGCCGATAAATTGCCGAATCCTATGTCTCCCACTCAATCTACTCCTCACGGCCGTAACATATATGTTAGCGAAAGTGTTGCACACGGTTGCTAAATTAGCGTGAGGGACAAAAAAAAAAGAAGAAAATTATGAAACTAACCTTCTTTCACTTTTTGATCTTTAACTTCTTCAATCTCTATCTGACTTTGCTGAGATGCAACGACCATCAGCAGACCTTTCCAGCCTCCATCGTCAATCTCGTAGATGACGGACCTTGTTCGACCTCATTGACAGGAAGATCGCTACTGAACTATACACAGTTTCTCTTGAACTTTTTAGTGTCGTCATCTATCTACAGATCCTGAAAACAAAGGATATGTTCATCAATAAACAAACTTCCCAGCACAAAATAGCCCCAGCCTTCGTATTTCATTGAATGAGATAGTCCAAACTCCATAGATTATCACAGATATGATGCGGTACAATGACCAGCGGAATCACAGCTGTCTCCTTGCAGCAATCATGCAGTACAGTGATAGCCACCATTCCGAGATTCTGCTACGGCCAAACGTCTGCAAGAATCCAGCGACACTCTGGATGTTTCCTCAAGTATGGCCACGGCTATTCATGGACGTTGCCAAATCTTGCCATGAACAGAGGAGAAAGAGCAGAACAGGTAGATTCATATTTTTTTTTAGAATTTTAAAAAATGCTGAAGATTTCAGTTTTTTTTTTTGGGAAAAAAAGGAGTAAATTTTAGCATGTGAAAAAATTTCTTGACGTTTTATTCTTTAATTAATTCCAAACGAGTAAGATAAAGTCGCGAAGATCTTGGAACCTCTCCTTAATGGCGATGGTGATTGATCCCAGCACGCCATCGCAGACGCCAAAGTCGCCTTCGTTGCCATCGCAGACTCTCTCTCTCTCTCTCTTTCGTCCCTGTCGTCGCCGGCTCCACCGCCCTCGTCTCCTCTCTCGCCGGCTTCTTCCAGGTTGGTCGTCCCCTCTCCGCTCCCTTTTACCACATGAACGATCCATCACTCATTAGGGTATCCCTGTCGAGTTCCTTTAACTTGTCGATCTCAGATACTGTTTCCAGTTCCCATTTTACGATCTTCTTTGGTTATGATGTTTTACTTGATGGTTATCTTGCGGGTTTTGCTGTTGAAAAAGATCAGAAGAGAAGTAATTGTTGCTAGAATTTTAATTTGCACAAATATTCTCAAATCTGGCCTTGAATCTTGAGAAATCATTAACACTATACTTTTTTATGTTTAATCTTTATTTTAAAAAAAGTAATAATGCATTCTCTTTGCAGTGTTTAAACATTGAAGAGCAGGTCGAAGAGATAAACGCACACTATAGCAGCCTTCACATCATTTTGGAATAGCCCTATGGGACCAAGAACAAGTCACTTTTGGGGACCAGGCGCAAATTAGGGCTCCGTTGTTTCTGTATGTTCCCTACCTTTTTCGATGTGCTATTTCTCATATAGTTGTAGAAAAATATCTGCTCTGAATCTGCATTGAGTCACTAGATAGAATTGATGAGAAACGATAATAGCGAATTGGTTAAATAACTTAATCCTTTCATGTTGTGGCATCCGTACGTGTATAAATTATTTGATTTGATCATAGTTGTGATCGACATCATCGAGGGATGAGTGATTACAGACAGAGTGCTCTATAGAATTTCTGTCCGTTAATGTGCATCTTTGTGTTGTTCAACTTTGTTTAATGATTGAGGGTGAAAAATTATTTGCACATGTATTTATCAATTGATTGTTGATGGTGTCCTTTTTCTCTCGCTCGGGCTCCTCCTCTCCCTTTGCCTTTGGGGCAGCCACTTAGATCCTCCAATGTGCTCTCGGTGGCCTCCAAGTCAAAATGGATTGATGGGGAGCAACGTTGCCGGCATGGCCCTTTTGATGGTTAAGTTAGCCTTGAACTGAAAGACGAAACTTGTAGCAATGCGAGGGAAAGAAATGCTCAAAAGAAAGAGAAGAGAGATTGGTGGTGGAGAAGAGTTGCCTCCGTGTACAATAAGAAAACCATCATCCCTTTTACTTCCGTTGATCCTTATAGAGTCAACGGAAGGAAATCTCCACGTAGTACCTAATATTGTAGGGTCGTTGAAGGATCAAGGGTGATAGCCGTTAGACCGTATACTGACATTGTCGGACCATTGGTAGACAAATTGTTAGAGGTTGTCAGGTTGTTCAGAGTTGTCGGAGGTTGAGGTCGAGTTTCTGAATTTCCTGAGTCCAAATGGTAAATCGTTGGATGAATACCGAGTGCTCTGGAGAACATACTCTAAATGACTTTCTCGAGCATTGTAACTTTGTGAATACTGTAACATCTCAAGAACTGTAGCTCTGGTGGTACCGTAGCATCCCGAGAACTATAATTTCGCGGGTACTGTAGCATCCTGAGAACTATAGCAACGCCCTGAGTAATATAGCTTCGTAGGTTTTGTAGCATCCCGAGAACTATAGCTCCCGAGTCCAAGTAGGAAGCCATAGGATGAAGGCAGAATACTCGGGTGAGCAGATTGACTAGTCGATAGTGCTTGGGAAATGAGATTGACCTATTGAGAAGTGAGGCTAAGTGCTCAGGAATAACTCCGAATACCATCAATTGTGTTACAAAATCAATTCTTTTTTCTTCATTCATTGAGCTGGGCTATGTAGCCCGGCTGCATGCATCTTTTTAATATGATTTCTAGACGCAAGTTCTGTTTTCTTGAAAACTACATGCTTCCTATTTTTCTTGAATAAGTTGGTGGACTCCAAATCATTTGACTGCTTGGATAATTATTTTTGTTTAGAATAAATAATTTCAAGTTCTTTAAAGAAGCTCCGATTCAAGGTTATCTTATTCTTTCCACTGATCTTTGTCGTTTTCTCCTTATACTTGTTAGTCACCATTCAAAGACTTGAATCCAGTATGCTTTTAGCAATTCCTTCATTTACTATCACAGTCCATATTTTTCATCAAAAGTTCATTATACAATTTTCTTGATTTTCGAAAATTGTTGAGGCTCTTGAAGATTAAGGGCTTAAGGGCTGAATGACAATTAAATCAGAAATAACAATTATGTGTTTGCTCTTGCCCTGAACTGAAAATTTATTCTATTGTGCTGCAGAGCCATGTGTGTACTTTGCATGAGATTTGCATGGATGATAGGATGTTGTAGCTACCTGCTTCTCGCCTGGTGCAAGGGTGAGTTCCTTGTTCCTTGTCAAACTTATTCTATGCCTGAGAAAAACCAATCAGGAAAACTCAAGTTATTATATTTACTATTCGAAGGTAATGATGCTTCCTAGTATTTTTATAGTTATCAAGGATAACTTGTTTATTGAATTTAGAACTACTGCTTTGTTCATCTTAACTTTCAGATTACTCGAGTTTTTCATTTTAGCATCTCGCTTAGTATCAGTAAAAATAAATTTTGCTTCCTGTGGATCAATGATCGCTTAGTATCAGTAAAAGCTAATGTATATTCAGCAACTTGCAGGAAAATGTTATACTTGTTTATTATTTATGTATTCTGTCATTAATGACTGCATCCTTGATGGATAGAGGAGCCTTCCTTCCTTCCTTCCTTCCTTTTTAATAACAATTAATTCTGCAAAATTATTAAGCGGTTTGTATTTTTTTAGTGCAACTTCTGGAGCCTTTCCCTATTTCCCTTCACCCAACGCAATAAGTAGACAAAAAAAGGGGGCCTTTTATTTTAAAAAATTTTGGTCGGCGACTTAAAATTAAATGAATCTGTTGTGGACGATCACCCATTTTGATATTTGTTTGACATCCAAATAAATAACTCTGAAAATCCAACCACGAGCTGTTCGCTACCTCTACCCATCATGATTCTTTAAACATATGATTTTCTTTTCGTTGGAGATATAAAGTCTTTATTATTTTGTGTTATTATTAAAAATATAGTTCTAAAAATTGGAAGCAATCCAGTAAATAAATCGAGAGTTTATAGATTTCGTCTCATGTATCATCTTTTAAACAGTTTGGAACGGAAATCTTAACACGATGATACAGTGGTAGAAATCTACTTCGGATTACGGAGTGATAACGTCAAAGTCTTTTCTTCATTTTTTTTCGTGATGTGGTGTAGTTGATCTTGTGGAGAATAACATACATCATAATGCTCATCGAGAGTTATTCCGGTGAAATTCCTTCGATACTTAAGTCATCACGGAATCTCAAAAGAGTATAATAAAAAGACAATAAATAAAGAATGAAATAAAAGTAAATGAGATCATACCTCTTTAGACAATCCTCTTTGTATTACACAGAGAAAAACTTATTTTATAGAGAAAAGCTTAAAGGGCATATTCATTGAGAAAAATCCAAAAGACGCAGGAGGGCTCTATTGACTATTGTAACCGCTGTATCCCTTTGCGTATTATGATAACTATCGCGTCTCTTTGCATGGCGTGAGGTCAGATCGGCGATAAGTCAGGAGATTGACTCAGCTCAACGGGTCGAGAGATCAACTTTGCTTAACAAGTCATAAAATCAGACTAACTCGACAACTCAAGATGGGACCCGTAAATATATTCTGTTGATCTAGAATTAACTAGATAACTATAACCTCCTCAATTCATTACACTTGAATGCCAATGATCAGGAATTCAATTTTTTTTTAGTATTTGATTTATACGACAAACAAAAAAGAGGTTAAAATTGTGGTTTGCTAATTAAACTCTGTCCCGCGTAGAGACCACCACTCCCCGTCTGCCACGTGTCTCAATTATTTCCAATACTGTTGTTATCATATTTCCATGACAACGATAATACCTTACTAACTTCTGTATTAGGATCCGGATGTCATCATTCAGACACAATTTTTTTCCCTTCTGAACTAGATCTCTACACGCGCTCGTACCGAGCACCTGTAAGTTTACCATTGGAGTCTAACGTGGCTGGTGTTGTAGAGACAACAGCAAGGGTTCGCCACTGTCGGCCGCGATTAAAGAAACACGAAGGGGTTGATCCAATAGGCCACGTGTCCGGAGCCGTCCGCGCCTACACGGGTGACGGTACCCTTGCACCCACCTAAAATAATACTAAACTGCGCGGGCACGTGTCCCTCTTCTTCTTGTGATATCCGCTCGTCGACCGACACGTGTTGTTCCGCAGCCTCCTCGCTTTCTATATATATATATATATGGATCTCGAATGGCAAAGAGGGCTACTAGATTTGTTTCTTCTTAAGTCAATTTCAGCATCGCGATGTCAGTCGCGACTACAGGTAGCCGGAAGATCTTCAGCCTTCCGGCGGTGACTCCCAGCACGTCCGTCGACCCCGTGTCTCTCATTGACGTCCTGTCCCTGCTCGCCGACGACGTTCTCGCCCTCCGCGGCGCCGCCTTCCCCGTACACCGCAAGTGCGCCCGCGAGGCGCTCCGCCAGGTCGTCGTGATCCGCGAGTTCCTTGCCGACGTCGTCGCCGAGGGCCTCCCTGCCTCCGCCTCTGTTGGGCTGGCGGAGCTCTACGTCGCGCTGCAGAAGCTCGGGCATCTCCTTCGCGACCTCGTCCGCCCCGGTGCCCGTCTCTGGGTGCTGGTTCACTCGGATCGGGCGTCGAACGACTTCCGAGCGCTGTTCAGATCCGTGGCCACCGCCCTCGACGTCCTTCCTGTCGACGCTGCGTCGCCGGAAGTGATGGAGCTGGTTCAGCTCGTGTCCGAGCAAGCGTGGAAGGCGGAGGGCGGGACCTTGCCGTCTGACGCGCTCGCCGCGCGGAGTGTGTGGTCAGCGCTTGCCCTTTTCAAGAATGGCATTGAGCCCGATCCGATCGATCTCAATGATCTCATGGAACACTTGCAAATCCGAAGCTGGTCGGATTGCAGTGAGGAGATCGCCTTCCTCGAGGATTTATTCTTCGATTGCGAAGAAAAGGAAGCAGCTTTAATAGGTAGCTTGGAGGCGCTCATGGCCTACTGCCGGGCGACTTTATTTGAAGCCGGAGACGACAAGAAGAGTATTGGTGGAAACCAATTCAAGGCTCTGCATAGACCAGTGAATCATGTGAACTTGGACGACCTCCGCTGCCCGATCTCTCTGGAGCTCATGTTCGACCCCGTGACGATCGCCACGGGGCAGACCTACGACCGCGCCTCCATATCCAAGTGGCTCAAGTCCGGCTGCCTTACCTGCCCCGTCACCGGCAAGAAGCTCGCCGACACCACTCTCGTCTCCAATTACGCCGTCCAGCATTTGGTCGAACAGCTCTGCGCCAGCAAGAACCTCTCCTTCCCCGATCCCAATTCAAAGCAAAAGCGTGATGGGAGCAAAACTGCGACGCCGCCGAGCCCCGCTGCGGCTGGGGCGATGAAGATGGCTGCGGCTTTCCTCGTCCGCAAGCTCGCGTCCCCGACGAATCTGGAACAAAGCAGGGCTGCGTTCGAGATCAGGAAGCTCTCGAAATCCAACGTATTCAACAGGGCTTGTTTGGTGGAGGCCGGCGCCGTGCCGTGGCTCCTCCATCTCTCCTCCTCGCCGGACTCGTCAACGCAGGACAACGCGGTGGCGGCGCTGCTGAATCTCTCGAAGCACCAAAGCGGCGCGAGGGCAATCATGGAGGTCGGTGGACTCAGCCTCGTTGTGGACATCATCAGACTAGCTTTCAAGGTGGAGGCGCAGCAGAACGCCGCGGGCATCCTATTCTACCTCTCGTCGGTAGAGGAATACCGCGCCGAAATCGGGAGTTTGCCAGAGGCGATTCCCTTGCTGGTGGAGTTGATGAGGGAAGGATCTTACCGTGGAAAGAAGAACGCCGTCGTTACAATCTTCGGTCTCTCACTCTGTTCAAGCAACAAAGTTAAGATTTTGGAAGCAGGGGCAGTGCCAGCACTAATGGCTCTTCTCTCTGGCCAAGAAAGGGGGGACCTTGCTAACGACTCGATGGCGGTGCTCGCAAAGATCGCCGAGCATCCGGACGGAACGGCGAAGATCCTAAGCTGCGACGGGGCAATCTCTCGCCTAGTGGAGTTCTTCCGGTCTACGGGGACGTCGCGGTCAGGGAGGGAAAGCTGCGTGTCGGCGTTGTTATCGCTGTGCGTGAATGGCGGGGCGGAGGTGGTGGAATTGCTGAGGCGGATGCCGGTGGTGATGCCGCCGTTGTACTCGATGGTGACCGAGGGGTCGCCGCAGGCAGGGAAGAAGGCGAGATCGCTGCTCAACAGAATACACGAGGCGTGACGCCAATAGATTCCACAATTTGGAGATTTTTTTTCTTTAAATTTATCAGATTTAAATCACTGCTCGTATTTTAAAAGAGCTGTGAATTTGAGAGATTAGTTAGAAATACATTCCTGTATATAATTTATACGAATATATTAATTGTATAGATATTCTGTATTTATATACTTGATTGTAATTTGATGTATAATATGGATGCAATAAAAGAGAAATTTATGCATTTTCTCTTTTCACTCATTTTTAAAATATTTCATTTCACTGAAAATAAAAATCAAAGAATAATTTATGGGAAAGAAGATCACTGGCATGCACGGCACGTGATCTGGGAGGGCTTGAAATTGGGCCGACTCAGCAATTAGACCAGGCCCAATAAGAGTGCCATGGCGGTTTGGTTTGTTTATTAGGGATCCTGCGATCGAATCGGAGTACAGCAAGGCGAACCCCATGGAAGGAAGCGTCGGCGAGGAGCTTGCCGTGGGCTGCGTGCTTTCCCTCAGAACCACCCTCAACGATGAAATCGAAGGCCAAATCGTCGCCTACGATCGCCCCTCCAACATTCTCGTCATCCATATCCGCCTCCTACCTTCATCTATTACTTTACTTCTTCGATTTTGCTTTAGATTTGTATCCTTGACTGCTTGTTGGTGAAGCGCACAAGAGGGAAGTTCTAAGGCGGGGGCTCGAAGGAATGTCCGGCTTCTTAAAGCCAACTATGTCAAGGACTTCACGTTTCTGAAGAAGGCGGAGGATCCACTTGACGTCGGCAAGTGCTTCATCGACCTCGCGGGCCTCCAGGCCAGGGAAGATGCCGCCTTGAGGTGCTATTTATTCTTTTAATATTTGTATCAATTTAGGTTCTATTGCTTGAGTCTCTTCAACCTTTGGTTATCTGTTTGTTGACGAATTAATTATTCACAACGTGCAAGGGAAAATTTTGGATAAGTTTTGTTAGGTAAATTTGTCAACGAATGAAATTATGCTGCGAAATTTTGTTTCCGGTTGAAGGGACGCCTTCATCGGTGTATTTTCTTACTCATGATCTTCTGTGTGATGTGGTGCAGACAAGCAGAGATTGAAGCTGAGAGGATTGGAGTCGGGGTGACTAGTGAGGCGCAGAACATTTTTGATGCATTATCTAAGACGTAAGTAAAAAAGTTGTTTATTCATTCATCTCTTTAACGTCTGTATTTGCAAATTTGGCTGTGAACGGATATCCAGACTGCATTTCTTCCAAGAATGGAACAATTACATTTTCTTTTTAGTAGAAGTAAAACCTTGTTTTACTATGTAAAGTATGATTATTGGTATAAAGTAAAGAAGCTCTAGCAATACTCGTGGGGAAAAGATTTAGAAGCTAATTGATTAATAAAATAGGGATAAACAGGGGAGGTTAGACAAATTGCTATCTTTTTTTTTAACTTTTCCCACATTGGCATTGAAGCATCTCTTGTCAACAAGCAAGCGATGTCGCTTGCACAATATTGTCGCACACAGGCAACACCTTAGCCGAGCACAATATTGCAAGCACTCTAACACTCAAACTAAGGTTGCCTGTGCTTAAGCCACCTTGTTTGTGCCACACTCTACTATTTATCCAGTGCTTATGCTGCCCATATTTGCATCCTCTTGATTTCCTATGCATGTTACCTCATCACTGGCTTGGTCACCCGTCCTTTGTAGTTATAGCTTGATGATTGTATCTTTATAATTTGTAGGTTAATTGGTATGCTGTATGTGATTAATGTGAGTTCACTTAGCATCCTAGAAGCATGTATTCTCTAAGTGAATATCAAAGGGAAAAGAGTCCTAATGTTGTTTGTATAAATGTTTAGGAACTATGTTGCTTAAGTTAGTTAATGGCCATCAGTGGTTTGTTAGATTTGTTAACAGATTAAGTATGGCTATTAGAATCGTATTTCCTAGTATCTTATAGCTGACTACTTTAATGAGTTCCACAAGATTGTTGGCGCACAATTTGCTGCTATAGTCAAAGTAATTAGATTTGTTAATGAAATCTAGTATAGCAATTAGAATTATTATAAACATCTTGTTCTCATGATATCTTACAGCTGAGTACTTTTATGTGTTGATCCTCTTGCACAAATGATGTTGCCATATACCTGTTAGAACTTCAAAGTCACTTGGTCTTTGTTTTTTTTCAAGGTTTTAAAAGGGGTTTCAAGTGATAGACAGTTTGCCCACTATATAGCACCTAGGTGATAGGTGGAGGCCTAGGTGGATGACTTTAAATATTCTAAAATAAAATAGATTGATATTAACATTAAAAATACTAACATATTTACTTAACAGAGTTTGTTAATGATTAAATTTAAGTGTACAATCACATGAAAAAAGTGACAATTGATAAGTAAACTCATACAACAACAAAACTTGTCATATTCCATATTGCTACGAAGAATACACACAATAAACATAGAAGTACATAACACATAGGCACATTGTAACAAAAAAAGCATGACAATATAACATAACAACCAAGTCCCATAATCAGTATTTTGTTACAATACCAAGTAATGAACGACTAGTATGATGCTACAATTAAGTCATCACAATTAAATTATATGTAGAGTCTAATCCTCTAGAAAAACTATTTAAAAGGTCCTCATTAGATTCCTCCTCATTCACTTTGTTAAAGTCAACTAAGGTTAGTCGGTTGGATAACTAAGGTTTTACTGTTGTGTTCAAGTGAATCAAACTTTTTTATTTCTAGTGAATTGTCTAGGCCGCCTAAACTCTAAACCCTAAAGTGAACTAGGGTTTTACTATTCTATTCAAGTAAACCAATTGATAAAAAAAAATTCTAGCAAACCTCCTAGGCTGCCTAGGAATGTTGTTTGGACTGTTTTTCGACAGACACAAAATAGTGAGTGCTTAAACACTAAATGAAGAGGTCTCTTTTCAACTTCCTAGGCATAGACTGTCTTTAGAATAATGCTTTCTCAATAAATATGCAAATTGTTAGGAGCTGAATCTCTTTTTTACTTCTACTTCATTAATGGAGTACCGTCTCAAACTTTTGACTTTAAATCCTTTGTGGTGCCTCCTAAAGTGTTCAGGCACGCATATTTTCATGTTCATCTGCCATCTTTTAGTAAGTTGGATCCTTGCTTATCTATTTTTGTTGGTAGTTCTGCTTGTTAAAACAAGCTCTGTACTTTTATCCTCCAGAATAAAAGGCAATTGTCATTTCTATGTGCAATTTTTCCCCATTGGACCTGATAATATTTTTTGTTCTCTATCATGTATCCTATTAATGCTTGTCTACAAGGGGAGATATATTGACGTAATGATATTTCTCTAGTTAATATCCTAAGGGAGACAGATTGAGGGCATGATGTTGATACCCTTCATATAATTGATAGTTACGGCCAATTCATTTAGCTAATTGCCTTGAGATGTTGCAGACACTTCAATTCGTATAATTGATAGCCAGGAGGCATCAACATCCATGAGGCTTCTCGAGATGCTGTTGGTGTTGAGAAGACCTTTATGCATTCAAGATTCCCTTATCTTGAGTATTTTCTTTCTGTGGGTCTTCTTAATTTACATGCTAATTACCATGAAACTAATTGATATGACAAATGGACGAAAATTTTAGCTAAGAATCAGACTGGATCTCGAACACTCCTAGAGAACATTTTGTAGCTGGCAAATGGGTGTACTTTAGATGGAAAAGTGGATTTTGATGAAACATTTACTCCAGTTGCAAATTGCCAATTCTATAAGGGTCCTTGTTTCTTGTACAACCATCTTTAACCAGAGACTAAAGCAATTAGATGCAAAGTAGGCATTTTTCTTGATGATTACGTGAGGCAATTTGCATGGAAATATCTGATGGATTTAATAGAGAAACAACAACTGGAAAAGTTTTTCATTTGAGGCAGTCATTATATGGGTTAAGGGTTGATCTATTTTATAGAGATGTGAATTCCTAGCGGCTGCAAACAGTTACTTCTTATCACACTATTTTTCAAGCCTAATCAAGATAAGATTGTTATCTTCAGTTTATTATATGAATGATATCATTTTCAAAGGAGATGATATGGAAGAAATTAACCTTAACTCTCAATTTGTAGGAAAGTTGATTTATCTTTTTATACTCACCTTGATTTTGCTTCTGCTTTATGATTAGTAGGTACATGGAATCATGCATGATCCTCACGAGGGTCGTATCGAAGCCACTTACACAATTTTGAGATATTGGAATAGTTGTCCTGGACAAAGTCTTATTTTCTCTCAATATTATGGTTTTGAATATAGAATGCTATTTTCTGATGCTAACTAACTGAGCAAGAATTTTTTTTATTATTATCCCTCTGCCATTGGCTAACTGACCTTTGTTGGTGATAATTTGATAACTTGGTGAAATGAGAAACAAGTAGTGCTTGCAAGTTCTAGTGGCATAGTAGAATTAGAGCTATTATCCAATGTTTTTTGGGAGTTTTTGTGGTTAAAATGCTTTTATTTTCTACTGAGGAAAAAATCCTTTCTAATTCATTGGATAAATTGAAATGAGAAATATGTTAGTGTCATTTTATATGATTTCAGTATAGCTTATTTTCATTTTCCCCCTCATTTTACTGAATCAACTTTGGTTACATGTCAGGCTCCCTGTCCATTGGGATAAGACTGTTATTGTGGTTATGAATGAAGTCCGTGTTAGCAGCCCATACCTCCCAGAAAATGTCACTGGAGGAACACCAGCTGCCAATGATCGGGTGAAGAAAGTGGTATTTTTCTTACTTGGCCTTTGTGAAACCTTGGTGCTTTCATAAAATATTTCTGTTGATCTTATCTCTCTTATGTCTCTGCCCTTGTAGCTTGAGCTTGAAAGGAAAAGGCTACAGGCTCGGAGTTCCAGCCAGTTCTGATTTCTTCAGCCTGTGTAGAGTTGGCTTCTGGAATCTGGTATCCTAGGTTTAAGATAATAGAAAAGAACTTGTTTATTCATCATTCTGCGCAAAATGCACGTTATGAGAAAAATTGGAAGCGCTTACTGTTTGTATTACCTTGAAAATTTGAGTTGTAGTTGCTCAATTATAATACAGTAAATCAAATACTAGCAAGACTTCATTCCATTGTAACAACTCTCATATGGTTCCGTTTTAACAAATCTACGTTTGATATCGAGCCTTCTTTATTTTCATTTGTATCAGCTCAACTTCTCTGCATCTTTTCCCCCCTAACCAAGCCCCTAGAAAGGTCATAAGAATGCTACATGTTTGATCCATTCATCATCATTCGCAATTCTAGGTTGATAAACCTTTATTTGAATTAATCCTTAGAGTTGCTGTGTATTTCATTGTGAAGCTTTCAACGCAAATGTATGCTCTAGATTTGGATTTTTACCTCTCTGCTTGAGTCCAATAAAATACTCTGTATGTTTCTATTAGTACTGCTTTTCCATGAAGATGCAAATCATGTCAATCAAAATTTGAAATTTCATGAGAATGTTAAGACTGATTCGGAAATGTCAAAGATTAATTTGTCTATGGTACTTGAACTAGCTCCGCTTCCAACATCTTGCTTTCAGCCAAAGTAGTCAATTACTAGGGCATGGTTGCCGCCTTGGAACTTTCAAAAAAAAAATCATTATCTGTACCCTTTACCTCTCTATCTTTTTTCCATCAATCTTAAGCTGTCAACTCGCAATCTTGAATTCTCATTCTCACAAGGCTTCTGATCTAGAAACTAATACAATATTCATGTTCTAGTTAAATATAGCAACAGTTTTTCTTTTGTTAGGCAATGCATTTGCTTCCAAGAAAATCATACTTTATGATGATGGAAGATAAGGTGCCAACTCAGGTAGCAGCAGATTCATCCTCTTTGGTCAAAATTTATAGAGTGCAGATCTGATGGTGAAGGATGCCAATGTGCCACGAAGCTTCTCAAAATCCAACCTAAAGCCTCAATCATGCTTCCAAATTTTCCAGCATATTTTTTTTTTTTGGATTTATCAGCACTTTGTGATGAGTGATTGGTAGGTCACTTGTCGCATCACTTTCACAACTTGGCCATCTCATCCTGCCGCATCCCATCACCCAATGCAGTTACCCAGCTGTGTGATAATTGAGGAGAAGGTATCCCATGCAACTATTATTATGTTTCTTGGTGGAAGTTTCATTTTGCCACATTCTTTATAAAACTCTCATCATTTCATCTCCTAACTATTAACATCATTTATTCATCTAGCTGTATAAAAGGGTTGCAGGCACTCTACATGGGTGCCACATCACTTACCAGTCCAATAAATTATGACATTAACCATTAATAGTGTACTTTCTTTAATGTTCTATGCAGTTTCACTTTATCTTTCAATTAAAGGTAAGTGACATTTTGAAGTTAAGTATTGAAATGCCAATGTATGAGTTTGGCAGTTAGTTTTCTGAGTATTTTGTTGGTTTCAAATTGTGATGGATATTTTTGAAAAAAGAGATCAAATTTAGGAGAGCTGAATGAATAATGGGTTAAAGTAGGAGAGAGGTAAAGCTAGTTTTGAGATAGACGCCCTTGGCCCACCTTAAGGTGACAATGAAAAGGGTTTGGGGGCAAGAGTTGAATGGTAGGTATTAAAGTAAGAGCCTTCTTTTTCTAAACTCATTAACACCTAAACCGAGGTTTTTGTTTTATTTTTTTGGATAATATATATGTTTAAATTTAATGCAACTAATTAATGAATTTATTATCAATTTGCTAAATTGTATTATAGTAACTGCACCTTTATCTCAGTGCTGGCGGTTGAATGATAAAGCAAATGTTAACAACCATTGCGTTCACTTTTAGTTAGAAACTTAACTTAATTAATTAATTTAAGATGCAAAAAAATATTGGAACTTGGTTTATGAACGTTTCCACTCATTTAGTATTGTGTCATGTGGAATATGAAATTTATGAATATTTTGTCATTTGATATTTCTATATGCACTATAATGAAGTTTAGTTAAATATCATCAAATATCGAACATCTTAACTCTTATTTGTTTATATACCCTTTTTTTTGTATTTAATGAAGTTTCACAAAATTGTATTGCATAATTAATGCAATAATTTTTTTTATTGTATCATAAAAGTCCAACCTACATCCATAATAAAAACTTAGTGTGATATATATTTCTATAATAAAACATCTCTCTTCTTCTCTTCCATTCTGTTCATACTTAGGCTATGAAAGAAAAAAGAATGATTTTTCATTCCAACTATTTGCTCTAAACTGGTTATAGCAATCTAGATGATCTTTCTTCAATAATCGCTATCGGTATTGCATAACTTCGATTCAATGTTTCTCTCTAAATTTGCCATCGATGATCATTTGTTATTGGCTATGTATCAACCATCAAAATCAAATCTCGATTGAATGGGATGTTTAAAAGGAATCCATAAAAATAATTATTAGTCACTAAAGAACCCATCCATTGATCACCAATCAACCTTTATTCAAGCCTTGAAATCCTATTCTTCTTGTCTTCTTTCCTCGCACCTTTTACCACTAAATTGTCTGTTTCACTTTTATTTAAAAAAAAATCCCCCTTTTTTTAAGAATAAATAATTGTCTGCTACACATTTTTCTGGAAGAAACTAGAAAACTTTTCTTCTTTAAAAAAAATATATTGCGAGGGGAAATAAAATTAGTTGTTTTCTCAAGAATTTAACTCTTTAACATGTAAAAAATTGTAAAACAAAGGAGAATTAGCTACAATAAAATTAAGAGAAACCAAGTGTGGAATAAGATATGGAAATGCATCATTTATCGAAAAGATATTAAAATAAATTACCCAATGATTAAAAGATCAGATGAATATTGATTAATAAACATCTTTCCTTTAATAAAAATATTTTCCTAACCTTATTAATGTACTATTATCCTAGAGTATTCATGCATCTTTGGAATTTAGATGATTTTAATTTTGGCATAAAATAAAATGGAACTGAAAATAGAAAAATGGTTTAATTTAGTAATGTTAACAAAAGATTAATGTTCATTTTTTTTAAAGTCGTCCTAGAAAAACAAGAATAGTTCGCACAATGTTTTCTTACAATATTATTTGTTTTATTTTTCAGTTTTCAATTTTATAAAGAAATTTTGTTTTTTCAGTTGGAAAGATATTATATAATAAGAAATAAAATCTAAGCAACAAATTCTCTTTTACACCCTTAAAATTCGATATTCCATTTCAAATAAATACGATCTACAAATTATAAAGCAAAGTGCGGCTGCTCCAGAGCAGATCAAGAGCAGAGCTGAAGTTTGGAGTGCGATCTACCCAAACCCTACTGGATTTTAGCTTCGTTGATCCTTTTCTCTTTGGTTTTTGTTGCTGTTCTCGAGATATTCCAGGTTTGTTTCTGAATCTTCGTCGCCGTTTAATCTGTCTGTCCCACTTTTTTGAGCAATACTCGTCGCAGTTGGTGTGCACAATAAATGCAGTGGAAGAACGGGCTTTTGTGTTTCGTTTTGGTTTGCAGAATTAGGGTTCTCGAGTTAAGTGGTGGGTGGAAGTAGAGGAGCGGAGAAATGGCCGGAGGTGGTGCGGCGCCGGCGCCGAAGCAGGACGAGTTGCAGCCCCACCCGGTGAGGGAGCAGCTCCCCAATGTGTCATTCTGCATCACCAGCCCTCCTCCCTGGCGTGAGTGCTTCCTCATCTTCTTAGCTTCCTAAGAGATCTGATGCCTTTTGATCACCTTTTGAACTTTTCTGCTTCTTAGTCTTCTAGCTGTTATTTCAGTGTCCTTGATCTAGTTTTCTTCACCTTTGGGTTGCAGCCGAGGCCGTACTTCTTGGTTTCCAACATTTTCTTGTCATGCTGGGAACTACTGTTATTATCCCCACTGCACTTGTTCCTCAAATGGGCGGAGGAAATGTAAGAGTAGATCAGTTTGTGGGGGAAATCTTATTATTTTCCCCCCATTCAAACACATTATATTGATTATGTTCATTGCTGTGTTTGATTTTTTAGCTTGTAATGACTTGACAAAAATTTCATCATAAACAAAACAGGACGACAAAGCCAGGGTAGTCCAAACAATATTGTTTGTGTCTGGCCTCAACACTCTTTTTCAAACTTTCTTTGGGACACGCCTGCCCGCTGTGATCGGAGGTTCATATACTTTTGTTGTGCCGACCATCTCTATCATCTTGGCTGGTCGTTATAGTGACATTGTGGATCCTCATGAGGTTGGTAGAAAGATTAAACTATGGTTCATACTTGCATTCTTTGAACATGCTCACGTGATTTCTTTTCTACGCAGAAATTTTTACATATAATGCGTGGAACCCAAGGTGCTCTAATTGTTGCTTCGACATTTCAGATTATTGTTGGTTTCAGTGGTCTTTGGCGAAATGTCACTCGGTTAGTAAGCTTTTATCCTGTCTATGCTAGTTGTTGTCTGCCATTTTTGTTGTTGTTGATCTTCTTAAATTTATTGCGCCTCATGTCAGATTCTTAAGTCCATTGGCTGCTGTACCCCTTGTTGCACTTTCTGGTTTTGGGCTTTATGAGTTTGGCTTCCCAGGGGTAACATTTTACCATTTTATGGAAATTTAAGTTTTAAAGTTCTAAAGTCCTATCGTGGTTCTGGTTATTTGTCATTCCACGATCTATTTTATATCTATGATCCTAACTTGGTACATTTTGGATGATAGGTTGCCAAATGCATTGAAATTGGGCTTCCACAGATAATTCTTTTGGTCTTATTCTCACAGGTATAGTTGATACATGAAGAAAAAAAAAAAATTTCAGCTGCTTTGGCATTGTTGTATCTGTACCTTCATTGAGGTTTAATGAATCATTTCTTAGCATCCATGTTCAACTGCTTTATGTGCTCTATGACAGTATCTTCCTCATGCTCTTCACTCGGACAAGCCTGTTTTTCACAGATTCTCTGTCATATTTTCAATTACAATTGTATGGTTTTATGCATACTTGCTTACTGTTGGAGGGGCATATAGACATTCGCCACCAAAGACACAATTACATTGTCGTACAGACCGTTCAGGACTCATTGGTGGCGCTCCTTGGTAGGGTGTATATATATATATATATATATAACATTCTTATGTTGCTATGTTTGTAATTTTTGATATCCTGATTGTAACAAAAATAGGATAAGAGTTCCATATCCTTTTCAATGGGGTGCACCAACATTTGATGCTGGTGAAGCTTTTGCAATGATGGCCGCATCATTTGTTGCTCTTGTCGAGGTAAATTCTCTTTATCTTGAATCTTATGCTAGAATTGACTGGAACTGTTCTTATAGTGATTTAATTATTCAAGTTGTCTTAGCCAATTTGAATATCTTTATGATTTTGTATCTTGTTACTCTGGACAGTCTACTGGAACTTTTATTGCAGTAACAAGATATGCAAGTGCAACGCCATGCCCGCCTTCTGTTCTCAGCCGTGGTATTGGGTGGCAGGTATATGATCATCAATTGCTTTTAACTGATTTCTAACAGAAACTATCTTCTTAGTATCTCAATTCCCATGAAGCATATAACAATAGTCCAAACTTCAGGGCATAGGCATCTTACTGGATGGAATTTTTGGAACTGCGAATGGCTCTTCAGTGTCAGTGTAAGTTTCATGGCATGACTTGCCTTTCTGTTGTTTCCTGGTTTATCTCGAATGTATAATTCTTCCCTTGTTATATAATATTTTTTAATCATTTATGTGCAGCGAGAATGCTGGTTTACTAGCCTTGACACGCATTGGCAGCAGAAGAGTTGTGCAGATATCTGCCGGATTCATGATATTCTTTTCCATTCTTGGTAAGCTTCTTTTTTCTCTAAGTTTTGGTTTCCAACTTATTTGCTACTTGTTTCTGTCTTTTCTCTAATTAAATAACTTATTTATTAAATATGTGGTATGTCTATGATGATTAGCATGGTTTCTTTGAAATGTGTTGCATTATGTCTTTAAAAAAAGGACCAGAGTCACCTTTTATTCTGTTCTCGTTTTTTTACTTAAACGAATGATCTCTTAACATTGAAATGCAGCTCCTTTACTCGTTGTCTACTCAATGAAGGTTCAAATGAAATCGTATATTTCTTTTATCATTTGATATGCGTATCTCGTTGCATCATCTAATTCCCTGTTTTTGTGTTGAGTAATCATTCAGGAGAATTGATGTATTTCATTACAGAATAACTTGTTTACGTGAACTTGATTTTCATAATAGTTAGATCGACTAATCAACTGATTTTCTTTGCCAACTAGGAAAATTTGGAGCTGTTTTCGCCTCAATTCCCGCACCAATTTTTGCAGCTCTCTACTGCATTTTTTTCGCATATGTCGGTATGTCTTCTGATGCAATACAACTTCTCAGTTTCCTCATTCGAGATTATACGTTGCATTCAATTTTGTATTTGTCCTCAAACAGGTTCAGTTGGCCTTAGCTTTCTTCAATTCTGCAATCTCAACAGCTTCAGAACTTTGTTCATCATAGGATTCTCAATTTTTATGGGTCTGTCAGTTCCACAATACTTCAACGAGTACACTTCGGTCGCCGGCTATGGTCCAGTTCACGTCGGAGCCAGATGGGTCAGTCAAGAACTAAGTGAATTCCTAATTCCTTGAGATTGTCCATCCATTGCTTCATTTTTCTTTCTTTTCTTTTCCTTTTGCAGTTTAACGATATGGTCAATGTGATATTCTCTTCAAAGCCATTTGTCGCGGGTTTAGTGGCATTCTTCTTGGACAACACATTGCATAGGCACGATCCTACCACGAAAAGGGACAGAGGTTATTATTGGTGGAAGAAGTTTCGAAGCTTCAAAGCCGATATGAGAACTGCGGAATTCTACGAATTGCCATTTAACCTCAATAAGTTTTTCCCATCCGTTTGAGACTCCAGGAATAGAGGTAACTGCCGAATCTACTACTAGTAGTTGAATTAGAGAGTTCTTCTGTCAGAGTCGGTTGTAGTTCATTTTGCTTATTCGCCCAAGTTACTGTGGAGTGAATCCTGAGTCGATTAATAGTTTACAGTTTTATCTCGTGTATAAGTTTTATTCACTCGATGGAATTGCCTGTGTTACCACTAAGCTTATAATTTCCCCTAGTGACCAGTCCTTTTTAATGATGCTTGATCAATTGCCAACAGACCTTTTCTCTCTGGGCGACGGCGGTTCATTCAACTACTTTGTAGTATAATTTATCTAATGAAATTAAAATTAATATTCTATTTTAATAATAATGATGTGAGATTGAGCACACGTCTCAATTAGGTTCAAGCATGTATTGTTTTGCCGATCATATTGCCCATGATCTCTCTCTAATATCTTCCATGAGAAAGATCCGTGGAATCTACAGGTAAATTCGAACTGTTAAAATTAATAATTAAATGATTTAAAAGTAAATCGAGAAATTATAATTAGTCGTTGTGAAAGAGGGTATTACTTAATTTTATCAAAGATTTAACGTTTTATTCTCTTCTACAAATTTATTCTATCATAATCAATTCAGTTATAGAGGTAAATGATTAAACTTTTTCGTTTCTTATCTATGTAACGTCGCCTGTTGCCCATGAACTCATTGATCTAGTGGGAATACAATATAAAATATAAATATATCAAATCTAAGTTAAATGAATACAATGTAATTTCCTTTCCACCGAAATAAATAAGTGGGCATTTATAGTAATTTTTTCCGACATTTTATTGAACCAAATATATAGATTCGTAATATTAAAATTACACAATGCATTTTCCATTATACCCTCTTTTCCATTGTCCTAATTTCTCTTTCTTCTTTAAATTTTGATTCTAGTCATTTAAAAATTTATTACTTATAATTTATTTATACTATCGAATTCAGATTGAAGACATAAATTAATTAATAATCTAAAAAATTTTAAATTATTTTAAATTAAAATTAATATACTTTGAGAAATTTTTTTAATGTATCTATATTTTTAAATTTGAATTTGACGAAGTAAATTGAGAAAGTAAATTTTTAAATTTGTAAAGGTTTGATAAAATTTATCATAAATTTATTATAAGACTAATTAATCAACATCACCAACTTAAGACTCGTTCGAAAAATATCAAACTTTTAAATTTTTAAATGGTGTATGTCGAGACTAACTGATGGATCTAAAAAATTCGGAATTCTTTCAAATCAAAATTAATGAACTCTTGAAAACTATTGAATATATCTATGCTCCTAAATTTGAGTTCCATAGCTTGAATTGAGTATAATGAAATTTTAAATTAGGTTAGATAAAAATTATCACAAGTTTATTATAAAATTTAAGATAATGATATTCACTAACCAACACATCATTGAGTTTCTAAGACTCCATTAGTTTAAATAATAATAAATTTTTAAAATTTTGAATAGTATATGTCTATTAGTCAATTTTCAAAATTGATTAATGGAATTTGAGAATTTCAAATCACTTAAAAGTAAAATTAATGTACTCTTAAAAATTTTCTTAATGTATATATATGTTTTTAGATTTAAATTTGACCGTGTAAATTAAAAATGATAAATATTTAAATGGATAAAATAAAAATTTATAAAAGAAAAAAAACTTTTGAAAATAATGGAAGGAGGAGTACAATGGAAATACGATTTTGATATTATAAAAGTTATCCGAAATGAAAATTTTCTAAATCTGCATCAACGGTTCGCCTTTTTGTTTTTCTATCCACCTCTTGATATCATGGGTACGGAATTCAGACCGGGCAACGAAACGGTTCGATCTACTGGTTCAATAGAGACAATCTAGAACAGTCAAACTCAGAGCGGAAACCACTTGATCTCCTACAGCATCGCCCGCAACTTCTCTATAAATTCTCTCCCGGTCTCAGAAACCCTACCAGCATGATCTGAGTTAGATCGGAGGATGATTCGCAACGGCCTCTCTCGAATATCGCTTCCCGCCATCGTATCGTCGTCGTCGACGGCAGTTTCTTCTCTGCTGGATTCCACTTTTCCGTCGTACCGTACGCCGACCCGGTTCGAGCCTGCCAGCGTGGTCGACGCCTTGGATGTCGACTGCCAACCGCCTTCCAAGGTTGCCGCGGAGCCGACCGTCCTCCAGCCGCGCGTCGTGATCTACGACGGCGTCTGCCATCTCTGCCATCGAGGTGAAAAAAATGTTTTCCTTTGGTGGAATTGGGATGGGATTTATGTTGGTTGTCGTTGATCGTTTTGTCTTGCGGAATTTCTCGCTGTCTCGACATTGTAGTTATGAAGACAATAATCCTAATAATCTTAATTAATTCAGTGCAATGAAGCAAGAAATTTGGGAAGCACAATAATCCCAATTAATTGACTGTCTAAAATAAATATAGCAAACCAAAGATAAAAAAAAACCAAACAGTCAAGTAATTTCCAGATATTTGGAAATTGAAAATTCAATCAAATTATTTGTTGATTTTTGTCAGGTGATTTTTGTAATATAATTTGAGAAATAGGAATCAACAAGGAGAATAATCATGTTAGGCTTGTAGTTCACCATCCAACAACTGTCTTGAGCCTCAATTTTTTTCAGAGTTCATCCAGAGAATCATGCAAAAGGAGAAGAGATCTTTCAATACTCATGCTTTTTGATACCATGTTGTACAATGTAACTAAAATGACCAAGTTTATTGCTGTTCGATCATCAGTTCGTAGTCACTTGTGTGAATTTGTCAGTCCAGCTCAATTCCTTTTGCATTTTGCTGTTCAATAGTTTATGGGATTTCTCCCTAGATTTTAGGAGTTAAACAAATGACATCTCTCTCTCTCTCTCTCATGCCTTAAGAACTTATATCATAAACTCCAAAAAACATCACTATGCAATTTATACATTCACAAAAGCTGAAAACCAATATCTTTGTTGTGGATATTGGATTACAGGGGTAAAGTGGATCATCAAGAAAGACAAGGATAAGAAGATTAAATTCTGTTGTGTCCAATCAAAGACTGCTGAACCATACTTGAGATTATGCCATGTGGATCGAGAGGATGTATTAAAACGTTTTCTGTTTGTTGAAGGACCAGGAGCATATTATGAAGGATCCACAGGTTAGCATGCTTGAAGCTGGTTGATTGGTTACTTGTTCACTTGTGACTCTTGTTTCTTGTTGACTTAGTTAAAGATTATTTCGATCCTGCATTGCTTGATGCTAGAAGTTACACAAGTTGATTACTTTATGTAGTTTTTTACTATGAACTTTCATTTTCAATAAATAACTATAGTAGATGAAGCCCACCATCATTTTTCCTGAAATTTGGTTATTCTTCTCAAATTCTCAACAGAAACATTCAGCATCATACATGCATTAGAGCTTCCAAACTGTAGTTTTTATTTGCCAAAGTTAACAAAAAGTTTTGTAAATTTGTTTATCTGCTACCATGTAGGTCTATGTAATTGCTTACTTGTTCTTCATGTCACAGTTTTAAATCGAGACAGAACACCCATAAGACTGGCCATTGCCCTTTACTGTGTACTTACGTTAAGTTTGCTTCATGCAATTGCATGGAATTTAATTGTATTGTTCATTAGGGATTTGAACTGATAGGGAAGTCCTTAGGAAATAAACCAAGAATATGCATTTCCTTAATTTGGTTCATGGAATGAAGTTGATAGATCAAATTTGTTCCTAGTTTGATTCGTAGAAATGCCATAAGTATTTGTTAAGGAATAAGTCTCCACAATGATAATGTATCTTTCCAAGCAATGGTTCGTTCAATCATCGGTCTCTGCCAACCAGGAGAAGACTCAACTGGCAAGTCATGTCTGCTCACTCTGCTTGACTGGTTTGCTCGACTTGATAGACTCTTGGCCTGTGTTGCCCACTTTGCCCCCATTGATCATCTTGTCTTACCCCATTTATTATATGGATTTGTTGGAAAATTAAGAAAGTAGATTTGGGTATTCTTTGGCTAATAAACTCGAATAAGAATAAACATTCTTTAAAGAATGAAACATAATAAGAATAGATATTCCTTAAAATGGAGTATAAGGAATAGCTGAGAAAAATGATCAAAGACTACCAATTCCATGAGCTGTGGTGTTATGAGTTTATTTTTGTAACTAAATATAACAATATTTATTCCGTAAAATTTCAGAAAGAATAAAAGAATTACTTCTTTGAATGTAATTTGCCATTGATAGTGTAAACACTTACAGTTGAACAAGATGAATATGACAAAAATCTGAATATGCATCAGTAACGTGGCATGCAGAGGTCTCATCAAAATCACACAGATTAATATGTAGCATAATAAATGATTATTTCTATGAACGAAACTACTCTTAATAGTGTAAGCTTATAGTTGAACATGCTGAATTTGAAATAATTGGAATAGCCACTAACAACGTTCTGAGGGCTCAGTAAAATCAAGCTTTTAATGTATAAAATACAATTATGTGCAGTTAACAAAGCATGATTACTTGCATATAATCTCCCAAGTTTTTTCATCTTCCACTACCTAAACTCTCCCTTTTACTCTCTTTTCAGCTGCACTCAAAGTTGCTTCTTATTTGCCATTCCCATACTCAGCGCTGAGTGCTATGCTGATTCTCCCTGCACCTCTAAGAGATGCAGCTTATGATTATGTCGCCAAGCATCGATACAATTGGTTCGGGAAGGAGGATGAGTGCATTGTGATGCAGGAGAAGGATTTGCTTGAGCGTTTCATCGACATGCATGAGTTGCTCGACAATGGTGGTGGTGCTAGCGACTAATTCTTCTGACCTCACGCAACATACACTTGTTTTGTGGTTCTGCTACTGTGGCGAGATCGGCTCTTCTGTCCAAATTGACTGAACGACCTCAAAACTTTTGGATTTTTAGATGAGAGAACACAGTTTTGTTCATTATCTATTGCTTCTGCTGCTATAGATCTTGAATTGGTTGAGAGTGCTGTTATATATATCTATAGTGCTCCAACAAACCTCAACTTGATTTTTGGGCTAGTTTGAAAATATACGATTTAATATGATCAGATTTATGCATCTTGTTTGGTTCCTAGAAATGTTTGTATTTCCTAATTTAGTTTTGTAAACAATAAAATTAATTTGTTTTTAGATAGGTGCCAATTTACAAGTGAGGGGAATATAGAACAAACTGAGTTAAAGGATGAGTTAATTGTGTTTATTTATTTTTATTTTTAATTATAAAATATTCTCGTGTCACATATTAAACATGAGATTAACCTTCTCCTCTCCTCTTCCTTTCAAACTGCTGGTAAACGGTGCTTTATATCCTCTTTTACACATTTAACGGTTCCGATTTGATCAAGGGGATCCAATCCGGACGGTCCGTACTGTCAAACTAAAGCATAAATATGCGCCTTGGGCACCGCCTCACTCCTTGCGTTCTCCCTCGCTCATCGCCTGTCCTTTGTCGTCGAATCCCTCCGCTTCCATTAACACTTTTCCTTGGAAATTTGCAGATCTAGGTTTCCAGATCGCTGATCTCACACCGCTCGGCGCGGTCGCTTACGATGCCGCTCTTCCTCTCGGAGGAGGAGTTCCGACTCATCTCAGATGACGCCGCCGCTGTCGCAGAGCGCGCTGACGCCGCCATCCGCGACCTCCACCGCCAGCTAGACACCTTGAAGGCAGAGTCCGATGCCTCTTCCATCTCAACCGAGCAGAACTGCGCCCTCCTTGAGCAACGCTACGAGACCCTTTCGTCTGACTTTGCGCGGGTTCGAGCGGAGAACGCTCAGCTATCTGCATCCCTTGAGAAGAGATTATTAGAGATTGCTGATGCGCAAGCTGAGAAGCACCAGCTTCATCTCAAGGCTGTGAGACCTTTTTCGCCTATCCTTGCCATATTCCTTTTATCTGTATCGTTTCCTTTTCTACTCTGAACATTTCCACCTCTTTATTTATTTATTTATTTTTTATGTTCTCAGATTGCAAAGGACGGAGAGACTGAAAGGCTCTCATTAGAAGTAGGTGAACTCAACAAGTCTAAACGGCATTTGCTGGAATTGCTGGAACAGAAAGATGCAGAGGTCAGAGAGAAAAACACCACACTTCAGAGCTATTTAGACAAGACTGTAAGTCTATATGCTCCATCGTTCTGATTGTTTAATGAAAAGAATGTGTCCTTCGGTCTTGAATTTTGAGGATACATCTTCGGAACATGAGTACACATTTTTCATTTTCAAAGAGCAAATAGTTTTTTATTTATTCCATCTATTTATGTTCAGCATTTATAGGTCAGATAGTCTGTATATGAAACTTGGCTAATGCAGTCAGACATGTAGCCTAGCTTATACTATAATTGAAATTGAACCACTGGGACATTCTCCTCCCCTGAGTTTACTGTGATATTAAAATGCAATTGCTATGCAAAATTTCCAATATTGCAAAAATATGGGTGAACATTGATCGAGTTACTATGTCAAGAAAGTCACCTTTGAAGAGCATGTGTATTAATGTTTACCTGTTAAACATGTCCTTATTGGCAGGTAAAAGCTCATTTTATTAATACTTTTCTTTTTTTTGCTTTCTCTTTTTTTGGTTATTTATAAGAACACGTGCAGGTGCATGACTTCTTAGTGGAATCATTTACAAGACCTAACCCTAATAAAATCATATGATGGTGTTGAACTTGAATCAAAAGCATCTGTATCTTGTGACTATGTTAGTATTCAATAATTGCTGCATCTAACTAGTAACCTCAGGTGGCTAATAAGCAGGTGGAATTAGTTTGTTTTTAGCTTTATGCAGTGGCCTGAAGCTGTTGCTAGATCGTGAGGTAGCACTATACTTTGTTAGAATTGCAGTTCCATAGCAGCAAACAAAGCCTTTTCTGCTGGCTAACTAGCCTTGACTTTATCAGTACTTTGCCTCATGTCAATTAGAACGAAACAGAGAGGAAACACATGTAGTCTTATTTCCGAAAGGAAATTGTATGTCTATTGATATGTCTTGTAGCAATGCATTCTATTACTTTCATTTTTGTCTCTAGGTGAGGTTGATGACATGTTTTGATTTATAAACTGTCAAAGTTTGCCTGTGTGGTCAAATGGTTGTGTATGCATTCTGGATTAACTATCTTGTTTTAGTTTGTGATTTATGAGTTGATAATGTAGAATTTGTTTGTATCAAATTTGTACCATTAGAGAAAATTTAGCTATATTTTGGTGTTTGTGTTATGTCACCCAATCAAGCTAACTTCAATCTTTCTGCAGTACTGAGTTTTGATCTTACTTGCACTAGCATTGATTTTTGTTTGTGACCTTTTTGCTGTATTTTTATGTCACAGTGCATTTGGCTCACACATACTGGACCTAACTAAGTTTATATTTTTTCCCTGAGGAACTCTCATTATCCGTTGGCAGCCTACTGCCTATGTCAATGATATTGATCAATATGTGTTAAATCTGTTCTTGGACACATTTTGTTCCATTCAGCTTATCTATGCTGATTGCGTTCCAGCTGAGGGTCATTGATGGCCATAGATTGAGAAAATTAAAATTTTGGTAGAATTGGTTGTGTTAATTTTTTTTTTTGTTTCTGGTATATTAATTTGAATGGTCATAAATCGAGTAAATCAGGATTTTGCTTGAATTATTTTGTGTTTTTTTTGGTAGAATAATCTCGTCGAAAGTGCTGCTGAAAAGAAAGCAAGACTGTTAGATCTAGAAGCGGAATGTGCACGCACTCGTTTTACTTGTAATCATGTCAATCAGGTTTGTTTTCCATATTCCAATTATTATGGTTGACTGTACAGATAATCTATTTTCTTGTAAATGTGTTATATTTCTCTGTTACATGTCTGTGATTTGAGATTCTATCGTGTGTTAGCCGTTGCTACCTTGTTTTCTCATTGCATATACGGTCACTGATGTTGATGACCTATTACATATTTGAATTAATTGCAATAATAATGTTTATATAACTAAATATTTTAGTTTATGACATTTTTAGTGCTGTGACTTCTTCTATCTTATATATCTTGGGTAAAACTTCAGGTTGGGCTTATTGTGTTAGTGGCTTAATGTTAGATAGGCTGATAGTCTGTTTTTTAATTTCCAGTTAGTTTAATGTCGAAACCATGTAGCCTTGTTGCAATACATTTGTTTTTAGATCTACTCATTTTATCACTTTCCTATTTATGGTAAACAGACCACATATTGTGTTTTATAATGCTCGTCCATTAGTTGTTCAAGGATGTACTTTTTCTAATGACTATCTATGCAACAATAAAGTCACTTCACTTTAGGTAGTCCTCCTGCGTTGGAACCTTTACATTAATGGACTTCTCAACATAGTCATGTGTTTCTCTTTAATTGTTGTTCAAGGGGAGAGTTTCATGTTAGAGGTATTCATCGACATAAAGTACTTGTGTCATGCTTTATAACATGCCATCTAAGCATGCAATCTTCTTAAAGAATAACTTAACAACCCTGTTGTTTCACTACTTCTGTTTATTGCTTATTTACTCTGATGTCAAAACTCTAGGACCACATTTGATGTCAAAAGTATGTATAATTTCTTTTGATTTATGGTTCTCACAAATTTCCACCTGATTTCTTTTGATGATCATCATACAATACTACCTAATCATTTGTTCAATTTTGTATTTTTAGGAGAAGGAACTTCTTGAAAAGCACAACATATGGCTTAATGAGGAATTGTCCATGAAAGTTAACTGTCTGATTGAAGAACGAAAGACACATATGGAAGTTGTAGCAGATTTATCTGCCAAACTTTCTGAGGCAAGCATTTTTGGCTGAAAAATGTTTCAGTGTTCTAGCTTCATAAGTTTACTATGATTTTTTCTACATTATCCACAGTCTGAGAGGCAGATTAATGACTATTCTAGTTCACTTAAACACAGTACTGAAAGGGTGGATGAGTTGGAGCTCAAAAATGCTTCCTTGGAAAAGGTAATCTATTCTTTTGCAAGAGTTTCTTTAATTCATGACTCTCCTGACAGATTACTGACAGTTAACTCATGTCTTGCCTGAAATTATGCAGGAACTTTATTCATCCAAGGATGCTGCAGCAGCCAATGAAGTTCAACTCACATCTGAACTCTCAACTGTCAGTATTTTCTTTGATTCAGTTTGGTACTATATTGTGGATGCTATTCTGATGTTTGGGAAATATCATGAGAAAATTCGTCTGCTTTTTCTAAGTTTTAGCCTTTATTGTTTATGTATATATATACATTGAGTTGATTTACAGTGGAAACTAGGAATGATGATCATGATGTCAACTGAGCTAAACAAAGTTTAGGTTCAGGGCATGAAAATACACTAAAAAAATTTATGCAACCTATGACCACTCAAGCTATTTCATAGATTGGAAATGTGCATTATGTGGTCAATATTAAGAAAATATTTAAAATTGTTTTTTCTTAATAGAAGTGCATGACATGACATTGCAAGGTTTAGTTAGGACTAATTAGGGATAATTAGATGTATTTGTGTTATAATTATGTGCGAACTGGGATGTTTAAAGGCAGATTTTAAGTAATTAAGTTCCACTTATGTCTAATTTGGGTTTAAAATGGCTGATCAAGGAATAGGCATGAATCAATTTGGTTAATTTAGGATTGGAACCAGTTTGAACAGGTCTGATTCAGGCAAGCTCAAGTTCAGTTAGGGATTTTTTGGGTATTAAAAATTTTCCTCTCTTCCTCCTAATCTCACTAGTCCCCTCCTCACTCCTTGTATGGCATGACACAAGCTTTCTCTAGGTCCTCCTTGCTTGTGAGTTCTCCCACCCCTCCCTCCCTTTTCCCAAACTAGTGCAGGAACTTGCTTGCCCTTGCACTATTGTTTGTCTATGCTCACACTTTTTGCTTGTGGCCAATGCTCCACCTCATGCAACCGTCGTACATGTCCTGCTTTGCAGCCTTTATTGTGGTTCTGCTCTCATCCATCTCATTGCTAACATTACTTGTGCAACGTGTGCTCAATGCCGATGCTAACAACTGAGTTCTTTTCCTCACGTGAGCAGACCCCAATTGTCTTGTCTTCTCTATTGAGATAAGGCAATCTGACTCTCTCCTTCCCTTTCTTGTAGCAACCTGATCCCTCTCCTCCAGGAAGCAGCAACCCCTCCAACCATTTTCTCCAGGTGCAGCCGTAGGCCCTTTGCCTCTGACAGTCACAAAAAAGGTGGTACACCATTGGAGTCATAATTGTTGCTCTTGTTGTGACCTTGCAACATCTCATCTCGTCAGTATGTCACCAGGTTTATGTTTTCAGTAATATAAGTATTTGTCTTTTAATAGCAGGTCTCATCTGATCTTGTCTATCAATCATATCTTTTTGTTTGATAGGCTGAATCTTATAAGAATTATTGGAAACCAGTTGAGCTAATGTGCTTTGGCAAGTGAGCTAATGGCTCAAGGTAGACTCTTTGTGCTTCGTAGTTGTGGGCAATCTTTGCAATGGCTGTGTTATAGATTGTGGCATTTATTTTCATATTTATATTTGATTAATTAGAGTCTTTACATTCAAATTAGGTATTTGAAGTTAACCTAGGAGTGAGAACAAATGTTTCTAATTGTGCATTGATCCTATTGAGTTGGTTGTCCAGGCACATAGATGGAGCTGATGATGTAGAGATGGATGATCTGGTTGTGACGACAATCTATTAAGCTTGATGATAACATTAAGGTTATAATAGTCGGTCATTCTATTGGGAAAATGATTGAGGTTATGGTGGGAAGCATGGGAAATATTTCGATGATTTTGGTGGGAATTGTAGGTAATATTAGAATTGACATTGAATCGAGATGAATTATTTTTGCAGAGTGTTATCTAATATTATGGAGCCATGATGGTGCATAGATTTGAGCTTAAGGGAGAATTGTTTTAATTTTATAAATGACTGATTATGACAAGGTCGAATTGTGAGGTCATTGAGTTGGACCTGTATTGGAGAAATTAACTTTGATGGTGCGTTATTCGTCGAGGTTATGCTATTTGAGAATATGTTGATTCAAATTGGGAATCAAATCAGTAATTAAGGTTTAAATTGTCTTAATTAAGAAGTATGAATGATGTGGTAACTTGGGGATTTGAGGCAAGGAAAATATTAGGATGATTATGATGGAAGTTTGAGGTGATATAGTAATAATTTATCAAATCAAAATGATTTATCTTGGAGCATTATCTAATATTATGGAATCATGAATTTATAGATTCTGATTTTATGGGACAATTGCTTTAATATTTAAATGATTGATTATGACAATGTTGAATTGTGAGATCATTGATGTTACTCAGGATTGGAGAGTTAACTATGATGGTGAGTTAGTTGATCTACTTGTCAAGTATATGCTACTTGAGAATAGATTGGTTCAAATTCAAAATCAAATTAGTAATTAAGGTCATAATTATCTTTACTGAGAAGTATGAATGATGTGGTACCTAAAAGATTTGAGGTGGCATATGGGTGTATAAATTTGATGTTAGTGGAGAGGTGATAATAGATAGTCTCTTGGGGTTGATCTCAACATATTGGATCTTAGTGAGAGTCCAATTTACTGTATTAGTCTGTTAACTTGGGTTGTTTGGTGGCTTTGTATTCTTATTTTTTTGTTGTTCATATTATTATTGATGTTCAATGATTTGCACATATGTGAGATCTCATGATGTATGTTTATGTAATAGATTAGTGGCAACATGTGGTATTTTATATCATACCAGACCATTATTTGTTAGGCCATTCATGCGAATGTTTTATACGATTGGTTTTATATGACATTGTTTTAGGTGGTTTAGCAAGTAGGAATGTAGACTAATTAAGTTGTTTTTGGATGAATAATGCAATGTAGTTGTTTATTGTTTTTGTAAGTGCAGGTGCATATTTACAAGGTCAGGTAGCTAGAGTTATAGGTTAGGACGTGGACATATGACATAAGATAATATTAGATAATTTATTGGCAGATAAGGATCTACTAGCGGATGATGAGTCTATTGTAGATAAGTGCTTCAGTGGATGATGACTATTAAGGATAGGATGAGGCCTTTACGGATGATTACTCTATTGCGGATGAGGCTTGTGGCCTATAGGATGACTTTTTTTTTGAGCATTTTAGCAATTATACCACTTTCTAGCACCTTGGCCATATGTTGTCCATTTTATTGACTGATGGATGCAGGATGATTATGCTAAATTTGGTAGTTATGAACATGGTAGAGCATATATAGACACCATTCTTTGTTGTAGAGTGGGAAATTACAATGATTCACCTAATGGGTTTGACTGTGCTTACAACTTAGAAAATGTATATCCCTTTAGTAGATGTGGAACTCATGGAGTTAGTCATTGCATGGTCTGCTTTTGTGCGGTGTGATTTTTTGTAGTAGATTATGTTGGAGTTAACATTGGGTAATCATGATAGATGTTCAGTGCAGTGATCTAATTTCTTCTTGTCATTTATGCCTACAATGCATCATTGATGAATCATTGCTGTGACTTATTCATACCTATAGTCACACTGCTCCTTTATGTCTACTGATCACTTGCCTTATGTTCCCTTCATTTCCAAATTTTTCTATCAAGCTGGTTTCGCTATATTCTTGAGGGTAGCAGTTGCTTCTTGATTTTGTTATATTTCTTGTTCTGACATTGCTCTAGATCACGCACATTGAAGGAAGTTAGCTATTTGGCTGATTAACCTTGGGTAAAGTGCGACAAGATGCATGTAAGGGGTTAACTCTAAAAAAATTAATCCCTAGATATCTCCCTAGATACATGTATTAGGTCATAGCATATAATCTCTACTAGACCCTCAATCCTTCGTCTTACGTTGTTTCAAAAATATATTATAGAGCTTTAGATTTCAATTTATTATAAAGTTAAATTCTTGGGCCTCTTAAAAGCTTGATCATGAAATCCATTGGTCATGGGAACAAAGATAGAATGATCGTTTTAAATTGCACTTTTTTACAAAATAACAGTCTATTTAATGAATTTCATTCTTTTATTAAAGCTCAATTTGAAAGCAGTGTGTCTAATAGTTTTGCTTAAAGTTTTGTTCTCTGCTAAATATTTTGTTGCACCCATTCATCTACATGCAAAATAGTCCAAACTCTCTTGGATGACTTATTTAGCTCCTTGGCTTCTCCTCCATGCTGTATGAAATTGACATGCGCACCGGCACCTCATTTGCACCACATGGAATGAACCAAACTAAGCTCTCTTTGCACAGAATGAACCAAACTAAGCTCTTCTTCCTCTGCACAGTAGTTCCTTCTCATCACATGGAACACACTCCTCTGCCACTTCATCCCTTCTTCGCACGAAACAAAAGCGCAAGCCAACACCTTCTTCCTCTTCCACTGTTCTCCTCCCCCTCTGCATTGACTCTACATTGAAACCCTAGGTATGCTAGGCAAGTTTCTTATCTCTACTCTTCGACCTTCTTCCTCCTCTCCTTCCCTCTTCTCCTACATTGGCGTATCTTTACATTGATACCGGCATTGACGACACCATTTTGACACTGATGGCACCATTTTGAGCTGGCCAGGGACAAAGCTTCGGCTCAACTTGAGATTTCAAATCATGCATAGTAGCCTTGATTATCATAATATATCTTCATTGGATCAACAAGAACATTGCATAGTTTATTTGTTAGTTGTTATGCCAAACAAGCTTGTATTGATCAAGGGCCATACACACACATATCAGATCTCCTTCCCAGATAGCAAAGTAACTTAGTATGTATGGAAACCTTTCCAATCTGAATTAGTATGTGTTTGAATTTGAACTTCGATCATTTGAAGAATTCTCAAATCTATCTCCTAATGCTACTCACTTGAAGACTCAAGAATGTGACTAGAGATGCTTATAATAAAGTAGTTGTCTGGTTCAATTGTAATTTGTCAACTATTCTGCTTACTTTCTTGGATTAGATAATGTTCCTGTATCTTGATATTAGTGTGATATTGGGATACATAGAAATGCTAACTTTTCTAGCATCTAACATTCCATCATTTTCAAGCATATCAAGAGTATATTTTTGCCTAGAGTGCCTACATGAAACATTAATGTTTTTGTATATTCTTTGGGGGTGCATAAGAACAAGATGACTGATGGATGGTGTTTACTAGAGAGGAGAGATTGAAAAGTACTTGAGAAATACTCTTTCTTGTTTTTGCATTGTAATACCCAGATGGAAACATCAAATCATGTTTTTATATCAACACAGAAAGAAGAAAGATGGAGACAATTTCAGAATGTTGTATTGTTAAGAAAAACCATGTCATTTTCGAATAAACACCATCAAAGGTCAAAGGATACTCAAAAAATTTAATCAAATTCTGGAGATTCACATATAAAAAACCCAAAAATTAGAATTTATTTTACAGAGAATGTGCATTAGCGAGTTTATTGAGGTGATTAAGAAACGGGGATTGAGAATGATTTCCTAGTTGACAGGACTCACATTTGAGGCGGACTATATAACTAAAAATCAACTTCTGTAATTTGGAGTCTGAGGTTTCCTGAGTCTGCATATTTGAAGAGGAGATATCTCAATCACTAGAGCAGACAAAGTTGGAGCCACAATCAATTAATTCAATGCTAGAGAGTTTTGCCATGTGCTAATCACCCTCCTAGTCTATCGATCTTAAATAAAACAAAGTCAGTACTGAATGATACAGAACAGTGCAATAACATAGTAAGTTTATTTACAAATATTAAACATAGGTATACAAATCAAGGAAAGTGATGAAATAGAGTGAGAATGTTTTGGCCATGCCTTTGAATAAGTGTGCTTCACCATGAGAGTTACATTGCTATTCTAGGATGTTGATGTAATGATATAAAGAAATTTTTTTACTAGATATGTGCACAAAGGGCAGAGGACCTTGAATTTGGAATCCAATAATTTGATCTAAAATTGTCTGTTAGATAAGCTGTGGGAGTACTTCTATTGACTAAGGAGGTCACAAGCTGAGATATTATCCTCCGTGAAGTTTGTAAACCAAATTAACCATAAATATTCCTTGATTGTGACAGTCATAGTCTTGCTAGTGTTGGGGTTCTGATTGGACAAAGATACCATCCTATAAACATTGCTCAGGTTGAGCCATATTAGCAAAATGTGTGGGGTGTACTAGTGAGAAGCCATTTAGAATGTTGCATGTCTCTTCTACATGTCCCAGCTTCCACAATTAGTGCGCTCCCTTTCCCATGGTCTCCATGAGCAATTTGACTGCCTTCACTACCTCAACTTCATCATCTAGTAGAAACAGATCATATCTAAACTTCAAGAGTTGATCTCAGTCCAGGTTCAGAAGGTGAGATGGTTTGTGATAGTCTCACAACATGCCCATGTATGCATCATGTAGAGGGTATAAAAGTGCTTCCTTGAAATTTTAGTTTTGACCAAGGATTAAAATACCGAGCCGTATCGTGCGATACGGACGAAATTTTTCGTTCCGCCGCGGTATCGGCACCGGCACCACGGTTCCGGCATGAAAACGCCACCTGAGGCGCCGCGCGGGGCCAGGAGTTGCCTCCGCGCGCGGGCAGCGCACGATTGCGATGGTTTTTGATTTTTTTCGGGATAATTTAAATAGTCTTTAATAAAATCCATAAAATTAATTTATTATTTTTAAAAAATATTTTATATTTTATTTTTAATTATTTAGATTAAATTTTTTATTTTAGTTAATATATTATATATTTTAAAAATACTGAAATTATACCGGCACGGTACGATACGGTACCGAAACTGTATCGTTCCGGTCCGGGACCGAAACTCCGGCACGGCTCGATATTTTAAACCTTGGTTTTGACCAACATAAATTCATGTGAAACTGTGTGCTGAAACCTAATAACAATCAGCTTATTGGTGTTACAACTTAATTTTAACATTTGCTATGATCTGCTACAACTCTCTAGAAGCAATGACAAAGTTGTGAAATTGATTGAAATGAGTGGTTATCTCTCAGATTCAGAAAAAGTTCTAAGTTGTCTTATATGCAGACCACTTAAGTATGGATCCCTAGCTTGTTTCCATGTCCCATAGCATATGAAAAAACATCAATAAATGCACATGAGAGTAGAAAAAGATATTATGTAGTTTTCGAAGAACTTGATATTATTTGGTTCAAAGATAAGCCTTATAATACCATGTGCATACGGAGAATAAACAAAAAAAGAGGAACAATGTATAGCACCAAACTATGTATTACCATTGAACAAGAAGACCTGACTATGACAATGGTGACGAGAAGAGGACCATGTTACTTCTGTTACTGATGACCTGCACTTGTCTAGATGAAATATCTAATCTGCCTTTTTTGATAGCACATAATGGAGAATGTGACAGACCTAGAGGAGGTGAAGTCTATTGCGAAGTGTTAGTGTTTGATTTATAAAAAATTAAATCAGTGCCAAAAATATAGTAATCTGTTTCAGATCAATGAGTGGGGTTGTTGTTGAATAGGAAAGTTGTTGACCAAACTAGGGGATGGTAATGCAGCTCACTTGGGTTTGACTGAGGTGTAGCCAAAGTGGATACTGACATTAGAACTGTCAAACGGATCAATCCACCAGAAATCCGTCATATGGCGGGGCAGGGCATGCCGGTCCACTAATTTGGCGGGTTGGGAAATCTCCAACCTAACCTAACCCAACCCAAGGCGGGTTGAGGGTTAGGCGGCCAACTCACGGGCCCGTCAAAAAATAAAAAATATTAAAAATATTAAAAATTTTATGTTTGGATTACCGTTTAAATTGGTAAAGTTGAAATTTTTAAGTTTGAATTGCGCTTTAGATGGATCAAATCCACTAGTCCATTGAGTTTTCTATTTTAATTTTAAATTTTGAAAAAAAAATTCTCAACCTCCGGGCCAACTAAAGCCCGCCACGGGCCAACCCACGCGGGTCGCGGGCTTAGACGGGTCGGCCCATCTGAATCCATCTTAAAATGGGTTGATAAAATTTCAACCCAACCCGCCTAAATTGTTTGGCAGGGCGGGCCAACCGACCGGCCCAACCCAATTTGACAGCTATAATTGGCATGCTCAGGTTTGACCGGGATGGAAACACTTTGATTGAGGAACTTGGCTGGGGTCGTAGTGGATGTTTACTGTTAGAGGTGTTCAGTGGCTGCCTGATGATCCGGGCAAGGCTAAGGTGGTCTAGGCTTGGTCGAAGTTGTTGAGACATGGCTGTGATGATTGACCTTAAAGATGGTTGGCTTTCTTTGTCTTTTTCTACCGTTGGAAGTTGGTTAGGCTGCTCTGGCAGAGGATGTCAGAGGAATAACATTGCAAAAACTGTCAAAACATTCTTCTACCGCTGTTTCAAATCTTACTCGTAGGCACTAGGAAAAGGCACCTCCAATTCTGTGCCACCATGTGTCGAGATCCTGTCAATGATGGTGTTTCACTCTTACTGTTGGACTGTTCGCCTTCCTTTCTCCCTACTTGCACACATGATATTAATTTGAGGTACTTCAAGCTTTAGTGGCGGTGGTTAATTTCCCTACTATCACAAAGAAACCCTATTTATGTCAATTGGCTGTGATGGAAACACTTGACATTCTTTGCACTGAAGTTAGCCCTTACAGTACCACTTGCAGTCAGGGCAAACAAAAGACTGGAACACTAGTATACTAAAACCAAACTATATATTTACCATGAAGAAGGCAACCTGACTGACAATGGCAACCAGAACATGACCATGTGGCTCCTGCAACAGAGGTCTATCTTGGTCTAGAAAATGTACTAAATCTGCCTTCACAGACATGCTGAACTGCAATGGAGAAGAAGATATCAGATGTGGTAGAGATGAAGTCTGTTGTGAAGAAGCAGATCTGTGAGATTAATTCAAATCTACTGCTTGGCTGTTTTGGATTTTGACATGATGATTATCTCGTTCCTGATAAGTTGAAATTCTTTTCATCTTTTTTTATGTATAGGATCAGTCAACAAATGTTTAATGAAGTCATTGTTCTTTCCTTTAATAATCCAGAAAGTTTTTGCCTTCTTAAAAGGTTAGAAAAATTGCTGATCTTTATAAAGAAAGATCTGAGGAATGGTCCAAAAAGTCTGGAGAGCTTGAAGGTGTTATCAAAGCCTTAGAGGTGCTTATTACTGTCTAACAAATTTGATAATTTATTATTAGTATTATTATTTTTCGAACTCATCCTGTGATGTGAAATTTGAGATGTATATATTTCATGCAGACACATCTTTGTCAAGTTGAAAATGAATACAAAGATAAACTGGAAAAGGAATCATCACAACGGAAAAATCTTGAGAAGGTATGAATTTCTTGCTGATGCTGGATTACACTAAGGTTGCTGTTTTAAATTGACAATTACCTGCCCTTGTATTATATTTGGGTTCATGATTCCTGCATTAGCTACATGTTCCATTGGTCTTGTAGGCCATGTAGCAATTAGTGCCAATCTTCTTAAGATTGTCTCTGATGTAAATAGTCGACTGACTGTTTTCCATTCTTGTGCACCAATGGATATACCCATGGATGATGTGACAGATACATTTTTGTATTCTAACGTTTTACAGGCATGTCATGACTCCCTGTGGCACACATGTTACAGATGGGTGCCATAAATTTGCTTAAAGATAGTTCCTTTTGAAGTTCTGTTATACTGCATGGCAGTGACTTTTCTTGTCATGCAGGATGCTGCAGACCTGAAAGGGAAATTAGAGAAATATGAAGCTGAACTTGAGAATGCTAGAAAATCTAGTGAAATAAGTCTTGTTCCAGTGCCCAATTTTCATGCAGATTCAAGTTTACATGATCTGTATGTCCCTCTTCTTCTGCTTTCAACTTTTGTTTTAAATAATAATTTTCTAATATTATAATTGTAGGGATAGGATTTCCTATAGAAGGCAAAAAAAATCCCATTTGATTAACATGAAATAGATTAGTTATGATGCCAATGTGAATTTTTGATTGGAAAGAAAAATCTTATGTGTATCCGATATGGGTGTGGATTTGAGTCTTCTACATGGCTATTTGTAAAGGCTTTACATGTGAACAGAGATATTAAGTGCCAACCCGTAGTGACGGCAAATTGTGGGCGCCTCTACAAATCTTATATTTCTTTTTCCAACAATTATATCAATCTGATTTAGGGATTATACAAACTAGAATATTGGCTCCTTGATGGAAGTGGAAGGCTGTGGTATGCAAGATAAATATATGCAATCTAGTTCAACAATGAATGCATCAACAAAACTGGCTTATACAGTAGTTGCATTTCACTTATATTATTTGTTTGCTTGTTTCCAGTACTTTTTGATATGTTCTTAAAGAGTTGCTTTCCTTGAAAGATAATTCTTTATACATGTTTGCGGAGATTCCTTCAGATGTTACAGGTCCTCAACATAACTGGTAATCTGAGGGCTGGACCCTACTTAACTTGGAAGTTTGGTTAGTCGTGGGTTTCCTTATCCCATACTCAAACTTAACCAAAGCATGATTTTAGAAATCAACCAGTTTGAAATTTTGAATTAATCTTTTCTAACCCTTATAATCTGTATTTCGTCCTGAAAAATTATTTGACTCACCTGAATTTGGAAGATACTCAAGAATATTTAGGTTATGCAAATGCCAACGCTACTTATGTTCTACCAATATTTAAGTAGCATATTGGTTTTGGCAGAAATTAAGTAGCATGGTTGTTTCTTTTGGTCCTAAACTTGATCTCACCTCTGACCACCCTACTTTACTAAATTCTCTTGAAGGTAGGGGTGAGCAAAAATTCGGTTAAACCGAATAAACTGATCAAACCGAACCGAATTTTTAATTCGGTTCGGTTATTTCGGAAGTTCGGTTATTTTTTTTTTAAATCGGTTAATTCGGTTCGGTTTCGGTTTTAAATTTTCTTATTCGGTTAAACCGAATAAACCGAATTAATTAAATTAAAAAAATAATTTATAAATTTTAAGTAAATAAATTTATCAATCTCTAATTTATTAATAAAATTTTTATAATATTTAAAAAAATCGGTTAATTCGGTTAATTCGGTCGAAAACCAAATTAACCGATAAAATATTGGTTCGGTTTGTTCGGTTTTTATTGAGAAATTCGGTCGGTTCGGTTGGTTCGAAAAAAATTGGTTTATTCGGTTTTCGGTTAATTCGGTTCGGTTCGATTCGGTTTTAACCGAATACTCACCCTTACTTTAAGGCACCTTTTTTCAACAGTGTTATTGGATCCTCTAGTGTTGATTTTGAAGGTTCACAAGCTTGCTTTTTTTCTTGCTACAACCTAACTAGTGCTAAGGATCTCCACCCACAGTGGAAAACTTGCTTCAGTACTCAGTTGTACCTATTTCTAGTTCCGTTAAAGAAATTGCCTTGCATGTAGTGGAATAGGAGAGACAATCATGTGGCCAACTAAATATTAAAAAATCTAGCTTGTTTTTTCCCCTCCTATTGTCATTGAAAGTGTGCGATGGACTTGATCATATATTCCTCTAGTAAAGAGAAACGTAGTTTATTTTATATAAACTAAGCTTCTATTTTACTGTTTTAACAGAACAGTTGCAGAAATCACCAACATTGAGATCAATCAGATTCTTGTCCCTAAGATACCGCTTGGTGTTTCTGGCACAGCATTAGCGGCTTCCCTTCTACGTGATGGCTGGAGTGTAAGGCTGAACTTTCATCATTTCTTTTCTGTTTGTTTTTTAGTCAAGCTTACTCGCTCTTGAATGTTTGTCTTTTTCTTCTGTGTAGCTTGCTAAGATGTATGAGAAATACCAAGAAGCTGCTGATGCTTTGCGGCATGAGAAGTGGGGTCGGAAAAATGCAGAAGCTGTTTTGGCACGGGTACTGGTTCTGGCTGCTAGTACATGTTATACCATTTATTAAATTTTCTGCATTGCCAAATTCTATCTTTCCTTTTTAAAGAATCCTTGTTGATTCTTTTTGCATAAGCTTCTAGCGTATAAATTGTTCTATTACAATTCTTCTACATGGTTGCTATAGATGCCCGTGTAACATACATATGACTGTTTTTGCATTATGACTATTCAAAAAAATCTACTAAATTACCTGAAAGGAGCAGAAATATATGATGTTTACTTTATATGGTTTTGTAATTATTGTTTTTTAATGTGTAGGTTCTACATGAAATAGAAGAGAAGGCTGAACTAATTCTCGATGAACGAGGTAACTCTTATGATCTTATCTGATGCTAAATTCATTTTTTTGTTTTTTTTAAAAATTTCTTATGCTGTCCTTTTTCCTTTATGTACAATATGGGGAAGGAAACATTGTATTACTTCAATGAGATAACCATTATTACATAACTTTAGACATAAAATATCAATATGGGACTAAACCTACTTCACCAATGACTCTATTAGTACTAAAACCTCTAAAACTCCTCAAGCTGAATTTTAGACACTGTGTACATCTTTGTTTCATGAACTGGCAAAACTCTCATAACATAAAAATAATAACATTAACCAAGACCATGACTATGAAATGGCAAAGCTTTGGAAATTATTGACAAAGCATGCAATCTATAGTTCCTTCAACTTTCAATCAATGCATAGCCATATTGTCACCTTAGACCTTAATTAGCACCATTGACAAAGAGAGAATAAAGAGAAAGGATGAAGTGAAAAGAGGATAAAGAGAAATTTCAGGAACTAGTCTTTTAAGTGATCTCCTTCATGAAGTGGGGAATAGAGAAATGGAGAACACTCAAGTGTCTTATAGGAAAGAAGGACTGCTTAGCTCAATGGTTTGCTAGATATAGCGAAATGAAAACATAATATTTTCTCTTTTCAAGTGTACATTGGAGTGAGAACATGACAATTCCTTTGTTTAGCTTTCACTAGATTTTGGGCAGTGCATATCCAACAGGCAAGTAAGAAAGAATAGGAGGTGTTGAAAGAAGGAAGACAAAGAAGCAACAAAGGAAACAGTGAGAACATGAGAGAAATCTGTGGTTTGGGCAGAAGGACCAAGGAATCATTCTCTTTGAACTGCTGGAACAAAATAAAGTTAGAGCCAAAGGACGACTATATAAATCTCGACTCCAAGCAAAAACATCAGTAGGCAAAGAAGTCACCACAATAGGCTCTAAAGGAGATCATCAACATCTTTTGGTTTGCCTCATGCATGTTCAACAGAAATCTCTAGAACCAGCAAAGAAGGCAGAAGCTCAATAACAAAAGAGGAACCAGCACACAAGCTCATTGATCTCAAGAACGAGCTTTTCCTTTGATCTGGAGGAGAGGAACTTTGGCGGTGCTGAGGTGTCAAGCTGTGTCCCAAATGTGAGAAGGATTATGGAGGAGCAGGTTAGTTGTGAGAGGTTGGCGGTTCACAGAGGCATTCTCTGCTTTGTAGGGGTTTACTGCAATGTTAGCAAGGGGACACATGGTCAGTGGTTGAGGTGTAATAGTCAGCAGTGATTGATGAGAGTGAAAACTATGCCCTAGACTGTGGATCTGGAAATGGGAGGAAGTTTTTTTGTTGGATAAGTTCAATGAAGAAGTTGAATCTCGTGCAATCTTGCTTGCATGCAGGAGATGACACTGGCTAATGTCTCCACTCAGATAAGAAAACATGGAAAAGGTGTGTGACATTGCATGGATTGCTCACTATTGCTGTGGTGAAGGCGATTAATGCTTGAGGCTTTGTACGATGTCACAGGTTGAGATGGAGGAGTGTAACCTCATGGTAAGTGGCATGGGTGGTCAAGTATCAAAGGCAATTCATGTTAGAAGAGGCTGCCATATTCTAGTGTGTGAGCTCTTGTACTGCCACTCAAGGTTAGAGGTGTCGACTTGTGCTGTTCTAAACGGATGGTTTTTACTGTTTTGATGCGAGACCAACATCGGTACCATCATAGCACGTGCGAGAATCCAATGCTCGTGTGCGTTGTTGCCAACACAATGCGCGGTAGAAGGAATTGATTTGGTTCTTTTTGTCGATCACAAGAAATCAAAAGAAATAGCCTATAAATGCTTGAAGACTCAGGGCGACGACCACTCTTTGGACATGTAAGCTCTTGTATATCGCAATTTAAGGAGAGGAGATCGGCTGGCTAGTGATACAAATGACACCAAAACAAGGATCGTATGATCTAACTTGGAGACACGCACGTCGATTTGACAATGTTTGCATTTGGAACATGATTGGATGCGACGGTCGGGTTACATCCCTAAAATAATATTTTGCTAGTGGATATTTGGATGTTTCTAAGTATCCAAAAGTTTCTCAAAAAATTTGTCATTCAAAAAGAGGAACTTAATGGCAAAAAAGGATTAAAGTATAAACAATAATGTGAAATTTTTGGTAGGCCAGCCTTTGGAGAACCAGTCTATAATAAATTTGAAGGTCGTGGTGAAGGTCTAAATGACGAAGAACTTTTGGCAGCTCTTAGTGCTTTTCAAACTCAATATGAATATAAGCAACATATGCAATATAGTGGTAATATAGGTGACGCTAGTGGAAGTGACTCGACTACTATAATATTGGGGAGGAGTGCAATTGTTCATGCTACTTCAACACAAGGTGGTATTGGTCCTCTCTTTTATGGAATGAGGGCGTGCAATTAATATTCTAATATTGATCCACTGACATTCTCAGACAAAGTTAGCAAACATACTAGAATTGATAATGCCTATATAAGAGAGAAGAAATTAATCTATCAAAGTATTGCTATTTTTTTTTTCATTTTAATCGAATTTCCCCAATGCAATAAACAACACATGCTATTGCAACATAGGTATCCAACATCCAAAAATTTTGTTTTGGTATTAAACCTTTGACAATATATGACATTACTAGTTTGTATTTAGACGAACAAGTGGAGATCGTGACTTGGATCCTATCATGCAAGAAGTAATGAGGCTTATATGAGATTATATTGATGTGTGACAACTGCACATACCTATACGGTTGAGCATTATCAACTTTCTACTATACTGCAATAGAAAGGTGATATTTCATAAATTTGTTGATGCAATTACAGAATATCATAATGTATCTTACATATATCGTTTGATGGATAATGTAATTCAAGAGATAGTGTAGACCATATAATGTAAGTGATTTCAAATAATGGTGCCAACTTCAAGAGAGTTGGAGAGTTATTGGAGCAAGAGTATCAAATATTATTTTGGATACTCTACGCAACACACTGTTTCGATTTGATGATGCTAGATATCAGTAAACTCGATATAAAGAAGGTAGTGAAAAGAGATCAGTTGTTAACAAAATTCTTCTATAATCATCACTGGATTCACGGATTAATGAGAAAATTTATTGACAAGGAGATTCTGTGACCAGCAACAACTAGGTTTGTGGCTTATTTTTTTCTGTTAATTCATTTCAGAAAAAATTAAGATTCAAGGTTTTGTTCACGTCTGAGGATCGGGAAGCCTCTCGATACTCTAGCATTATTGAAGGTAGGGAGGTGCAAAAAATTATTATATTTGTTATATTTTGGGACTATATTGTAGATATTGTTATGATAGTAGAGTCCTTGTATGTTGTTATACGCAAAGTTGACATTGATAAGAAGCCATAAATAGGCAATGTTTACCACCTAATTCTTTAAGCAAAAGAGGAAATTAAAAAATGTTTACAATCACCAAATGGGACAGCCAAATGGGAAAATATATTGATTTGGTAGGTGCATATTTTTTTAATAATAAAGAATTTTTAATATTTATATTAATAATTATATGTATTTAATTATTTTAGACTATTATCTCAATCTAACATGTCAATACCATTATAGTCTTGCCACAAATGATGATATTGTTAGTAGCTCTCAGAAATGTAATATTAAGACTACAAATAAATAGAGAATTAGTTGTTGAGGTTATTAATGAAAGTCGATTATTTCGAGAGATATATGGTTCTTTTAGCGATCCTTTTGCTGTGCCATGTAGATATAAAATTGATACAGGTAAATATAACATAAATTGTTACTAATTGTTGTTAACAAATAGAAATATTATTTTAACTTTATTCTTATTTATCTTAAAGCTTAGTGGTGGTTACAATACGGAGGATCAATCTTAAATTTGTAAAAGATTGCAATATGAAATCTCTTGCAGACGTCTTTAAGTAGTTGCGAAAGATATTTGTCAACTTTCTCTTTCATTGATACAAAAGTATGAAATCGTCTTTCTTATCGTCGCTTGGAAAAAATGGTCTATGTTGATTATACATGTCTTCAACTAAGAGCAATAATAGAAGAGAAGGAAAATAAGAGTTCAATGATGTAAACCCATTTGATATTGGATTTGTCTAAACTGAGGATGATTTAATGATGGATTAGTGGTGCGCTATTGAGGTTGAGAACTTGTTACTTGATGAAGTTGGAGATCCACGACGACCATCTCAATTTCTTGCCCAACAGATTGAAAAAGCACAAGCTAGAGGAGATGTCGGTGAGGAAGATGAAGATGATGAAGCTTTTGATTGAGAATTTTGATTTTTTTAGATTTCGACCTAGATGTTTTGAAGCACCCCAACCCCAAACCTAGCCAAAGTCTGTAAATAAAGGCAAAAGCAAAACTCCTATAATTTTTCCTAAAGAGAAAGAAAAAAAAAAGGCAAAACTTTGCTTTTAAGGGAAGGGGTTAGGGTCAATTGAGAATTGGTGAAAATTCAATCAATTCAATTGATGAGCAAGAACATGATGATAGTGATGAAACATCATGACCTTTTGACACTGTTGTTTGATGAGAAGTTCGAAATGATAATTGTGATGTCGATGATAGTGTAAATATTCATGAAAGTGATGACAATGGTGATGCACTTTGTGGTTGTGAAACTTATGTTTCCTTGACTCTGGTATTAGAGCCTTGGATATGTGAGTAAGGTTATACACATGCAATTCAAGATGATGATCATAGAACTAGAACTATTAAAAGTCAGTATTAACTTTGATATAAAGGTGACAGACAAAGGGAATCTCATGATTGTCTTTATATGCGGAAGAGTTTAGCTGATATTGATTTTGATCGAAGTTTATCATATTCTCATGATCGTCTTATTATAGCTCTAATGCATCATATGTTGAGACATATTTTCCCTTATCCTGTGCATGTACTAGTTTCGATTCCAGTGGTGTCAAGTTCTTCTAGTGGTGAAGACATGCTGACAGATAATTAGAGAAATCACTATTAATATTGCATGTTATGAGATAATTATTTAATTAGAGAACTATAGGGTTGATCTAACTAGGATGTTGCAAGAACCAATGCTTCCATCCAATTCAGGACACTCCTTTGGGTATTAGCAAGATAAGATGTTATGATGTATTAATTTTAATTCGAGTTAATGACATATTAATTTTCTTTAAAGAGAAATATATTTATTTGCTTTTGTCTAGTAATCTTAAGTTATTCAATAGTTGAAAACTTATTTAAAATCAATAAAAAAATTATTTTTAAATAAAAATATACAGAGTAAACACATATATCTGATAATTGCTATATATATAAATACAATATACATTATATTAATAAGTTAACAATCATACTATCTTCTCTTTACTGCATAATATAAAATTCCATGTTATCTTCATTCGTAAATCAAATTGACTATTTTATATATTTTTGAAATACAACAAATATATTAAAAATTACATTAAATTATAAGAATAATTTGAAATTGTAAGATTTTATTGCATCTACATAAATATAACAGAAATAATATCCATAATCATCAATCTAACAATTTGAAGCTAAAAACCCATTTTCATGACATGCAAGTTCTTAGACTCCATGTCTCTGCAATAAAATTGAAGTGACTAAGACTATTTTATTATATGCAGTAATAATAAAAATATAAAGTTTGAATTTATAGCTTCCTATTTCTGTTGTAAAATTTAATAGATATCAAACATGTCAAGAGAAAATATCTAAATATGAACTCAACATTAAACATCTGAAATAAAATCAATAGCGAGCATTTATAACAAACAAATATTAATAAAGATAATTTTTTAATTAATATACACTAATATTTAAAAATTAGAAAAAATATCAAAACCGTATCATTCCCGTCTTAGATCGAAACCTCAGCACGGTTTGAAATTTTAAACTATGTTGCCACTTGTGGTTCTATGGAATAGAGGGATTGGGAGGTAATTGGCCATGGCTCAGCTTGTAGTGCAAGGAGACCTGAAACTTGTTTCGGATGTTGCAGGCAAGCTGTAGGCTTGGTGTTGCATGTTTGAGGGAGTTGCTAGCGTGAAAAGTTTTGTTGGATTAGAGCCTCACAAAGAGGTCAAACAGAAGAGCTTGTGAGGTCACCCACAAAGAGATTATGGAAAAGTTAATTGTATGAGTTGAGGCCATTGTAACAGTGGAAGCAACACCCCCTAAGGGATTTTTTTCTTTTTTTGTGGAAAATCTAACTCGCGAGGAGAGTGGTTCTGATATCATTTAGAATTTGGGAAAAGGAAATATTATATTGCTTTGGTAAGATAACAATTACAAGGTATATACCTAATAACCCAAACCTATATCTAAAATACCTATGCGGATTAAACCCACTACACCAATGACCCTATTAGTACTAATAGCTTTGCAATTTTCTTTGCCATAGGTATTTTTTTTCTTGCTCTAGTGGGTTTTCAGTTGCTATATATTGTTTATAATCTCAAGACTCACTGGAGGGAAGAATACTTCTTAACTCTTTGAGGAGCTTCCATGTGTTTGCATGCTGATCAGTGCATTACATTATGTTTCCTTGGTGATGAACGCATGCCTATAGAAAACGATGGACATACATAAGTGACTGAATTGAGCTCAATGGTTCTTGGTGAAAGCTACAGTTCTATCTCATTTTTAAATTACTCTTTAAGACTTGATCGCTTATAGAGGAAGATTTCATCTTGCTGCTATTTTCATGATTATCTGTATTAGGCTGTTTATTTCTTCGAATATGGGGCGAGCCTATGTTTGCTTCATTTGTTTGTTATATTCAGTTTTTTGTTTACTTTTTTCTCCCTCTTTATCAGTCCAATTGAGATATGAAGTTCCAAAATGATCTTCTTTTTCATTATTGTCATTTTTATGTTATATTTATTAGATGAATTCTGAAGTTGCTCCTGGTTTTGAAACATGTAACCTCTTTATTTCTCCTTTTGATTTGACTGGGGTTCAGAAATCTCTTTGTTGAAAGTTCTGTAGTCTATTATTTTGTTTTTGTTCTTGATTGTGGCGTTTTCCCTCCACTCTCAAAGCCGACAAACTGCATCCCTGTTGTATTTGAAATGGTTCCATTCTTAGTTATCAACGATTTGAATTGTTGTCCAATAACTATACTAGTTATGGTGGTTTAATATATCATTGTTGTTTCCCGCTGGCTGTGTTAATACATGATACTTACTAATATAAATATATGGAATTATATAAAACGTACAATATATGAGAGTTGTTTTTTTGTAAGTTTTGTTGTTATGCTAGTTGATGAAGGGGAGCCTTGGCGCAACGGTAAGGTTGCTGCCTTGTGACCTAGAGGTCACGGGTTCAAATCCTGGAAACAGCCTCTTGCCAAAGGCAAGGTAAGGCTGCGTACAATGGATCCTTTCCCCGACCCCGCAAGGCGGGAGCCTCGTGCACCGGGCTGCCCTTTTTTTTGTTGTTATGCTAGTTGATAAAAGCCTTCCTGCTTTATATCAGATGAACACGCAAGGATGATAGAAGCCTATAATTTGATGAACAAAAAATTGCAGCAGTCATTGGAGAACCATGAAAATTTTGAGAATACAATTATGCATCTGAAGGTATGTTGTATTTCAATATGGAGCATTATGATACCCTTCTGGTTGTTTAAAATGACTCTTTCTTAGGCTGAGTCGAGAAAGTGGGAACGTGAATGTACAATTGCCCAGAAGGAAATAACTGATCTAGAGAAACAGGTTTGTTATTTACCTATACTCGTCAATTATTGAGTTTGATTCTGTTTCTGGATCTTAAGGTTGTCAGTTTTAGGTGTCAAATTAATTCCGAGAAAAGAGATTGTAGTTTCTTAAGAATGAAAACTATTAGATAATTAATTTTGATCATGAAATGACTTTGCTGTAGGTAACACTACTCTTGAAAGAATGCCAGGAAATTCAAGTTCGCTGTGGTGTTGCCCAGTCATACAATAACAATCCTCTTGCAAGTACAGTTAATATTGATGATGTTAATGAAGGAAGGTCAACTTCTGAACATCTTGTATGCCATCTATCTTACCTTCTATGGTGATTGTGAATTTTTTTGTCCTTGGTCTCTTCTAAGATATAGCACATGGTTGTTGGATATTGATGTTCTGTGATTTGTATTAACAGATTTCTTTCAAGGACATAAATGAACTAGTAGAGCAAAATGTCCAACTTAGAGGTCATGTTGCCCGACTTTCCACTGAAATGGAAAATAAGGAAACAGAATTAAAGGTAAAATCTGAAAGTAAAATTTTCTTTTGTGTGTCCTGTGGAGCTCATTTGTTTCCTCACTAATTTATAGTTTATGATTTACTTGGTTTATATTTTCTCTTCAAGGATGCTTTCCAAATTCAGCTCCAAAAGATCACTGCTGAGGCAACAAGCAAGGTTGAAGCAGTGCTTAAAAGGTCTGAAGAACAAGGGCAGATGATTGAATCTCTTCACAGTTCTGTAAGTCTTTGCAACATTGTGTTGTTCATATTTGATCCTATGAAAAGTATGCACAGTCAATTGCTTGTTGTCCTATCACTTGTAGGTTGCTATGTATAGAAGGTTGTATGAAGAAGAGCGGAAGATATCAGCATCTACTCATCCAAACACTGGTGATCTTGCAGGTATTTTTGTCTATTTTTCCACACTTTTTACCAATTCCTTTAAGAAGGAAACACTTGATTTCATGGATCGTTCATGACCTTTACTATTAGGGTTGTACTCTGGAAACAACCGCTTTGCCTTTTGGTGTGCTATTGTATGGATGCTGACCTCTTTGTTGATTAGATTTGGTGCTCACTTTTGTGAGGATGATCCTCCCATGTTATTGATTTGCTGTTTTGACACTGTTACAATTTTCAGATTTCCATTCCTTTGGTCAAAAGTAATAAGAGTTTGAGCATATAGTTGTCATCCTTCAAATCTTCTGATGCTAATTACTAGCACTATGGGCTTCCCCAAACATGAGGTTGTGTGAACAATGAACTAACTCGCATTCATGGAATATGCACTATGTGTAAATTATTGAAGAACTAAATGGTTTTATTGCCTTTTGCATAAAGTCTGAAGAACTAGAGGTTGGTTATATGTGCATGTGGTGTAATCGCTTTGCAAGAAATACATAAAAACCTATCTAATTGGTATTAAACACTCTTTTCCTTTCCCTTTCTTGCCACTCTATCTCCTCTGCATCACCCTCCCTTCATTTGATTTCATCTCTTCACATGTTCATGATCCTTAATTCCATCTTACTCTAGAGGCCACTCACCTATGTCCGTGATGCTTCCCTTTGCTTGCATATTTTCCCTTTTGGTGATGAACCTTTCAACCTTTGCACAACATCATTCCAACCAGCAATTGCAATCTTTCCCAACTCCCCCCACAAATAAGTATGAGCTGGATGTGAATCACCTGATCCATTCTTGGAGGCCAAAGAACTATCCAAATATACCAAGAGAATCTTGAATATGGTGTTTCACACATTTAGCACTTCTGCTTACAAAGGCTGCCACCTGTATGGTCAGATCAACCAACAATCCACCATTGTTTAGTTTCACTTTGCACCGATCTGGTGATTGTTGATCCATCTTGTTATTCCATGCCTCTTTGTTTTGTCTGGAGATAAAAAAGATTCCAAGCTTGCCTTCATGAATCTGAAAGTTTCCTTATTGAACATTCTGACATTCCTGCATTCAATATTTTTATAGAAGATCGAAACAAGGAGCTAATGATTATGTTTGAGGGTTCTCAGGTAATATTTTTTTTATGTATCAACTGAGTGATCATCCCTTTTTGTCTCTTGATTTTAATTTTTAGATTCACATGGTCTTTCTTGCACTCCCATCAGGATGTTTCAAAAAAGGCCTATGATCGACTTGCTGAACGCTCTAAAGGTCTTGAGGAGGATTTGGCAAAATTGAGGTATTGCTGATTCTCTTTGGTGCACTATATCTAGTTGTTGAAGCAGAATATTTTGGTCTATGACACAATACTTCCAGTTGGTAAAACACTTGTATTGTTGCAATCTAATGTTTGGAGAATATGCATTAAGCATATTGCTTGGGCATTTATTATGGGCACTGCATTGTTCATTAATTTTTTTAAAGATCTATGTAATGTTTACTTGTATCCTAGTATTAGCCTCACCATTAATCTCTTCCTACTGTTTTTCCTTATTTTATTATTTGGCTAGAACACAAGTTATTTGTAAGCCTGTCGTAGCCTTCATTGGTCAGTTTTATGGCTAATAACTCATTATTGTGTTTAATTCTTGATGGAGTGTATGCCCAAGGATTTGTAGCTTACTATTCTCCAGATCATCAACCAACACTTTTAATTTGCTTATAAAAATGGTAGAAGTAGTTCCTCATGAAACTGATCCAAACATCCTTGTGTGATTGTGTGCTTTGTGTATTATAATAAACCCCACTTACAACCAAAGAAATTACACTTTTTACTTATTCAGAGAGTTTGCTCCATTATCTTCTATCTCCCTGTAGTAATTTGGATAAAAGATATTTTTATCTCAAGTTGATTCATATAGTAGTTTTGCATGCAAATATGTAAGAATTCTTCTTTGATTTTGAAGTGTATATTTTGGCACATATGCATTCTAAACTTTCGACTTGTCAAGAGGTGCCACTTAGCAGTGTTTGCAAGCATTTTTTTTCTCTGAACATTATATGCTTCAGAATTTAAGGTTTTCTAGTTCAACACTTTGTAATATTCATTACTGAATCCCGTAGGGGAATTGTTCAATTAAAACTTTCTGTAGATGGCTTCATGAAACCTTTTACTTGCACAAAATTACAATGCCTGTCATGTGCAAGTTTCAGTAACCAGTTGATGGCATGTGCCAGTTGTCTGGCACTCCTTATGAAATATTTTGGTTTTCTTGTACAAGAATATCCATGTGAACAGGGCTTGTATGGCTATTCTTGGTCAATCAAGAGTTTTTGAGAACTATGCCATATTGCAACTTAAGTTTCTAGGAGTGGTTCTATCCATCCTGGAAATGATGTTATTCATTGCAATTGCATTCAAAATGATAAACATAAATATTTTTGTAATATGGAAATTGTAAACACACTTTGATCATGACTATTCATCTTGCTTATTTGTGTTATTTTGTTTTCTAAACTGTGTGATTCATGTTTTCCTTCTTCGTAAAAGGGGTGAAGTCACACTATTACGATCAGAACGTGATAAAAAGGTTCTGGAAGCAAACTTTGCTAAAGATCAACTGGGTGGGCTGAAGAAGGAAATCGAACACCAGGTAGGATTTTTTCTAAAACCAGCACCATAATGTGTCTTATTAACTGTCTGTCATTGTATAGCTAATTGCCAGACTACTTAGTTTACTGTCCTTTTGGCTACCTGCTTTAACAGAATTTTCTTATCTTGTTTCTTGGATAAGTTATTTATCATCAATGCTTGTAAGTTTGTGAAACCCTGAATATTTCCTAAGATACATTTGTGCAGCATTTGCAAAACTGTTGTGCACCATCTCTTGTTATGTCTACTTCTGTGATGCTTGCCTGTTTCATAACCACAGTAAAATTGACCCTTTAATCAGTGAGTTTCTGGTGAAATCAGTACAAGTTGCTGGTTTCTCATCTGCCAAGGTGCTAGGCAATCATCTGATCCAAGTGACTCTTAATTTCATAAAGAAGTAGGCACTTCTATATATGATCACTGGAACACAAACTATTCGCACAATATTGAAGACTTGTTATCTTTGAAATGTGTTTTTTTTGGCTGCATTTCCTTGAAAAAATAACAAGGTAAGGCAACACCCAGTTAGTTGATCTACTGATGTATGCTTGCAAATGTAATGATCTAGTAATATTGAAGGTTATTAACTAACCAATCATGTTTACAAATCTAATTGTATTCTTGCTTTCTCTTTTGATTCTGTAAACTTTGGTTTTCTGTTGTATAACTTCTTTTCTTATTTCCTAAAAAGTAATGTGACTTAGAAGAATGGGTAGAGGGAGCAAGGTTTAAAGTCTTGATCCGGGCTAATGTATTGGTTTTCAGTTGGAACAAGGTCTGATGACCATGCCAAGCCATGTGCTGGTCCCTATGTTGAGTCCTAAAAGCAGGAGGAGAAGATTACCTGGAGAAAGAAACTACTGGCTAGCCCTAGGAAGAGAATACCTGGAAGAAGAAGCTTCTGTTGAGCCCTGGGAAGGAGGAGAAAGAGGAAGAGATTACCTAGAGGAAGAAGAAGCTACTGCCTAGCCCTAGGAAGAGAATACCTGGAAGAAGAAGAAGCTTCTGCTGAGCCCTGGGAAGGAGGAGAAAGAGGAAGAGATTACCTAGAGGAAGTAGAAGCCTCCTTCGAGATCTTGCTTCATGGAATTTGAACAGAGGAAGAAGAATTATCCCTACACTGGGCCCTAGCTTTGCTGGGCAGAGGAAGATGTCTATGTAACTAAGAAGCAGCAGCCCTTGCTGCAGCAGAAGAAGCAGCAGCCTAGTTGCTCAGGAAGGAGGAACAATATGTTTTGGGTTGAGGATGAGAAGGTTAGTTGGGGTACAGGTCTTGGAAGGTTATGCATGCTAGCTGATATGCAGAAGGATATGTTTCACCTTTGCCCACCATCATGGAACAATCTTTCATACCTTGAGAAGGAATAAGAAGAATGACTATCCAGTTTTATTTCACTGTTATTTGTTTTTGTTGCCATAAAGAAATGACTCTTGAAGATCCAAGTTGTTGGAGGGATGGGCTAGGAAGACTTTGCCATCTCAAATGTAGTTAGGTTAATCTTGCATAATCCTAGGCTGTGTATTCAATGTAACCCTTGACACTTGGAGGATTACTCAAGTTGCTCTTAACAATTGTGTCTCAAGCTGGTCACAATGAATTTTGACTGAACTCATCTAACCTTAAACTGATAGAATAAATAATTGAACTGAATGTGTTGGTATGAGTGTTGAATCTTAAATCAACAAGGAAAAGGCTCCATCATCCTTGTTTCCTATTTTTTCAAGATACATGCAGCATAAACATTTACATTTTATCCAATGAATGATTTGACTAAGTGTACTGATGCAAGCTGGAAAGGGTTATTCTGGTGGAAATTGGATTTGCAAATAGATTCAGAATTTTCTGAATCTACTGACAATGTAACTTAGCAGATTCTTGCTGCACTTGTGATCTTTAACTTTATTTATTATGCCTTTTTCTTCACAGATGATTCATTTTCATCATTAATAAAATTGCTACTGAATTTACAATTGATGTGGCCATTTGTTAACTTTGGGACCATTATATTTTTTGCAATCCTAATTCCAAAATCAGTTATGAGCAACTGTCTCTTTAAGATAATGGTTGGCAGGTTTTACTATCAAAAACTCTAGTTCCAATTATTTATTCAGCTCAAGCAGTTGTCAGTTTTTTTTCCTTTTGAATGATCTGAAATATTCTCGCAGTTACATTGTGACGTTGATATGAATTACACACATACTATCATTCTATTAACTAATTTTGATGACATAGACCAATTTAGTAAATAGGTGAATTCTTGAATTTTTAATGTGTTGTTTTTTATGATACTTTTCTTTTGATTAAAACCATTTTTAATTTTGGAAGTTGTGTCTCTAGTTAACTTCTTGTTTATAATCTTGGGGTTTTTTTCTCTTCAAAATATCTGCAGAGGAAGGAAGCTAATGCTGTCTCAGCTAGAAATGTGGAATTTACTCAGTTGGTAGTTGATTTTCAGAAGAGGCTCCGAGAATCTTCTAATTCTGTACAAGAAGCTGAGGAGATTATAAGAAAACTATCCATGGAGGTTGGTTAATTATGTGTTACATTTCTTGTTTAGAGCCTGGGTGCACAAGATCAATAGGCCTTTTCCCCAGGTGTCTATTCTGAAGCATGAAAAGGAGATTATGACTAATTCAGAAAGGAGAGCCACCGATGAAATTCACAACTTATCTGAGAGAGTACATCGTCTTCAGGTGATGTTTGCGATTAATCTTCATATTCATAATTTATAGTTGTTTTGTTATTCTAATCATCTTGTCATTTTGTTGTTCTAGTTGTTTTGCATGTCTTCTTTCAATTCAGTTGGGTAGCATTCTATGCTTGTCTTTCTTTAATGCTAGAATGTAGTCATGAATATTATGCCAAGTTTAATTGTGAACTATTGTGTCAAAATTTGATACATGAGTTCATTTTATAAGCTATTGAGATATTCATTTGCTTTTGATACAGTCAACCTTGGACACCATTCAAAGTGCCGATGAGGTTCGGGAGGTATGTTTTTTTTTCCTTGTGTAGTTCTTTTGACATTGTTTCTAGGGACTTCATTGTATATTGTAACATTTTTCTGTTTATTCAGAATTCAAGGACAGTTGAAATTAAAAAACTTGAGGAATACTCAAAACGGGTAGAGGTATGGCAGTATTGTTTTTTTTACTTGATTATGCATTCTGCTGCCATTTTTTTTGTCATTTGTTTTATTTTGTTTGTCTATATCTTTTAGCATTTTTTTCTCCCTTTCTCTTGCTTTGGATCAGCAATGGGGATGGTGGGTTTGTGTTCTCTATAATTGCTGATTCGATTTTGAGATGCATGAAATACCATTTCAGTGTCTATTTCTTGAGTTTGGGTTGTGCTCTATATCAGTTTTTGAATCATTTGCTTTGCAGTTATATTTGGTACATGCGTATGTCACCTATAAATATGGCATCTCATTTTCTGATTGCAATTCAGCATCTGATTTTGTGAATGGAATAACTCATTTGCATTTGGTCAAATTGGCAAAGCTTATTTGTGGCTGTCATGTTACCATGAATGAAGTGTTGAATTTTTTTTTTTGTATCAGTTTTCATTAAACTGTCTTTGATGCTCTTTTTCTCTCTTTTTGATATCTAGCTGCTTTATAAATTCCAAAAAAAAAACTTCTTTCTGACAACTTTTTCATGCTGTAATATAAAATTCTGTCATGTCTTTGTATAGCTATAATCTTCATTTTATGGACTGTTGACTGGAGTTTATTCATCAATTAGTCTATTGAATTGGCTTGTTAAGGTGCTTTCATCATGGATTTGTTGTTCTCTATTCATTTTTTCCCTTTTTTTTTTTTAACATTGCTGTCTCATGTATTTCCCTCCCCTTTGCTGATTCTTTCAAATGCTATTTATTTGGCCCTTAACAAATTGAGACTATGTTATGAGTTTATATTGAAGTTTGATTCATGTTTAATGAGTTCAGTTTGAGTTTGGGCTTTTGATTCAGGCAAGGGCCAGTTAAATCAGGTTCAAATGCTGATCTACTTATCTTCTAGCTGCAGCTTATCTGGCTTCAACTGAGCTTCTTGACAATTTTGGATTTAATGTTTTTGGTTGCAAATTTTTTTGTATTTGTCACTCCCGAGTGGTTATGTCCAATCCATCTTACAGAGAGAATGGGCAGAAGCTAAGAGAGAGCTACAAGAAGAACGAGATCGTGTTCATGTTTTAACAAATGATAAGGATAATGCACATGAGACTTCTATAAAACAACTTCAGGAAATGAAGAAAGAATTAACTGATGCTTGGGCTGCTGTTACTTCTGCTGAATCTAGGGCTGCAGTAGCTGAGGTTTTCCTTTAAAAAGTTTAGCTAGTTAGTTCTTGTACTCATTGTTCAGATGAATTCTCATGTGACCATATCTTTTAGGCCCGATGTTCTGAGATTGAAACAAGGGTGAAGAGTGATGAACAAAAGGTAGATATGAAACCTTCATCTTTTTAGTTTATCTGGTCCCTTTTATGTCTTCTATCATTTATAAGCATAATAGTTGTATTTTAAGCTAAACCTTGGTTGCACAAATGATGATCTAAGATAGTTCATTTTCAGATGTTAAAGGACGAGCATTATTTTATGTGTGCAATTAGCTGTTTTATCTTGATTCAAAAATGACTAAGCAAACAAGAAATCCAAATGGATTATTGCAAAACCCAACAAATCTTTGATAGGAAAAAATTTAATGGCCTGTTTTGGGCTTAGAAAGTGATTTTTCTTGCAAATGAAAAAATTAATCCTGTTTATTTTTGGACTAAGTTAAAAACTTCTTCAAAAGCCTTGTTTAGTTATCGTTTCAGATGAACAAATTCTACCATGTCCTAAGTGTAAGTATGTTTCATGTTCAGAAGGAAACTAACTTGGTGAACAAATTGACACTTGTCAGTTGTGACTTGCATGTTTACTGCTGGAACTAATATCATTTGAAGTGGTTCCCTGAGCAAATAGAATTGGTGTCTGTAGTCAAAACTATGATGAACTTACCCATTATAACTGAAATTTATCCCCTGAGAATTTTTTTGATGATATCTAATAGCAAATAATTTTCGACTAACATCAAAATATATTTATGCTATTCATGTCATTTATCTAATCCATACAGGATGGCAAGGGTGATCCCAGATATGACCATCTAATGTTTTCTACCAATGAGGTATGTGCTGGCTTTCATTTGTTTACAGTTTGGCATTAATATCTCATTTCTATTTCATTCTACCGCTACTATAATTTCATTGACTTGTATATAATATAAATTGGTACGTCTGATAGTCCACAGCTTCGTACTTATTTAGTATTTTTTTAAGTTGATACAAATTTTGTGTTATGTTTACATCCTGAAACGAATCCACATGAATGTATTTGTTGTGCTCATGCTAGATCTCTCATCTTTCTTTTACAACAATATTATGCACTATATAAAGCATTCTCGTACATGTATAATTTCAGGGTGAAGATGATTGACTACATTAATTCTATTTCTTCTTATTGTTCTAATAGGATTCTGGAGAATTGTGGAGGGTGAGAGAGGAATTAGAAAGACTAAGAGAGGAGTCACGGGCCGACAAGGATTATATGGTTCAGGTACTTCAATCCTTTGTATTTTAGGATTATGGTATTTCTTTCATTCTTGTATAATTATTTGGGTGTGTTTCTTTTGGCACAGTACAAAGAAATAGCACATGCGAATGAGATGGCATTGAAGCAAATTGAATCTGCCCATGAGGCATACAAATTAGAGGTGATTTAGTGTTTGGTTAAGAAGATTAGAAGCTGTTTTTTTCTTTTTTATATCATCTGCTAATCACTCTTAAATTAAGAGTTTGCTGCTTTGTTTTTGATTGCTATAGGCAGAAAAAGTCAAAAGGGCATTAGATGATGATGTCTCTGCCCTCAGAAATAAGGTATCTGAGATGGAGAAAAAATACACATTGAAGTGTGAAGAAGTTGCTTCACTTAGTGAGGACAAAGATAGGGAAATCTCTGCTCTTTTTGCTGAAACTTCCAGTCTAAGGGTGGAAATTGCTCAGAAATTGTATGTTTTTATTTTTATATTAGGGTCTATGCTCCTCTTCAGCATACTGTACATGCTCATAGTATTTAGTCAATCTCATCATAGGGCTCAAATAGAATCGTTGGAAACACAAGTATCTTCCTTGAAAGAAGATCTAGATAGGGAACACAAGCGATGGCAAATTGCCCAACACAACTATGAGAGACAGGTAAAGTGACAAATTAAGAGACAAGTTTTTTAGTTCTTCTGATGATTTTTTTCTTTTGATGGCTGAAAAGTTTATATGGGTTGAAAATTTGTTTGAAAATTCATGAAATATTAATGTGACTTCATGTATAGTTCAAAACTCTAGGTTTATATTGGTAGTCTAATAGTATGTTTTTTACATAATCCACTTGCATTGAGCAAAGTTCTGATGTCAGCTGACTTTTAGCACCTACTCTGATAGCTATCATTACATCAGGTCCTTGTTTTGATTCCCATGCTCAGCTCTTCACACTGACATCAGTTTCGAGCCCAGTAACCTGGATATTGGTTCTGCAGAAAACTTTTTTATGTGGAATACATTTCAAGTTGGATTTAGGCGGCCTCAATATTTTGGATGGTATTGAACTGGTTGGCTAGGTTGGACTCTTCCAATATAAGCTAGAGTGAATATGTTCTTGGCGAATTATGTTTATTGTCCTAGGAAGAAGGCACGGAGTATGAAGGGTAGGCTGGAGACAAGCACAAGTATATCTGTGTATGGCTCGTTCTGTCATTCCCAACTGGTATGAAAATGAGAGATTTCTAGGGAATCATGCTTTTTATATTGCAAGTTCCACTCATCTTGTGGAAGGGTCTTTTGTGAGTGCATCCACATTACAAAATTAAGTGAAAATATGTTTTAAATTTATTGTAGATCCTTTAAAATTCATCATTTGAAGATTATATCAGTGATTTAATGTGCCACTCATGTTTTATAAGGATTTATTGAGTTTGAGATTCCTCTCTTTTGTGTCATCTTAAAGAATATAAAGATGAACATTTATAGTGAGTTTTATATATTAGTGTCAAAATTGATCATGATTTATGAATGCCAATATACTTTTTTTTTTGTCATTAACAGAGTTTATTTTTTTCTTTGGAATCTATTTTTTTCAGTTCTACAATGAATGCCACAACAAAATTTGGTACTAATTCCTAGTTATGTGCACTTATTGAATTGAATGAGCTTAATATTTTTGTTATTGAGATGCCAAAATTAGTAATATTTTTATAGTTAGTTCAGTAGAGTTTTTCTAAATCCTTTTTATGTTTATTTAATTTTTAATCCAATTAAATTTTGTATTTCTTCTATAAATTTAAAATTTTTTGACTTGCAATTACTTCTACTAGCTTTTTACTGTAATAAAATTTGTGAGTGAATTTTGTTTCTCTTAGTTGTTTTCTGATGCTTGCAGGTTATGCTTCAATCTGAGACAATACAGGAGTTGACTAAAACATCTCATGAGGTGTCTTCTCTGCAATGTGAAGTTGTAAAACTTAGGGAGGTTTCAGATATGCTGAAAAATGAAAATGTATACCTTTTTGGCCTTTAATGTGTAAAGTTTTTCAGCACCAGTTGGGATTATTTCAGTTTCACTTTGTTGGCATTTATGTTACTTTGACAGTAATACAAATTAGGAATTTAATTTTTAAAGTTGTAAGCTTTCTAAATGTATATATATCTTTTATTTAGGAGAATAAGTGAATTTAAGATAATTTTTGTTTTGGCTATTATGTTACTTAGAGTATAGGGGGTGATTCCAAATTTGATAAATTCTTTTAGTTATAGGATTATTCTTTTCTAGATAGTTTGTTTCTTTTTTGTTTGGGTTAGAGGCTGTAAAAAGGATTTCAATCTCTCATGTTAATAATTATTTTCTTCATAATAAAATTTGAATTCCGAGAGTTTGGTTTTGGAATTACATTAATTTCATTTTTATGATAGTTTATTTGTTTTCAGGAGATCCTAAAGTCATCTTGGGAACATGAAAAGACAACATTACATGCTATGAAGGATGAATCTGACAAGAAGTACAATGAAGTGAATGAACAAGTATGTGTTTCTTATTTATTTTTAAAAACACTACATAGAAGGGATTCAGGGTCTGTCAGGCCTTGCTTTCCAATGACTTAGATCTAGCTCATTATTATGTGCAATAAAATGTCATTCTGGGTACTCTTCATTTTGCAGCACTGTAGTATTTATTATTAATTAAAATTATGTTCATGCGTGAGAGTAGTTGTGATTGGTAATTAACACAGTTAAAATTAGCAGTGTATGCTAATGAGCATAAATAAGAAAGGAGATAAAATTGAAACTGTAATAGTACTGAATTCTATTATCCTTGCTGAGATATTGATCACATGTATGACACTCTTGTTGGAGAGATTATTTTTGCTTGAACTATCATGGCCAAAAATGGCATGTCTAAAATGGCTTGGAATGGCTTCTCCAACAGCCTCACTCCAATCCCTTACGAGCCTGCTATGCAGGTAACAAAATTTTGTTGGAGCAACACTATATGCAAGCTCATGCTATTAATAGTATAACCCACAAGAGAGACACAAAAAGAATAATATGGATATATCTCATTGCAAATACTAACTTTATCACATTTGAAAGGTTACAAGATAAATTTGCAAATTAAAATGCAAATTGGATATATAGATATGAAGTTTCTTAAACAACTTTGAATAGAGAAATTTAAAGTAACTTTGATGCCTATATCTATCCAAACCCATGAAAGAAATAAAGATATTAACTCAGCTTGTTTTCTGAAAGATCAAAAAAATTAGGAAAAAAACTTTTTTAGGGAAGAGACATTATTTTCTACTATTCGAATGTGATATTAAAATATATTTTTCTGAATTTGGCACACCAAGCAAAAATATTCCTCCTTCAGGTCATTATGGTTGGGCAGGCTTGGGCTAGGTGTCTTGTGTCTTTCCCGATAGGACAACATAGCCCTTTCGACTTGGTTGATCCGCCATGATTGATTGAGTTGCCTAGATCAACTTAATTGATTGACCAAGAGGTCCAATTGGCCAAGCCAAATCAACTTGCCTCACTTGGTTGACCAAACTGACTGAGCCACTTGGTTCACGCAAATTCAATTGACCCACCTTGTCCCATCAGACCAATGGGCCTACGTGGACTGATCAATCTACTTGGACCCTTGATTTGACCAGATCATTTTGGCTCAACCGACCCAATTGGATTCCCTTGCTTGACCAATCCATTCTGCTCGCCTGGCTCTAGAGTTGTCAAACGGACCAATCCATGGTGGGGTGGGCCAACTCACTAGAAATCCATCATATGGCAGGGCGGGCCTGGCCGACCCACCAACTTGGCGGGTTGAAAAATCTCCAACCCAATCCAAAGTTTGGATTGCAGTTTAGACGGGTCAAGCCTATTAGTCCATTGAGTTTTTTACTTTAATTTTAAATTTTGAAAAAAAAAATTTCTCAACCCGCAGGCCAACCCAAGCCCACCATGGGTTGACCCACGCGGGTTGCAGGCCTAGGTGGGTCGGCTCACCTAAACTAACCTTAAAATGGTTAATAAAATTTCAATCCAACCCGCTTAAATTGTTTAGCGGGGCGGGCCAATCCAACGGGCCTAACCCAAATTGACGGCTCTAGCATGGCTCCAACAAAACCAATTTTCTTAAAAAAATTGTTTACATTTTTTGTTGACTAAAAGAATATTTTCATTGACCATGATTTTCCTTTGCAGTAAATATCAAAAAAATTAAAAAAATATATTTTTCTGAAGTGTATCTTCTGTGTAATATATGGAGCCAAAAGCTAAATTGAATATCAAGATTTTCTGAAGAATGTCATGTATTCTTAGACCAATCCCTCGCAACTGATTAGACCTCAACCAATTAAAATTCTAAGCTATCTTTTCTCATGGACCTACAGGAAAGAGAAGGGAATCACATGAGAAAATTTACTTCCACATTTAAGGTTACTAACTTGAGATCATACCATCAAAATCCATGAATACCTCAATGCAATCTAAATTCTAACTGTTAAACTGCTAAGTTACATTCAAGATGGTAACACAGACATGGGTATTACTCCCTGCAGTCCAAGATAATTATAATATGGAGCATACTATTATAATCAAGATTGTGTCTAGTTTGACACGAAAATTGATACCTAGTTGGTGGCTTCTGGCAATGCAAACAAAACTGTGATGATCAATGATCATCAAATAGGCCAATAGCTTATCCAGAATCAAATTCTTATAGCTATGTCATTTTGTATCAGTACTATGTCCTTGCACAATGGAATTTATCTATTTGCCTATTAATATATACATAGGTATCGAGTTATGATAATGACATGTAAGATGATATATAACATAATAGTCAATATGAATTATATATTATATAAAATAACTGAATGAATAATATGAGCACATCAAGGAAAAGAATTACCCTAACACCACCATTTTTCTGTTCAATCCATAACATGCCTATATTTGAACTTACCATTTACCACACAATCTCTCTCACCTCTAACCTGTGTGAACTCTCTTTCCTTTTAAACTTATTAAGTACCAAAGAACTAATCACAACAAACCTCCATTGAAGCCCCTTTATTTATCTGTCAACACTAACCTTTCTGAACCTTAACCCAACCCCACCTATGCCTCTCACCCTAATTCCTTGACAATCTACACAAGTTATTCCACAGCAACAGCAAGACTTGAACTTAGGTTGACTCTTTCCTCCCTTGATGATTTCTACCGATTTGTCCGGAGCAGTCATTTCATTACAGACTCATCCAAGTTGGTAATCATGCTAAATCTTACTTGTTAATCACAACCCTTGCTTAATTCAATGGCTTCCTTACTGTGGATACCTACAATATCAAGTCAATGTCTCCCTACGCCTACAAATACCTTGCAGATTTGCCTGCTTCATTATCGTATGTTGGGAAGGTGTGTCGTTCAGGTACATGTGCAGGCAAGCTGGTGAAAGGGAACAGGAGCACAACTTTAGATCGGAATGGAAAACCATCCACAGAAAAGATATTGGGTTCTTCTTATTGCTAATTGGAATCACAATGTCCCTTGTGGTGGAGGTTTTATGCTGCTCCTGTGTTGATGAGTTGTTTGTACTATTGCTGGAGATCCTCATGACTAGTTGGTGTCAGCCATGTGCAATGGTCAAGAGTGGAGGGGAGGTGTCAGCTTAGGGCGATGGAGGGATTGAATAATTTGTCAAAAAAGAGGACTTTTAATAACCAACACACTTGGTTTATCATTTCTGCTGCACCAGTTCCTTTTGGTTTGACCTGATTCAACACCACTTCAATCGTAAAATTTTCCCACCCTATATATGCTTAGTTAACTTTAAATGATTAATTCCAAATTACCCACTAAACTCACAGGTTCAGCCTTATTTGATCCTAATTATACCTAATTAGCCCTTGTAATCAACAATTAATTGTTTGTAAAATATCAGAGTATATCTTAAGGATTTTAGTTTTTCTGGGGCCAGAATTATGTCTGTGAAATAGAAATATCACAGTAAAATTTATATCTGCAATTGTGATTTAACAAAAAAAAAAAAAGAAAAAACATAATTATCATATTCAAGTCTTCTTCATGATATCATCTTTTCCCCATCTTCATTTATCAGTTTGAACTTTGATGCTCAGATTCTTCTATTACCCTCCAATACCCATGTTGACACGACACAGGGTGTGGGATGTGAATTTGACACATGAAGAGAGGGTCAAACTCTGTCTGTGAACTCTGTGGACATACACAAAAATCTGTATATTTTTACAACATATGTTTGCAGTTGTATCTCCTCAAAAACATTTAAAAAAAGAACTAATGGTAAACTAAAATGGAAAAAGAAAAACCTGAAATCATGAAGAAAAGAGTAGATCTTCAACCTTTATTTCTTATGGTGTGTGTATGTAGCTATTCACACCAAACTTCCCAAATGTGGTTGGTATATCACTAAAGAAGCTAGAAGATATGCTGAAGGTAACAGGTTGGAGCAAGAAGAAAAGATTTGTTATGTATGAAGATGAAGAGGAAGAAGGTAATGAGCTGGAAAAAAGGATGGGATGGAGCATGAAAATGAAAAGTTTATTTTGCTTAATAGAGGGAGCAGTGTATCTTTGTAAGAGAGAAAGAAGCAATCTCTCATTTTTAATGCTCTATTAATGATTTTGATAAATAGGAATAGATATGATGCATTGAATATGTATCCTATTTTTAAGGCATTAGGTAACAAACCCATTGACTGTTGTTACAGTATAATATCATTAACTATTTAAGTGTAGCTGATTTATTTTATTATCATTTTTCATAATTATAAGTCTTTATTATAATGATTAAAATATGTCATAATTAATTCTAAGGTTTACAATATCCCTGTATCTGTGTCCAAAATTAGACACTTTTTCTAGTGAGTCCCCATGCCCTTATTTTGGAAAAAATATATATTTCTCACAGATTCATGCCCATATCGGATATCCAAGTTCGAGTAACATAGAATTAAATATCATTCCCTATTTTATTGAAATATCTTATTGCTGATAGTTTTGATGCATTTACCCTTTTCTATCAGAACAAAATATTACACAGTCAGCTGGAGTCTCTATATGCCAGATTTGGTGAAAAGGGGAATAATTCTGCTGGAATTGTCTCCCAAACTGTAGATTCAAAAGCAGAGAGTGATTTGCATAGCGTTATCAGCTATCTTCGCCGATCAAAAGAAATAGTAAGTGGACTTTTGGCTAATACATTTAATTATGATTTTAGTTTTGTATTATGATAAAAAAAAAATGTTATGCAGGCAGAGACTGAGATAATCCTGTTAAAGCAGGAAAAATTGCGTCATCAAACTCAAGTATGTCGTGTTCACTGTTCCTTTTGTTTGGTTCTACCTTCAAATTTTGTTTATATATATATATATATATATATATATATAAATCTGAACTCTTTAAAAGATGATAGTATTGTCTAATAATTCTTTGAATATAAATATTGTTTTTTAGGTTATTTTTGTATTCATTAAGTGTTTTTATGATAGTGTTAATTTTACATTTGTCATTTTTTATTGTTAAAAGTTATGAGTGGCTTCTAAAACCTCTATTTGTTAGAGGTGTATATATATTCTATGGATCTGTTTCCATGTAGCAATATTGCAGTTTAATCATTTAAACTCAACATTTAGAACACTTTCTGATTATAAACAAAATTGGTTTCAGTGTCTCAGCAAGTTGCTACCATTACTATGGTATTCAGTTTTACATTGGAAGAGAGGGGAGATTCAGTATGCTAAGGCAATATGATGGGAAAAATGAGATGAGCATTATGATCCAGGCCTCCTGTGCCTCAATTGATTTAAGTTTGTTAGAAATCTGACATCCTGCAGAATAATCAACATTTGGAAATAATGGGTATTAGCTTAAAGAAGATCTTTTAATCATAGATTTTCAACCATTTTAACATTCTCATTCTAGAGTAGCTGGTATCAGAATTATGAATTTGTTTGAACTCTTACTTTGTTTTATCAAATATTTTAAAGAACTTTGGCAACTTTTTTCCCATCTATGATTGGATTTGGATTCAGCTTTTCTGTTTTTAATTGTAGAAATAAAAGCCCTCTGCCTCGACTCAATAGCATTCACCTTATCATTTAACAATAACTATTTTTTAACAGCTTATTTGGTTCATAAAATTGTTGGATATATAAGACCAAGTGTATCCATCTTAGAATTTTATTTACTATTGGCATACTCCAAATCTTGTAGGTTTATGATTTTTGTTTTTGTTCTCGTTATGCTCATAATATTGAATGCTTTCAATAAAAATAAGTTCTTTATTTGTCTAAATTGCTATTTTAATTCCCTAGCTTGAAACTGCACTTAAGGCTTCTGAGACAGCTAAAGAGTTGCTTCAATCTAAACGGGAGAATGATATAACACTATTGTTAAAAGATGAAGAATTGAAGGCTCTGCTGATTCAGGTAGCAATTTTAAACTTTGGTATCCTGTTACCATATTTAGTTTGTAGGTGGATTTAGCATTGGTTGCTTGTTAATCTCATTTTCAATGATATGATCTACTCCATGCAGGTAAGAGAAATAAATTTGCTTCGTGAAAGCAATGTGCAGCTTCGTGAAGAGAATAAGCACAACTTTGAGGAATGCCAGGTTCGGAAAAACATATGTTGCAATTGGTGTTGGGCATTGTGTTTTTGTCATCTTGATTTCTGTACATCTAAGCAAAGTCTTCAGGTTCATGATGGCTGAAATAAAATCATGATTTCTCTGCTAAGAATCTTTTACATGAAAGTTAATCATGATTTTGCACAGAGATATCTCAATGAAGCACAAAAAGCTAGAGTAGATGCTGAAAAGTTTGAAAATCTTTTAAGGGAGAAGCAGTTTCAGTGCGATGCTTCCCAGAAAGAGGTTGATGTGTTGAGGACAGAGATGGACCATTTAAATATTAGAATTTCTGAGGTGCTGTATATCCCAAAACATTAATTATGAGAAAATGTGAGAAATATTTGGGTATGGAATCTTCTTTTCATGTTGCAGTTAGCTGAATGTTATAAGAATATTGATCTCGTGGAGTATGAAAAGATGAAAGATGAACGAGAGCAGATGAAGGCAAGTTGTTTTTTGTCTATGTTGCTACTTTTGCGTCAATCATGTTGTTAGATGATTCTTTTAAGGTTGTTATTAACAATATAAATATATAAATTACTCCATTTTTCTAATAGCTTGACCTTTTGAGAATAGTGGTTAGCCAATCAATTTAACATGGTATCAGAGGGTGGTTGGGGTGTCAATCCACTTGTGAAAAAAATCTAATCATTTCATGTGTCGTGGTTGGGTCAATCAAAGTCAAATATCCCATTCACACATAATTGCAAAGTGTTTATAATATAAATATATAAATTGGTCTCTTAATATTCAAGATTTTAAGAATAGTGAATGAACTTTAACAGGCCTTTTAGTGTTTTTTCATTAATTCTGTCGCTGTTTATGTGTGCATATGCATACATTTTCAGGAGTAAAAATGGGTAGTATAATGTGCATATCGCTGTCATAATGCTGCTTATTGCTGGGCTAACATTTATTTTGTTACTTGAATCTATTGTTCAATTTGCTTTTTGATCTGGTGCAGATTTAAGGATTGACTAAGAACTGTCAAGTTGGAATCCCTTTGTCCCTAAAGTCAAGTACAGGATATGAGAGTATATGATACAACAACAATTACTACTAAGTTTTTATCCCACTAAGTGGGGCGGGGGGTCGGCTATATGAATTCTCCACACTATTAGGCTTGATTTCCTACTATATTATCATCTATATTTAAATGCAATTTATCCTGTTTTATTGTTGTTAAGAGTATATGACATGGTAAATAATTTTGATTAGCACCTGACTATGAGGACAAATGATGCACTCTCCAGACTTACAGATTGATGATTGATCTTTTACAACTGTATTCATCTGTGCAAATTTTCACCATTGGATGATCTGCTCATTCGGGATGCTGTTAACTTTATCTAAATAATTTTATTTTCATCCATTTTACCTTCTGTTTTTTCTGGTTAGGTGTTTTTGAGGAAATCTGAGACAGAGATTGAACTGACAAAGAAGCTTGTGTTAGAGAAAGAAGAAACCATAGCCAACTTGGACCAAAGTCTTGCTAAATGTCAACTTGATTTAGCTGAACAAGAGAAGCGAGTTAATAATATCGTTCAAGCCGAAGTAAATCGCCAAATATCCTTCTGTCATCATGTGTGGTTCACGTCTGTCTGAATACTAATGCTGTGTAGTTATGAATATTTCAGGGAACTATCAAGCTAGAAAATGAAAAACAAAAGAAAATTATATCTGCTCTGAAGGTTATACGCTGTGTTAATATTTTACCACTGTTCTATGGTTATTTTCTGGAATCTTTATTCTTTAATTGTAGTCATGCTATAATTATTATATTTCTTCCTTCAGAAGAGAAATGATAATTTAATGAAGGAGAAGGAGGAACTGAACCAGGAAAAAATAGTTTTTCTAAAAGAGATAGATGACTTTAAATCAGGTAAACGCCATATCAATTTTTCTTGTTAACTTAACTCAGCATGCTAATTTGGTTAATCTTTTGATAGGTCAAAAAACCTCAGTTGAGACATCAATTAAACAGGCTACTAAGGAAAAGGACACTAGAATACAGGTTTGTGATTTATTCTGAAGATTGAGATTTCTCATTGATGATATGACTCTGACTTCAATTATCAGATCTTAGAGAGAACATTGGAAAGAGAGAGGGACGAGAACAAGAAGCAGAAACAAAAACGGGAAAGCACAGAGAAGACAATTTTTGAACTTATTCAGAAAATCAGTAAGGTGAATTCTGATGATTCATCCTTTGCCATAAATGACATCTATTTTTCTATTTTAAATTAGTGGGCTGCTAGCTCTGATATCTGACACTCAATTTAGTCACATAGGGAGTTGTTAGCTAACAAAAAAAACTTTATACGCTTAGACGAGTGAAGTACTATTACTTTGGATTCAAGCATTTTGAGCTGCTGGTTGGGCTAACAAGTGTCTCATATAAGTGGGTCATAGATTAGTATCAAAGTAGAGGTAATCTTAGACATAGATGTTGGGAAGGATTGCCAACGTGATCAAGGTTGTCAAACTCGCGATTCCAGTGTCGACTCGGTTATGGGTGCACAAACTCGTATCGTAAATTTGTATCGTAAACTCGTACGAGTTTATAGATAATCCAAAAAAGAGTTATAAAATGTCAAATAATATATATTTGATCATAACTTCATAAGAACAATCACTATTTCACATATCTAATAAAAAAGCATAAACATAGTTATCAACAACATGTTTTCACATATAAAGAAAGACTAAACATGAAAATTTAACATGAAAAGATATGAAATTTTCAAAATTTATGTTTCAACATCAAGTTACAAAATGATAAATTTAAAATTTCATACAAAAATAGTCTAATAGATACACCAAATAAGCTTCCATTGTCCAAATTTGATAAAAGGAAATATCAAACAAAGATTTCCTTTGTTTATCGAGTTTACTGAGTTTGACCGAGTTGACTCGCGAGTTTACCGAGTTTACCGAGTTGACTCGCGAGTTTACAAGGGGGGCCCGATTTTAAGCTGATTCAACACGGAATTAAAATAATAGTTCATAAACTCGTAAACTCGCCGAGTTGACTCGCGATTTTGACAACCTTGAACGTGATAGTGTGACCAACATTGTGTCTCACATGCCACTAATTAGGGATGCTTTTGGGCTAGAAGTTTGACTTTGTATTTTGACGAAGACATCAAACTGAGGAAATTGTGGCACTTAAGCTTAGATGTGCCACTTTCTATTAATTTGAGCTTAAGCATTCTGAACTAGTAGGTAAGTTTCATGAGTTAATGAGTCGAATTTCTCATCCAAGTGAGATATATTCCACTTGATATATTACCTCCAATCTCCTGTATTCTTTTCATCAAGCGATCACCAATGATTTTCATGACAAATTGCAGGAAAAGAAAGCATTATCTGAGGAATTTTCAAGGCACAAACTTGCTGCCGAGGCATTGAAGGTACAGTTCATAAGCCTCTTCTATAGCCAATATGTGAACAAAACTTGAATGGAGTCAGCCTTCACAACATTTTTTAAGGCCTCATTCCAAGTCATCCAATCAAAGCACAAATCAAATTTATGACTCCTTTTACCCAAGTTTTGTCCAAGCTTTACCTTATTGACTTTGGAACACTTGTATGATTTTCATGCGCATAGAGATGAGAAAGCTTGTATGATATGAGTTCTAAATTTATGCATTACTTTTGATATTTGCCATTGATTATCTTCCAGTCTAGTGGAGGAACTACTTCTCAACTTCCGTCAGAGACCACATTGAACGAACAGTTTAATCGATACATTCAAGCTACCGTTCAGCTTGAAACTGCCCCAGGTTCCATTGCTCATGTGGGGCTTGGGAGTCACACTGCCACAGAAACAGATACAGCGTTTGTGGATCCATCAATTGCTACTGCAGGTTCTGTCTAAAATTTAACATTTCCTCTGAAAGACTGTTGCTGATTAGGGTTATATATTCATAGGACGACAAGTTGCTACTCAGCCAACCAGGCCCTTGATACCTCAAGTTAAGCCTGCTGTGGAAAAGGAGAAAGATCCTGCTGTGGTCCAACCGAGTTCTGGTGCTCGAAGGATAGTAGGAAGAAGGATAGTTCGCCCTCGTCTTGCACGGCCGCCCGAAGAGCCTCAACCTGATGGTGGAACATCTGGAGTGGAGGGTTCTACACTAACAGAAGATGAGAAAGCTGGTACATCCCGTGAGCATGAATCTTCTGGTGACAATTTGTTTGGGCACCCTGCATCTTCTGGCTGCAAAAATATTGCCTCGGCATCCAATGAGAATGAAGTTGTTGCTCCTAGAGATCTCGGTGCTGATGCTGGAGCTCCACTAAAGAAAAATGACTTTGATGCAATGTGCGGTCCCACTTCATCAACACAAGTCGCACCTACTAATCGTAAACATCCAGCCTTAACAGTGCAAAAAGATGAACTTGGTGCTGAAGTGGTGCCACCTTTAAAGAAATCGAAATATACAGATGGGTTGCAAGACCTGACCTATGATATAAGCAATAAACAAGCCACCTTGCCCTCGGCAGTAGACATCGAAACAACTGAACCTTCCTTGTCATCTGCATTGCATCCAACCTCTGAGGAGGCGGAAATCGATCGGGTAATGGAAGAGATTTTTGATAGCATAGAGGAGGAATCTTTTGCCAGCAATCAGCAAAATCCATATCTAGATGAAGCAGCTGTTACCGGCGACTTCCCTGACAAGCCTAAAGAAACATGTGACTTGTTGGATGAAAGCCTAAGCAGCAAGGCGGTGAATGAAATCACGCAAATTCCTGCCGATGAAGATGATAGGGAAGAGGGAGAGCTACCAGATGAAATGGTACATACATGATCATATCTTGCCATTAAGATGTTCGGAACTCGTCCTTACAGAACCATTGTTGGAAGAATGCATGTCATTCACCTAACTTTTGTCTGCACAAACTCACACATGCGGAAGTAATCTGATCTTTCATTTATTAGATGATTGTGAAGGATCTTTCTCAAAGGGATAATATTAAATAGGTTTAATATATAAAGTTATCACAAGTATTGTTCGTTCGCTTTGGGATTTGGGTGTTCTTATTGATGTTTGTAATAAATTTCCCTCATCCTTTATCCGGTATTAATTTGTAGCACTGATGGATTTCACTTCATGCCAGTGCTAGTGGAGTATACTTCGAATGATTTGTTCTTGAAAAAGCTAAATAAACAAAACAAAAAAACAATGTGACACCCCCAAACTCAACGCAAACCATTGACTGAGTTTGGCTCCTTTGAGCTCGACCATTGCACTTTATGGTCATTAGCGTCGGATCTGATGCAAAATGCCCATAGGCATAGTCCTGTTGTTGATTGTTACCTTTTAGAGGATATTTAACTACATAATGCATAGTAGACTAATAACCAAGAAAGAAAATTGTCTACATTTTCTTCTTATCACTCTTTATTTTGCAATTTTTCAAACGTTTAAACAATTAGGCTCAAAATAAATAAATAAAAAGAAATAGCAACAACCATCCTACACATTATACAAACGAAGGAGACCAACGAGCCTATCTTAAAATGATTTTTTAAAAGAGAGAGAGATGAGAGAGAGAGAGAGAGAGAGAGGGGAGGTGAACGATTCGTCTTAACTTGGTTAGAATTCGGCCGAGTTCAATCGCGGTGCGTTGTTGTAGTGGTTGGGACGTCGGCGAATCGACATCATGCCCTCCGACACCACGCTGCTGTCTCCGCCCATCGGGAACGTCACCGCCGACGAAGACGCGGCGTACTCGTTGTCTTCCTCGCCCCGCATCGCCCTCAGCACCTTCTTCGCCATCTCCCGCCTCACGTCGCCGTCGCCGCTCTCCGCTATCTGCATCAGCACTCGCTCCGCCCCCACCGCCCTGGCCAGCCCGCGGAACCGGAGACTCCCGCGGCTCATCCCATAGAGGGCCGCCACGCAGTACTCCTCCTCTGCGGCCGCCGCGGGCGATCTCATAAGGGACACCACCGCCGCGACCGCCCCGCCATCCATCAGCGCTGCCCTCCCCTCGTTGCACCCTGCCAGATTGCACGCCATCATCAGCGCCAGCCTCGCAAGTCCCGGCCCCTGCGCCGAAGCTTCCGCATCCTTCTCCATGGCAACCGCGAGCAGCGAGCGCACCGCCCCCGGAGCTCGCGCGATCTTGGTCTGGTTGGCGATGTTGAGGGAGAGATAGTAAAGCGCCATCCCGGCGTCGCGACGGGCGGCCCCATCGGCAGTGGGGACGCAGAAGAGGTCAAGCAACGGCGGGATGACTCCAAGCACGGCGATCGCCGCCCGGTTGTCCTCCGCGAGGGAGAGACTAAATATCAAGCTGGCCGCATGGCCGCGAGCCTCCGGGTTGCCTCTCTTGAGTACCTCCACGAGCGGCGGCACCACGCCCGATCTAAAGATGAGGGCTCTGTTCTCACGCTCCAGCGAAAGATTGACCAGTGCAGCGGTGGCGTTGATCTGGACCGCGGCGCTGCTGGAGAGAAGCATGGAACGCAATGCGGCGAGGATTCGAGGTTTGCATAGTGCGGTCCGTTGTTCTCCGCTCTCCCTGGTAGCTTGTCGGAGCAACACCAATCCTGATTCCTGCTCCGACGGCTCCATACCCCCAAATTTGTTCAGCAAATCCTCTTCCGAGGTGATGGAATCGGAGGTCGAAGACGCAGGCGGATCAGGAGCCGGCGCCTGTGGTTGCGTTTCTTTGGGCGATTCCTTAACAGCGAACTCAGTGGCTGAGGAAGAATCATGCCGAAAGGGGGAAGCGGGAGCTTGCCTGGAAGTTGCGTTAGGGTTCGCCGACGCCCAAAAATCCTGGTTCGATCTAGTTGATCTGCCGCCAAAACTGTCGACTTTTGCGTCGTAGTACGCCGATGAACCTCGAAAATCCTCCCCTTCTTCATCGTATCTGCTGCCGCATGAATTCGAGGCAGCTCCCGTGACCTCCGGCGGCGACATAAAGGCAGCATCTTTTTCCTCCTCAGCTGCTTCTTCCACCGAGAGCGACGCGAATCGCCCGACGAATTCCCCTCTCAGATCTCTTCCTCCGGAAACATAAGAAGAGCGCGGCGGGTTACCTGAGGAGGAGGAAGGGGACATGAGGCGGCGGACGAGGGCGTAGGCGGCTTCAGGGGGGACGGGTTGCGGGGGCGGCACGCCGGAGCGGTGGCACCAGCCGAGGATCGTGGAGCGGAGGGCAACGTTGGGGATGAGATACAGCGCGTCGGGGTTGAGGTCGAGGGCGAAGCCTGGCGGGGACAAGGCGAGGTCAGCGCAGGCCTGGATGCAAGCTCGCTCGAAGGTGTGTCCGGCGGGGGGCACGATGACGGGGTCAGCCATAAGGGTTCGGGAGATGGGACATAGGAACTCCACAGGCATCGCCTCCGCCACCGTCGGGACGGCCGTCGGCGATTTGTCGGCGCGGGAAGGAGCTGAGCGATGGCTGTGGCCGGAGAACTTCCAGAAAGGCTTGCGGCTCCCCATTGACTGACTTCCCTATCGGTCCCCGCCCAATGCCAAGGTTGGATACCGTATAGCTCTTCTTCTACTGCTATATCTTTCAATTTTCTTTTCTTTTTTTTTCTCTTTTTCATTTTCAATATTGTGGCCCTCAAAGCATTGACATCAAATTTCCAATCACGAAAAAGAAAAAAAAAGAAACATCGATATTGAATATGTCTTATTATTATAATTTTTTTAAAAAAACCGATTGTGTGACCTCCGAGACATAACTGAGTTGGTTACGATGCGCAGCAGAGTCGTAGAAGAGGACAAGGATTCGAATCCTGACGAAATCAGGCAACATCCTCTTGCGTCGTGACTAATTATAATTTTTCGATTTACTTTTATAATAAAGAAAAAGTAAAAGTGATTGGAGTATAGAAATAATTTAAGCATGGTTCAGAGATGGCTTGCACATCCAGTAATATAGATATCAACCATTGACTTTCAAGCAAAGTCTTGTATGCTTATTCAAGCTCCTACCAAATTGCAACTACAATTCCTTCATCACTCATCATTTACCTACCAAAACTATTTCTTGTTCAATTTCCGATTCATCATAATGTTGACTGCCCAATCATTAAATTAAAAGTTGGCTACATAAATCGTAAGACAATTTGCTGTAACAAGCCTCACAAATTGTCAACGAGTGATCGCAGTCGCAGCCTTTTATGACTGTTTCTGCTCCAATATTGAACAGATCACTAAAGTTGACTTTGGCCAAGTACCATCCAATTGTATTCGAACCTATGAAGGTCAATTGCCTTTGCTACTTGTTCATGTTTAGAGAAAATTCTAATAAGATTAAACTAGTTGATAATTGAAAAAGAAAGTGACGACTAAAGGGAATCCTGAGAGACTGAGCACAGATGATGAATTAGTTCTCTGCTTTATAATTATTTATTGCACCAGGTATTTCTTTGTTCACTGGCGCATTTAAAGTGTATTAACTGGCTCGAGAAACACTATTCTTCCTCATTTGAGCATGTGTGAGACTAAAATTAAGAGGTTTTTATGACATGAGAAATCGAATGGATCTAATTCTAAATCAAATTGAGTTTTGAATTGAATCCAATGGGATCGATTTGAGATTCTAACCATTGGTCAAAAATCGGTTGCGGAACAAAAGCACATTGATTGTGGGTGAAAGAACGACGCTTGGTTGCGTAGCGTCGACAAGATCTTTGAGAATGACATTGTCCAAATCGAGCCTTGTACCTGTCCCTTGGATGACAAAAGAGAGAAACTATTGTTTCCCTCCTTTAAATATAAATATTTCATCCACAATGCATGTTTGTTTACAATAGATGTCCCATCCACCATCAGATGGTAATTTTCTTCTATTCGATTTTGATAGAGGATCTGATATTCGATCTGAAGGATATATAAGGATTTTTTTTAATTCGATTAAATAATTAGATAATCCGATTCGACGGGACGCCACCCAGTGCCTGTCGGAATCCTCGCTCACCTCCTCCACCACCTTCTTCTCGATCACCTCCTTCAGCGCCGCCTCCTTCCGCACCGTCCCCACGCACTTCGTCGCTGGCTGTCGCACCATGCACCCCACAATGACAAGTCCACGAGGAACGTTCAATGAATTCCTCGCCCGCTTTGTTTACTTTTGACTCGTACTCGCCTCCCCGGCTTTGTTTACTTTGACTTGTACTCGTGTTCGCTCTCTCTATCTGGACGTTTGAACCATCCCTAACAGAGGGCCTTTCAAGTCACTCTGATTGGTAGGTGACGAACGAGCTTCTTAGACCTTTGAAACACTGAACAGGATATTATCTTAACTCGACCATTCCGACGGGAGAAACGGAATCCATGTCCCCATGTTCTGATAGGACGCCACGTTTGGACAGAAGGGATATCACATTGCTCCATATCCTCTGCTTTTTATGAACCACGTTCTCCGACATTCTTTGCTTTCGTGGTGTTTGAGGTATTCAAACGTTTTGGATTCGAGATGCTATAGTCAGATATCAAGTGACAAGTGATAGAGATCTTGGAGTCGAGAGTCAAGACGTTGAACGGTAAAGATCCTAGAGTCAAAAGTTGGACACGAGTTATAGGGATCTCGTCGAGTGAGTTCAAGCATCGTGACTTAGTTGGTTTGTTAACTTTCACCTTCCCAAATTCTCCCCGTGATCCTTACTATCCTCAGATATAATAAGATATATATTTAGATGTTACAAACTAATTAATTTTTGAATGTATTTACCGTCCAATTTTATATATATTGAATTTTTTTTTATAAAAAAATGGAATCTGTCACTTCAGCAGTCCTATATAATCGGAATGACCATCTAAAAAAAAATAAATCAAAAAATTACAATTGAAAATGATACACGTATATCAAACTCCAGTTGTTAAAGAGTTGGGGAGAAATGCCCTTTATTACTATAGCACCGTGTCCTCGGGGGTTTACTTTGACTTGCACTCGCAACTACTCATCGACGACGAGACGAGGCAATTAATACATATATGTGTACACGCCAAGACATAATAATTCATGAATCCACTGGAAATTAAATGGACGAGCAGGTCACCTACATCGGCCTCCGCGGGGGTCGACGCCGCCGCCTCGTCGCCGTGGCCACAAGCACCGCCCTTGGCCTGAGCTCACGCTGGTGCCGCCGTGGCCGCTTCCTTGGAGGCATCTCTCTGCCGCGACTCAAGCTCTGCCTCCTCTTCCGCCGGTGCCTGCGGGTGGTTACACGAGGCTTCCTCGGGCGGCGTGGCGTCGACGACGACGACGCGGCCGGTGGCAGAAGGGCCAGAGGCCTGCGCCGAACTGCGGCGGAGCGCGGGTCCTGCAGCCGATCCAACTCGGATGCGATCGAGGAGTGCTTGGAGTTCATAAAGAGGTCGAATTCCGGACATAGACCGATTTGATTCTGATTTTCTACCATTTTCAATTTCTCGCTCGATCATGATTCAGATTGTGTCGTATTGTAAAATCGTAATTAACCATGTTAATATAAAAGTGCATAGAATCTGTCATATGTTTCCAAAAACTAATTAATTTTAGTGTAAAACTAATTGATTAGCCTACTCAAATATTTAAATTATGATTATCATGGAAACAAAGAACATGTTATTAGTGAGAAATATCCCTGTTTGACTCGTTTAATCATTAATTATCATTTCCCTGGTGGACTAGAAGTTGATAAATGATTAAATTTCTTAGCGGCCCAATACCTGCAGGATTTATTTCGGCCCAATACCCACAAGGCCCAACAAGGAAGTCGTTCTCTATCACACGAGAACCAAATGTAGTAAGAAAGAAAAGAAAAAGGGGAAAAAGAAAGTAAGAGAGGATACCCGCCGCCTGTCATCGTCCATTTCCCTAAATTGCCAACCCTAACCTCGATCCATCTCGGGAAGCGATCGAACCATTGCACGATCGCCGCCGGCGACGATGAAGGCGTCGCTCAAGATCCGCGACGACGGGAAGCCCTTGGCACGGGCCAAGGTTCCCCTCACTATCCTGGGCCTCCCTTTCGTCTCCGGCTTTGCCTCGGCGCTCGACGACGCCCGCCACCTCCGCCTCGACCTCTCCACCGCCTTCGCTTCAGGTCCCTCCCTCCGCCTCTCCTATCGCCCCAACGAACCTTGCGCCCCCTTCGCCCTCGTTCTCAAGACCGGCCTTGGCGCCCTCGGCTCCCCCGATAAAGGAGCCCCCTTTTCCATGGCCGCTGAGTTCGGCCTCCTCGCTTGCCCCGGAGGAGCCGGCCCAGTCTTCTCTGTGCGCTTCAAACCTCAGATCGGGGACTTCGCCGTCAAAAAGACCATCACTTCTGCGACAGCCGCCGCCATCCCGGCCAAGCCAACCCCGAACGGCGACGGATTCGAGGCGCCGATTGCGGAGAATCATTTCGATAAGAAATCGAACGGTTTTTTCTCTGCAGAGGGGATTCATGGACTCGTCTCCGGGTATGAAGTACCGCGAGCACCGTTCTTCCGATACGGACGCATACCGCCCTCAAGTTCAAGTGGAGGCTGACAATATCGCCGGAGCTCCGCTCCGCGATCGGCGGAAGAACGGCCGGCGGCATTTCGCTCAGCAAATTGCCGCTCCTGGTGATGAGCAAGATCTCCATCGAGCGCGGGAGCGCAAGTGGCCGTACCAGCGAAGAACAGGACATCGAATCGTCGGTGTCGGTGAGAGAGTTGGAGTCCATGCAGGCGGAGAACGTGGCACTGACGAAGACGGTGGAGGAGCTACGGAACGAGGTCCGGGGTTGGAAGGCAGTGGCGCCGGCTGCTGGAAGAGGAGGAGACAGCGGGAAGAACAGAACTAGGAATCCAAGTACGTCGGTTGAAAACGCGAGAGAGGAGTCGAAGAAGGCGTCGGCGATGGGATCCGCCGGCGCCGGGAGAAGCCCTTCGCCGTAGGTTGCAATAGCTTTGTGTAGTGACATAGTTTTGCCATTTTGTTCCCCCGGTGTACATAATAAATAATTGATGGAATTAATAAAAATAAAATAAAGAAAATGTTTTGTTATAGGGAGAAATCCATGACTCGTGTGCGACATCCGCGATCCACCGCCGTTGCCGCCGCCCTAAACCTTTCCCTTGGGCGCGATCGACGTGCAGCTTGTCGATGCTTCGTCCGGCGTCGGATTCCGATCGGATAGTGATCAGAATCTGACGAATTTCGATCAGAAATAGCGAAATCATGCGCGGGGCCATTGTCGGCCGCGATCGGCACGGATTCCAGTCGAGGAAGGATCGCCGTGCGATAGCGGCCTGTCCTTTGCTGTCCGGTGATCGTGATTCGGTCATAAATAGGGCTGATCGCGGTCGGTAGTGATGTGCGCCACTGCCTACCGCGATCGGTCCTGTTTCCGATCGAATTTGTCGGATTCCAGCTACTACCTCGTCGGAATCCGTCGCCGGAGGGAGCGCAGGCGAGCAGTGTGTCAATCGCGGTCGAGTCGGCGTTAGCTGGACGGGGGTGGCGACAGCGGTGATGGGTCAGGGCATCACGTACCGGAGTGTTGCGTATGATCGCAATCTCATTGTTATAGATTCTTGGAGGTAGATCGGGCAACGGAGGAGGAGGAGCAGAAGGAGAAGAAGAAGAGAAAGATTTTCCGGCGAAAGAGAACAGAAAGACTTTCCATTTGGTCGGATGAAAAAAAATTATAAAAAAATGATCCGTCGATGGATTTATGATTTATCCATCCATTATTTATTTATGAATAATGGAAAGGATGATTAATCCATCTTTATTTATGAAATAAACATGGGAAAGTTTTACACACAGAAGTTTTCCTCAGTCCTCTCAAATAAATAGAGCATTAGTGACGTAAATTTTGAGAGGTAAAATGAAAATGTCCCAAGACTCGCACATATTTTGGCATTGTTTTTCTTTTTAAAAAGGAAAAAAACTATTTGAATTATTAAATAACCTCCCTTTTATATTGTCATTATTTTCCTTTTTTAGAGAAAAATAATTTTTGTTTTAAACAACTTTCCTTTTCTGAACGCCATTGTGAATCGTGTAACCTGTGCATAGCCGTTATAAAGAAAGTTCACATGTAATTTAATTTCTTTCTACATTAAGCACGTTGATATATTTTTTTAGACAACTCGTATATCTAGACAATTTAATTCAATAATATTTAAAATAATTTAATTAACTATTATATAATAATTCAATTAAATTTGACTTGCCGTAAACGTATTTTCGTTTAGTGCATAAATCGGCCACCTCTTGCGGCGGATCAGATTAACGGTCGCAATGGTGGAAAATGCGGCGACGGCGGCGGCGATATCGAGCAGGGGAGTCTCGACGCCGTGGGCGAGGCTGGAGGGCAAGGTCGTGATGGTGACCGGCGCGTCCTCCGGCATCGGGCGCGGCCTCTGCCTCGACCTCGCCCGGGCCGGCTGCCGGATCCTCGCGGCCGCGCGGCGCGTCGACCGTCTCGATTCCCTCTGCGAAGAGATCAATGGGTCCTCCGCGCCAGAGGATTTGAGATCCGTTGCGGTCGAGATCGACGTGAGCGCGGAGGAGTCGTCGATCGCGGCTGCCGTGCGGAGGGCGTGGGAGGCCTTCGGTCGGATCGATGGGTTGGTGAACAACGCTGGGATTCGAGGTACTCTTCGTTTGGATCTATCTTTATTCTAACAATTTGGTACTTTTTTGTCCTCTTTTGTTTTTTAACAGCATTCGCCTAGTAGTCACAAAATGCAGGCATCTAAAAAGAAAAAGCCAAAAGTTCTTTTTTCCCCAGTAATTTTTATGATGTTTAGGTGTTCACGAACGTAGATTCCAGTATCATCGATTTAACTATTGGTTAAATCAAACATTGGAGCATATTTCTGATGAACAAAGAGTGAACTTGGACTTGTATTCTGATAACAATTGAAGTGGGATTGAACAAAAAAGAAAACTGAATAATGGATGCTAAAGTGTGAACAATAGATATAAATTTTCTTAACAAACAAGTGGATTACTGTTTCTCAAAAGCACAAAGCAAGACCTTTTTTCTGCACTTATACATAACTATTTGATGGAAATGGTGTCAAATTGCAAACTGTATTCTGACAGTGATAATGGACTGCATGAACAAAAAACAATGCATTGTGAATTTTAGAAAGTTGTGTACAATAATGTTTTATTAACACTACTTAATTATCAATTTCTCCTTTCTCTTTCTTGTTATGCCCGTACGAGGTATATGTTGTTCTTCAAATGAGGCACAAATGTTTACTTCATAAATAACTTGCAAATTATTGTAGGGTATATGTTTCATTCTTACTCTCACTTGAACTGCATTGTTCTGTCTTTGTGATGCTCATTTGAAACAATTGGTTTGTATGCTTTCAAATCCTGACATGTTGGGTTGGTTCTTCTCTGTTGCCAATTTATGTGATCTATCTGCTTGGTACAATGCATGATCAATGCTTTCTTTCTTTCTCTCAGGTGGTGTGCATTCACCTTTAGATTGGTCTGAAGAGGATTGGAATAACAACATCAGAACAAATTTAACTGGACTGTGGCTAGTCTCAAAACATGTGTGCAAACTCATGCGTGATGCAAAAGTGAAAGGATCTGTAGTTAACATTTCATCTATTGGCGGTATTGATCGTGGCCACTTACCTGGAGGACTTGCCTATACTGCATCAAAGACTGGTGTCAATGGAATTACTAAGGTAATCTACCAACTAAAAACATAGCAAAACCTTCCCTAATAATAGCACTTTCAATCATGAAGCTTGAACACAACCAGTTTCAGGATTTTATAACTTATGCTTTCAATATTTTGATTCTTACTGCAAACTCTAGAAACTAAAGTTATTAGAGAGTATTTTTATTAATTATAAGCTTCATGTGCAATCTCATTCTTTTAATGGAATAGAATGAGATCAATAAATTATTTTGATTAGTCGAGAATTCACTAGGTCGAAATTAATATAATTGGGTCTAATCAAGTCCCTTTGGCAGCTCAAATAAGAACTCGAGTAAATTATAATTATCAGAATTATAGTGGAAAAATAAAACTTGTTGGGTTGATATTATCATTTGTATTATACACATGGCAAGACACTTGATAGTTAATTACAAAATTAAGTTGAGTAAATGCTGGAGAACATATTGGAGGTTTGAAGCGAAAAATTGTTAAAAGATGATTAAAGCACACTTCAAGGGTAATTTCTATTTCTTTGTGTGATGCATTATTCAATTCATGTTAAATGTGTAAAATAATCAAGATTTTGTTGTGAGACGTTGTTACAAAAAATCAATTTTTGTAATTTAACTTTCTCATCTTGGCTCAATATAATGGTAATTTGGATATTGGTTACATATTTCAAACTGATTTATACATGTATTAGTTAATAACAGTATTAGGAATATGTAGTTATGCTATGGTTAAATGATTTTGTTTTAAGAACAATTCATGACTAGAATTTTTATAGTACAATTGTATTTTATTTTTCAACTCCAGAACCAAGGGGTGAATTACATATCCATAATTTTCCTTTGTTAATTTTAAGATTATTATGAAATCTAAGGTCCAAAACGATTCTATTTTAGAAAAACAGAAAACCAAAGTACAGTTTTGCCACATGGCCTTGAGGACCAAAGTGCATCTTCAAGAATCTAAGGACCTGTTTGCAAATAACTCAAAACAATCATTGTAGAACCATATCCACATTGTAGATACCAATTACGACCTCATCCAGGCATGGGTCATTGGTGGTGATGTCTATAGGGTCTCCTTATGCGCCTAATCGACGACGATGGAGGGGAGAGCAAACAATGGTGGTCGCGCTAAACAAATAGGAAGGCACAGATCTAAAAATTTCAGAATGTGTTCGACAATTGCAAATGGTAATTAAAGAATTGGGTTGCCTTTTGGCTCAACTAAATCTTCAATTCTCATTTGCAGTTGTCCAATCCATTCACTCATTCTGAAATTTTCAGATTCAAGTTTTCTTGTTTCTTTGAGGCCATGATAAGTATCTGTGATCTGGATCTTTTTCTACAATGACTATTTTGAGTTATTGCAAACAAGGCCTTAGAATCTTAAAGAATATGCACTTTGGTCCAACAAAAGTAGTGAAAATAACTTGCTGAGAAAACTTGCATTTTAGTGATCAAAGAACCTCCTTTTGACTTCACTAGTTCATTTCCTTCATGATGTCTGCAGGCCAGAAATTGCAGAATTACTAATTTGATGTGTATAAGCTTCTCATTTCATTTTTCAATGGAGGTGGATCTCATGCTTTGTTCAATGGTCATAGATTCTACTTTGGGTTGAGGAATTCTTGTTGATCTGGTAGAATTTAGGAACAGACAATGTCATATTGCATTCTTATATTAGGATCTAACATAACCCTGAACCCAAAAAAAAAAAAACTAATGCTCCTTTTGCTTATCTTCACGTCTCAATGAGATTTGATAAACTTTTTTTTGCCTAACAGGCCATGGCATTGGAGCTGGGTCAGTTTAACATTCGTGTGAACTCGATCGCTCCAGGACTGTTCGCGTCTGAGATCACCTCAGGTCTAATAAAAAGAGATTGGCTGAACAAAGTGGCTGAAAGAACAGTTCCACTGAGAACTTATGGCACCTTGGATCCGGCAATGACATCGGTTGTTCGATTCTTGCTTCATGATTCATCAGAATATGTTTCTGGCAACATCTTCATCGTCGATGCTGGCGTCACCCTACCTGGAGTCCCTCTTTTTCTTCCCTTTGATCAAGTCAATTTAGTCATTTCATTTAGGAAATTGCTTTTGTTCAATAAAAGAACTTCACAGTTTCATATCATTGCTGTGAAAGCAATAATACAGTTGCTGTTAATTTGTAGTTGTGATACAGATTTTAAAGAGAAAAATACTGGAAAACTTGTATGTTTAATATATGTGAATACAGATTTGGGAGCAAAAATATGGTATCATTTTTATATTTTTGCTAAGTGTAGTGTCAAAAAACTTTCATAACCTAAAAAAAAATAGTGTCAGAGGTTTGTGGGAATCTCTGAAGAATATTTTTATATATTTTTTCCAATTTGAAAATATAATATTTTTAGATTAAAATATCCTTCAAGGTGTCTTTTAGTTAATTTTTTTTAAAAAGGGCACTTGTTTTACAAAATAAAATTGGATTAATTCTTTTAAGCATCACATTTACCACCTTTCTCTCCTTTATTCCCCACCATTTTTAGCTTCTTCATAAAAACTTAAAAGTTTATTTTATCTCTATTTATTGTAATTGTTCTTTGAAATAATTATTATTTTTTATATATTATCTTCCTTTCAGATGGCTTCGAGTGTTTTTTTAAATCATTAAATGGCCTTTTGAGGATTTCAAAATTTCAAGGGACGTTTTAAGAAACTAGATAAAATACTACAACTAATTTTCAAAAGGGCCCAATTAAAGTTTAAAAATGCCTTAAAAAGTACATATAATTTTTATTTTTCTTAAAAGATACATCTGATTCCAATTTACTCCTATGATAATTAGACTTTTCTTCTTCTTTTTCTCTCTCTCTCTTTTACATGTAACAATCCCTTTCTTCTATTTTCTCTCTCTTTTATATCCAATCTCTTTTCGTTCACTCCATCATGTGTCGTTATCTATGTATCTGAATTTATCTTCCTTCATATCTATGAGGCTGACTCTAAAGGAACCATTGAGACAACAAATCAACCTTTTTTATTTTCTTTTCTCTTAAATTAAATTAAATTTTTATTTAAATTTTAATCGACATAGATAATCTTCTAAATTTATTTATTTTTATTTTTAATTTTAAAACTATACTAAAAATTTAAAAATATAAAAGAAAGTTAATAAAAATTAAAAATATTTTTTAATTTTTAAATATCTTCTATTTTTTATATTTTACTGTAAAAGACTAAAAAATGAAAATGAAAATAATAATGAAAAATAATTTTATTAATAAAAATAATTTTAAAATGAATAAAAAATTACTCTGGTATTAATTTTTTAAAATCAATTTCATAATCAATATCGACGTGGTGTTGATTTATGAAGATCAACACCACAGTAGTACTATTGATCTTCAGAAATCAACATCATATTATTAGTTATGATCACACACTATGGTATTGATTTTCGAAGATCAAAATCAATGTAGTACTGGTCTTTTTGATACTGATATTCGAAAATCAACATCATAATATTCTAAAAATTTTAAATCATTTTGAACATTGTTGAGAGGAATTTAAAATAGCAAACGAGAGTTTATTTAGATTCAAAAGTGCACCTATTAAATTCACAAGAATTGAAATGTATTTGATTGGAACTTTCTAGGTTCATCAATAAGTTTTTGATCAAAATCTATTAATGAACTTAGCAGACTCAGATTTTCTGAAAACTTACAATGACATAAAAGAGGGTAGCGCAAATAAGTTAGATATGGTGTCCATTCTTAATTTTGATGTCCCTATAATAAATTAGGTGTATGTGTCAATTACCTTAAAATTTAAAATTTTGAAAATCTTTTGATCATTGTTGTCAATAACTTCAAATTAATATCTCTAGGCACATATAAACTCGGGAGAATTTCAAGAAACTGTAGCACTTGAAATATATTTAATTTGATCAGAACTTTGTAAGTGAGTTTTAGACTACCTAAAGATTTTAAATTTATGAAAATTTATTATTAAATTACTTTTCTTAAAAGACTCATTTGATTCTATTTTTACCACTCTAATCATTATTTTTTTTCCTTTCTCTCTACTTTGTATGTAATAATCTCTTCTTTGCATATAAGAATCTCTCTATTCTCTTTTTTTCTGATTGGAGACAAGAGACATATTCTCTTATCTGATTGGAGACAAGAGATGATTTTTTTTCATCTCTCCTTTGCATATAAGAATCTCTCTATTCTCTTTTTTTTTCTCTTATATAAGAGAATATAAGAGATTCTTATATGCAAAGGAGAGATTCTTATATGTCTCTTGTCTCCTTTTTACATTAAAAGATAGAAGAAAGAGAGGAAAAAAATCAATAGCTATTTTGAATTCGATATGTCTTTTGATAAAAATAAAAATTAAATATGTCTTTTAAATATTCTTAAATTTTAGCCTTTGGAAATTTAGATGAAGCGAATATTTTCCCTATTTACAATAATAATTAAATGTTACCCTTCCTTTACCTGTCAGTAGAGCAGATCCATTTGTCTCTCTCTTTCCATTTTCGTGCTCATTTTTTGAGGAAGAAGAACCAGGTTGGGGGCAGCGATGCCGCTTGAAATCTTGGATGCCGTCCTCTCCGATTTCGATCGAGTTTTCGAGGGGTTTGACAGCGCGCAGAGAGCCCAACCCGCGCTCAAGTTTCTACTCTTTTTGGCCGACAAGGACCCATCTACCAAGCTTAGCTGGTGCCCTGGTGCGTGCCTTGTGCTCATCCTCTCCTCTCTTCTTCGTTGCGATTTTGTATGAACTGAATCAGGAACAAAAAGAGTGCTCGTGATTCGACTGAGAACTGCCCGCCTAGAAGTTGAAAGCCTCATGTTCCTTTTTAGAAATTCTTAAAAAAGGGTTTTTTGGGGGTCCGATCAGGGACTTAGGCGTCCAGAGGATTTTTTTTCTCGTTGAACCATTTGGTTGTTAATATTGTTTTTCTCGTGATGTTTCCATCACCTTCTAATGGTAGAGGATAACGAAGGCACTCAAACTTTCTACAAAAATTGATTACCATTGGATCGTGAAACCCTATCTATGATCATGTAAAAGGTTTTGGGGGAGATATATCCATCTAGACTCCCACTCTGAATCAAGTAAGATGGTATAGGCTAATAGATCCATCTATCTTTAGATAGGAATAGAGAATCTAAACCCATAATTTCCAAACCACTTGATAGAAGCAACTATCCTTAATAATCTGATTATCTGTAGTAATTGACCTAGAGGCATCAAAGATGAGGGTGTGGAAATAGGTTAATTTTCAGAGACAGACATGGGTTTCTTGGCTCTAATAAGAAGCAAGTAGAAGCTCCCAAGAATTCAATCCCACATGATAATACAAACTGCAAGCTATTCAAAATGGACAATCTTGTACTGTAAATCTCTTGCCGAATGCTGAACCAGTCTTTAGATTATCAGAATATCCTTAATAATCTGATTGGCCATATCAATGGCCAAGAAGCAGCAAAGCTGAGGCTGTGAAAAGAGATTTGAAGAGAGGTATCAGAGCTTCATGATTCTATTCAGAAGCTAGTAGCAGCTCCTAAGGACTTGATCAAATATGATAATTCAAAATGGAATCTATTCAAAAAATGGCCAAACTTGTACTGGAAATCTCTTGCCAAATACTGAACTTGTCTTCAGAACAGTGGTTCCCAGCACTATTGCTTCTCTTTCTAGATGATTTTGTGCATAAACTCTTAGTGCATTTGTATCTGATTATAGTTTGCCTTATACTAGAAAAAATATATATAAAAAAATATTACTGTTAGGGAAAAGGTAGGTGTTACTTCAGTAGATGGTAAAATGTGAGAAAACATGTTAAGGTGGTATGAACAAGTTCAAAAACAATCAATAAGTTCTATAGCAAACAAGTTAAAGATGGTATGAAAAGGATACTTATAATGTAAAAAAAAAGAGGAAAAAGTTAAGAGGCTTGTATGTTACTAACATTATGACCTTTCACTAAGGAGGTAGGATCCAAATAGCCATCCGAGACTCACAGCTGTTGTTAGTATTGTTGTTTTCTATTATATCTACATGTAGAAGTAACAAAAAACAAGGCTCATCACTGTCATGATTCATAGTGCTAGAGGCTGACATTTTTGCTTAACAGGGTTTGTAATCACTCAGCAAAACACGTGCAATTTCTGCCTACACTTGGTCTTTGTTAGTTTTTGAAGAAACCAAGGGCTGATATTGATCAAAATTCATTTTGCTGTCCAGTAACTACAACAGTTGCCACCGTTAACAATTGGTCATTGTTAAGGTGTATTCTCAAATGACCTATATCTACAGCCGAAACTACTTTTTTAATGCCATTCACATGTCTTCCATCTATTTCTTTTCTGTTGGAGATACTCCATGCTTGGAGGTAAATCACCAGCATGTCACCTCTAATGCAAAAGAATCACTGGCTACTATCAACTTGATCTGCAGGTTATCCTGTGCACAAAATGACTTTGTATTTTCCCCTGTTTTTTGCTTATGTAACTTTGGTTCATTGGACTGAATTGTTTGTCTCTTTGTGTCCCAGTCCATCTTGACGACATCCTTGTCATGGGTGTTAAGAGTCAATTTTTGTGTCATCAGGAACCACCACTTGGTTGTCTGATCATTTTGGTGTCCTCAGTGCAATAAACAAAGATTTTTACTTGGTTCATCAGGACCTATATGACACATATGGTCAAGTGGTTTTTTTTACTGAATAGTACACTTAATATTCATCTAATCTACCAAGTAAAACTTTATAAGGAATAGAATCAAGTTTATGTTTCTGCAAGACTTAACTGCTTTGTGAACTGGACTTCCACTTTACAGATTGCAATGTTGCTGAGCCTGTAATATACAAAAAGCTGGAAGCATCAAATAGCAATGTGGTACTTCTGAGAGCATATGTTGGAGATAGACCTACATGGAGAAACCCTAGCCATCCATGGAGGGTGGACCCTCGATTCAAGGTCAAGGGTGTTCCTACACTCATTCGGTGGGAGAATGGTGAGGTCACCAAACGCCTAGAGGACTACGAGGCTCATGTCGAGGAGAAGATCGAATCCCTTTTGGCTACCAAATGAACTTCGTAACGGATGTTGGGGAGTCAGACTTACAAACTACCCTACTGAATAATGCTGTAGCATGCACTCTGGAGAAAGGGCAGTCTTGCAAAACTTTTCACTTTTATATTAATTTCGATTAAAATTACTTTTCGTCTGATCCACTAAATTTGTTAGTGAAGGCCACAAACAAATGAGCACAGCTTGGAAAAGGACTTCCTACCTTTCTCACGCCTTGTCTTGTGATCTACTCTTGTGCTGCCTTCGTTACCTGACAAATCTCCTTTGGCCTTCGCACATCTCTACCCCTCTAAATCCAAAATGCTAAATCGTCTTTTCAGATTCAAGGCTCGTTGGCAACGTGATTAAGCTTGTCTTTGCATGCAAACTTGGAATTCTATTGCATCGGTTAAGTTTTGGCTTCTTATGAAAACTTACCTTGAGCAAGAGTTTCATGGTAAGTTAGTTACACTCCTACAATAACTGAAGTGGCTATTCAAATAACTAACACTCCTGGTGAGTTCTCTCATTTTACAATAACTGAAGTGGCTATTCAAATAACTAACACTTCTGGTGAGTTCTCTTATTCTGGGGATCTGACTTGATCGTCGGAGTGGAATCCTACGAAGCTCATTTCTGACGCATCCTTGTGGATCTTCGACTGAACCCGACTTTTGATAGAGTCGAGCCGCCGAGGGCGATCGGGTCATGACCCACACCTACTCAACAGTGACACATGTGTTTAGCCTTAAAATAACATGGCGCACAGAGGCTGTGATGCAAACTGCGATCCATGTTCCTATCCTTCTTCGTTCGATGCACTCCATTCAAACACTACTGAAACGGAGCAGCGCCGGCTTCCCTCCTCCACTCCTACTCCGGCCGCGCATTTCTTCTCCATCTCTTCCGAAGCTTCCTCTTTGACGATTGCGGGCGCTCCTCCATGTCCGTTTGAGCCCGCTCCATGGCTTCTTCCGCCGCTTCCTCTCGCCGAACCGAGGACATCCACGCGGCCATCGCTAAGGCCGCGGAGCTGCGGTCGTTGCATGCGTCGCTGGTCCAAAGGATCCAACTTGGTAGCCCAGCGGCCCTCGGTCCGCCCGCCGGCGTTTCGCCTTCGCCTCTTCTCCGCCGTTCCAATCTGCTTCCCTCCGCCGGCGAAGATTACCCCATCTTCGCGGCCGTGAGCAATCTCGAACCCTAAACCCCCCTCCCCCTAATTTTTCAGAACGAATCAAGATTAATTCTTTCCTAATTTCCTCTTCAAAGGAACGCACGCATCTGGATTAATTTACACCGATTTTCCCCTATTTTCTTTCAGAAAAAGATCTCTCAAGTAGTATTTATTTATCTGCTATGAACTCTGTTTGTTGTGCTTTTAGTTGTGTTCCAAAGTTTCTATGGATTATCATGCCTTTGAAGATTTTCAGTGGATCACTTGTTGTGTTTGACAGAGTAACGAAGATGAATCGTCGCGGAGTTATCGATGCCTCGTCGGTCCTGAAAGCCGAAGCTTTTCGGAAACATGGAGATCCATCAAGCTCGGACAGGGGAAGATTGATGAAACAGTGAGTGCAGGCAGAAGCGAGCACTACTCCACTCCATGCAGCGAGCACAGCTTCCGAAATGAGCATTTGTCGAACAGGATCTCGTGTTCGAACGGTGTTTCGAGTGCTTCTCTCATCCTAAACACCCCCCTCAATTCTTGCAGAACCAGCCCAGGGCATGACATCCACACAGCTCGCAGGTCTGCCAACATCAGTGTAGAATCTGGAAGCGAACACAATCACACGAGGAAACTGAAAAACCTGAACATTTTGCATGATTCGGAACCGCAACCACGGGGGTGCTCGAAGCAACGAGGGCGCATTCTGTCATGGTTGTTTTCTCGGCAGAAAACGAAATCCAGGCCAGAGATGTCGCCGGATGCAATGCAATTCGACGAAATGGGGGTAGTTGTTGATGACTGGGGATCATTTTCGTTCGAGTCGCTTAAGAAGGAGGTGCATGAGGCCAACAGGAAGAGGGGCGCTGCGCATGATGATCAAGTATCGGAAATGAGATCTTCGATCGGCGATATGCAACAAAAGCTAGCCGACCTAGAAGCACATTGCGAAGAGCTTAAGCAAGCATTGAAGCAGGCAAAGCTTGGCAAGAAACAGCAGGTCTTCAGCACTCCTAGTTTGTCAGTGATACCGAAATGTAACAAATCGATGCCCGTGAGCCATGCAGCAATGGCGGAAGGCTTCATTCAGTTGCTATCCGAGTCGAGGCTCTCCGTCAATCAGCTTTGCAAGACGCTGATGCTCCAACTCGAAACGGATTGCGATTTGGCGGAGAGACTGAACGTGCTTCTCCAACCTCATCGAGTGGCGATCAGCAGTAGCCATTCCAAATTGTTGCTGCACCACGTCGAAGGCCTCGTGAACCAGTCTCTCTACCAGGACTTCGAGAACTGTGTGTTCCAGCGGAATGGATCTCCGAAGTTTCTCGACCCGCAGCGAAATCGTCAGGCGAACTTTGCGTCATTCATCGCGATGAGGAACTTGAGCTGGAACGAAGTGCTGCGGAAGGGGACCAAGTGCTACGACGAGGAGTTCAGCAGATTCTGTGACAGGAAAACGAGCAGCATTGCTGCTTTGCTGAATTGGCCAAGACCTTGGCCGGAGCAACTACTCCGATGCTTCTTCGTCGCTGCCAAGTGCGTCTGGTTGCTCCACCAGCTTGCATTCTCGTTCAGCCCGCCATTGGCGATCTTGCGAGTCGTCGAGGGCCAAAACTTCGATCCGCTTTACATGCACGACGTGTCGGTAGATCGAAAGGGAACGAGAACTGCAGTTCGTGTCAAGATCATGGTTATGCCAGGATTCTACATTCAGGATAGGGTCATCAAGTGTAGAGTTCTATGCAAGCACTAGTGGATCATTTGGGGGCTCAGATTTTGGTCTGCCATTGTTTGGTTTGTGCTTCTTCCGTTGTCCGTTGAAATTGTCGATCCGACATTCGAACTAGAATTTGTGTTGTTCTTCAGGAAACTTTCTTGACCAAATAAGCAACTGTAATTTCCATCTAACCATTGTAGAACTGCTGTTTATCAATGATTAAGTGAGGGATTTTAACTGTACTTTATAAAATAATTGATTGATGGAATTGAGTTGATGATAATTTTTAGAACTAATTTTAATAAAAATCATATAAAATAAAATTTGATGCTAATTTACAAAGGCGATCACGTGATCGTCACATGCAGTTTCCATAAGGTATATTTCTTTCGAACACCGATCCGTGTGCTCTTACTGAAATAAATCTTAACCGTTAATTTTGCAGATCGAACGGTACCTACTCTCCGTTTTTTTCTCACGTTCCCGCTTCCAACGGCGCCCTGCTCATCTCTATGTAACGCACCACCCTCTAGTTCTTGATTCGCATCCCATCGATCGGCTGGAAACCCTAGAACAACCCTATTCTTCTCTCTCTCTCTCTACCTTGTTTTGCGATGGCTCGCACGAAGCAGACGGCGAGGAAGTCCACCGGCGGGAAAGCACCGCGGAAGCAGCTGGCGACAAAAGCCGCGAGGAAGTCGGCGCCAGCAACTGGAGGCGTAAAGAAGCCTCACCGATTCCGTCCCGGCACGGTGGCGCTGCGTGAGATCCGAAAGTACCAGAAGAGCACCGAGCTGCTGATCCGGAAGCTTCCCTTCCAGCGCCTGGTCCGCGAGATCGCGCAGGACTTCAAGACCGACCTCCGCTTCCAGAGCTCCGCAGTCGCCGCTCTCCAGGAGGCCGCCGAGGCCTACCTCGTCGGCCTCTTTGAGGACACCAACCTGTGCGCCATCCACGCCAAGCGCGTCACCATCATGCCCAAGGACATCCAGCTCGCCCGCCGCATCCGCGGCGAGCGCGCCTAGGGCCGATACCGGAGACAAGAACCGATCGCTCCGTTCAAGTCCCTTCTCGTTCATGTGTACCTCGGTGGTTGTAAACTTGATCTCGTCGCAGCAATCTATTTGCTTCGATCTTTTCTGGCATTTTATAATGGTGAATTTTGCGTCAGATTCTCAGTAATTGTATGCAATTCTCCATGTTGCAATTGCAATTTCGAAATCGACGAGCAGTTGCTTGTGATGAAGAATTTTATCATTGAGAATAAAAGTGATAATTCAAAATGGAAAATCAAAGTTTCGTACTGATTCGATTTCTTAACTAATCTCAAAATTGCAGTAGGGATTGAATTTATCTATTTACATAATAAAATATCAGCATCGCCATTCTATTTCTAACTCAAAATGCAGTTGAGCAAACTTGCAGAAAAGTTGGAAGGGTAAAAAGTTCAGCAGATAAATGCATCCAGATATTGTAAAATATCGAATCAGTTCAGTCCCCTAACCACCAAGTTGAGAAATATCACCACAACTATACTTTGCAACAAAATAAATTTGTTTTGAAGACCTGCTCGTTCTTAACATCTCTTGTGCTGCTCTCCAACAATGCTTCATCTTCATCGAACATAAACAAAGTTTTGCCACGAGAATGATTCAAACATCAAAGATTGATTCAGATTGATGGAGAATTGATACATTTGCTTCTTTTTTTTTTGGGTAGTGGTTGTATTGGATTTTCATTTTATGATCTTGTAATTAACAGCCATAGTTTTAGGTGTCAAACACCAGTTAAGCTAAAGCAAAATGGCGTTCCTTGTACAAATAATTATGCCTTCTTATCCTCCTCCAGAATGGTAAACATTTCTGCAATGAAAATATTCCCTGTGAAACAGACAGGCAAATGGAAAAGTAATGAGGAATTTGAAAAAAAAAGAATGTAATTAATCACTGAAGAGAAAATAGCAAAAAAAAAGTTACTATTGCAAGGTTAGCAAGTTGATAGTAAAACAAAATTAAGAAATCTGTATAGTTGTTGAGAAGGACAGGAATGTCGATAATGGGACTATCGACTACTTCAGCGATAACCATATGGAAACTGGTAGATTTGTCACAAAGTTCTCCATGGCTAAAGAACAATGATGGAGAAGTTGATTGATACCGATCGTACAAATGATGGAAGGATGACATAATGAACACTTATATCGCATCCTGTATTTATACTGTTAGCATCTTACCAGCCATGGAAAGGTGTTGTTTGATCACTTTGATTCATAGTGTAAAATTTTTAGCCACACAGGTTGACACAGGCAAAATTTTTACCATTATGCCAATTGACATATGCAAACACATAATCCTAAACCATATAGTTCTTTTGTAATACTTGGCATTTGGCTGGATATAAAAAAAAAATGCAAATCATGGAAACAACTGTCAATTTAAATGGCATTTTGTACAAACAGCAAGAGATAAAATTGGAGAAGAAAAACTAGAAACAACTAAACTGGTGCAGAGAGAAGAATACCTCAATATCATTGTCTCAGTAGAATGATAAATTCATTTCATCGCATATAGAGGAGCCAGCACAGCAAATATTCTTGAAACAGTACGTTTCCTGCAGTTAGATGGAAAATTAATTCCAACGGAATTTACCAGAACAAACGCAGCAAAAACGGACAAGCAAATATTATTTCAACAATGCTATCATTCACTGCATCACCAAGAAAGTTACAAAGCATTAGAGAAAGATGAGTAATCCATTGCAATTTCATCAAAAGGATGGATGGATCAATTTTAGATTATGATTCTATCTGGAATCACTAGCTAATGAGAAGACATAGAATGGTCTCCATGCTTACGTTTTATTATACACAAGTGATATGAACCTACAGACGCAGTCCGCTGAAGAAGTCGGAAAGCCTGATAAAATAGTAGTCCAATTGAGTCAGCTATAAATACACTTGTTAGCAATATAGAATTGAAAAAAAAAATAACAATGAGACATCATTGCAGAACCTTATATCTTTGGCGATGACCGTACTTCCATCTTCAGCATCTAGATGGCGTAGCACGACTTCTTCCAAACGACCATCTCTATACGCATGCTGCAAAGGTTAATGTCATTTGTTAAATGAGAAACTCAAATTTTTCAAAAGACAGATCAATTAAAGATATTTATAGTCATTGATAATGAACAAATAAAGAAAATTGGTGATATCAATTTTTCTTAAAAGAATATGTTCATGACAATATAAAATAATTGCTGATGGTGATAACAACACACTTATTGATGGAAAAGATGATTTGCCAGAATTTCAACCATTTGGGATTGGGCATATGGACCTTATCCCATTCCAACCATTGAGCACTAGCAATTTCTAGTACCATCTTGGATCACTTTGATCATGTTAAGCAACATTTTATATGGCCACATTTATTCCTCACATCAACTATTATTGATTCAACTAATCTAACTACAAAGTCCACGAGAACATATCCATGGCAATCCACACCAAACATATATTTTTTTCATCACGGACATGACATAAGAAGATCTCTGACACTCTTAGAAATGGAGATTCCAAGCATGTTCTTTAGGACATAATAGTATGTGTGCATTGATCAGGTTAATTCATGTGAATTCAAAAGAATATATCCAGCATGTAGTATTTTGATTCCCAATCGCTATTTTAGAATTCAACTTACTTAACCAGAAACATAATTTCATAAGCTGTATTCTTAGCACTGTTCTTCACAATATTTGTAGTAAGCATGATTGGGGCGATTCTGTATGAGGAGATGTAAGCATAAATACATGTTTGTCTGATTGGAAAAATGAACTATTAACAACTGCAAAAAAAGAAAAACTACAAAATCCATATATAACCATGATAAGTCAAGCAATATGAAGAATGGAGATGCTCTTATACACACATATGCTTGTCTAATTGTAAAATGATATCTGCAATCAAAGGCTGAGAAAGAAGTATAACTAAAGGTCCCATATCTAAGCATGAAATGGTATGGCAGCGCAAAGAATCTTTAAGGAGTGGCATATAACCTTGTAGAAGCAGCTAGTTCCAAAGGGGCATGCACCATTTCCAAAGTCAAAGTATTTGCAATCAATTGATCTGACAAATTAGACAAGTCAGTGATCTAGCATAAATATACATTCTCTTGATATCATCTTAATGACACTAAGATGTGGTTCAAGAAAACTGCAAATGATGCAGTTGCTGCATGTAGCATAATCACAAGTCATAAGAGTAGCTTATTTATTGAAATCGTAGCTCAATAATAAAAGAGAGATTTTTCTTCAGCATTCAATCAAAGCCGATTGATAATTTGATAATTGGACTGCAAGGTTTCATTATTAGGTTTCAGATCAAAATTGTCAGAATTAGAATAACTCAATTAAACTAGATCAATCTACTAGCCTGAAATAAACACTTTTCATTGAGGATACTGAACATGGAAAGAGCAGTATAAGCAGCAAAAAAGAAGAATTCGACTATTTTTGCATCCAACATAAATAATTAGATTATATATCTTGCCCTATCTACTTAAAGCAACAGGTAATTATATATGGCATACTTGACAAATTAGCTAAGATAATTGAAAAAAAAATATGATACTTGAGTTTGGTTTTGTAGCTGTCAACGATCTCCTGCTTTTCCTCCTTTGTAGAATACCAGATGACACTAGGGATGACAAAGTATGATAGCTTTCGGCATATAGGGCAGGCCCTTAATGCGGAGTTGATATCCATGCCAGATGCTGGAGAATTGCCACGCCAGTTGCGTATACATGAGATACAAAATGGATGGTCACACTCTGAAAGCAACCCAAATTTCCTCTCGGCTGGATTGGGTTTAGAGTGTATTCGGTCAAGACAAACGCTGCACTCTATTTCTTGACTGTATTTCAGGGCTTCAAGGTGCTTGTTATTCTTTTGACACATCTTTATATGTTCCTCTCTTTCATCAGGACGGAATGGATGCAAGCAATGTTTTCCACAAATGGTACATAAATCACCATGGAGGCGAGGGCAACTTTGTCCATAAGGACATCTACCAGCGGCAGCAAATGAGCAGATGGGGCGGTCAGAATCTGTTAAATAGGTAGGTTGGTCTCCAAGCTCATCATTCAATGAAGTAGCAGCTTCAAAATTACTTGTGCATACAGATGTAGAAGGAAATTTGTGGGTCCAATTCATTGTTGATACATCTATGGATTTGCTTGGTTCCAAATCATGTTCTCTTATTGACGGAACTACAGAAGTGTGAGTGACTTGATAAGAACCTGACGATGAGTGAGGATGAGGGTTTGGTGATAAGGAGAATGATGGGCCTGAAGAATGGGTACGAGAAACTTTTACATGGTCATATCTGCAACGGCTACCATAAGAGCAGACACCTTTCTGGTAAAAGGTGCATATCTGTAACAAACACACATTAGAAACTAAAGCAATTCAGTATAACTAAAGAAGAAACAATTTTCAATCTGGACAACAAGATGAGATATTAAGTAAAGGTTACATTGTTGGCTTGATCTCGCCAATCATGGGAAAACTCACAGTGATCCCCCTTTAAGCAAGCTCCATGCATAAAAAACTTGCACAAAGTCCTAGATTAATCAAAGAAAAAAAAGCATCTAATTAACTTATAAACATATTATAAAACAGAGGAAATTATACGACAAATATACAAAATTCATCTTTTCATGAAACATACAAAACAGACTAATGAAATTTACAAGGGATAAAAAAAATCTACATACTCAGCAATAACATTGAGATATTAAGTAAAACTAAGCCACAAAGAATTGATGCAGAAGCAGTTTAATTGATTTTAATTATTTGAGCAATTGTTTTAATGAGATGAACTCGGCCCATGAAGAATAACCCGTCATGGCTGGTTGCAAATCCGGATAAAAGAGGAGGGTTGCGTTAGGTTGCCAGTCAGCGTCAAACTAAGGTGAAGGTTCAATGAATAGATCCATTAACTATTGTACTAATGCTAGATTGTTGCTCGGAAGGAACATGTTACAGGATCCGACTGTAACGTCTCGGCAAGAACCGTTACATCTCCAAAACTTAAGTGTGGTAATAAATATGTAAGAGTTTGCGTTGCAGGATCTAACTGTAACGTATCGACAAGGACTATTACATTTTCATGAGAACTTGGATGTAGTGTTAAATAGACAAAAATTCTCACCATAGGTTGGATAAGAACAAATATTATAGGAAAATTAATATTCTAAAATTTGAAACATGAAACATAGGAACCCTCACTGGTAAAACAATGGAGGTAATAGATACGATGACTAGAAGAAGAATTAGTATTTTGTGTTTACAAGAGACAAAATGGATATGTGAAAAGACAAAGATGATAAATAACTCGGATTTTAAGTTATGGTATACAGGAAAGAGTAAAATAAGAAATGGAGTGAATATTATTGTAGATAGTTTATTAAAGGATGAAGTTGTAGGAGTAGTTAGAAAGAGAGATAGAATTATATCGCTCAAGATAATAGTGAAGAAAGAAACTATGAACGTAATTAATATATATGTGTCTCAAACAGGATTAAGTGAAAATACCAAATCAAGGTTTTGGGACGATTTAGATAAAGTATTACAAAACATTCCACTAAATGAAATGATTTTAATAGGAGACAATCTAAATGAGCATGTTTGAGTGAAAAATGAGGAATATGGGAGGGTGCATGGGGGTTATGGGTTTGGAATAAGAAATGAAGAAGCGAAAACTATATTATATTTTGCGATAGACCTTATACTAACTAATATATTTTTTACGAAAAGAAAAAATATTTGATCATATTAAAAAATGGGAATAATAAATCGCAAATTGACTTTCTTATAATTAGGAAGATGGGTAGAAAGATTTGTAAAGATTGCAAGGTCATTCCTGAAGAAAGCTTAACTATCCAACATAGGTTAGTAGTGTTGGATATACACCTTAAGCATATTATCAATAGAAGGAAAATATGCATGACTCTTAAAATTAACTGGTGGAAGTTAAAATATGAGAAACAAAACATATTTAAGGAGAAAATATAAGTATAAATATTAGGTGTAATATACGGTGACTCTAATAAGACATGGGATAAGATAGTACCAAAGTTGAAAATAATAATCAAGAGTGTATTTGGTGAGTTAAAGGGGCATGCACCACTAAGTAAGAAATCTTGATGGTGGAATGAGAAAGTATAAGAGAAAGTGAAGGAAACATGAACAATCTATAAGGAATTATATATTTGTAAAAACAAAAAAAACTTCAAAAAAATATACAAGAGTCAAGAAAAAGGCTAAGAAAGTAATGGATGAAGCGACAAATGAAACTTTTGAACAGTGATATCGAAAATTAGATATAAAAGAAGGGGAAAGAAATATTTATAGAATAGATAAAGTGAGAGAGAAGAAGATAAAATATCTTATCCAAATAAGATGTATTAAAGATAAATATAATAGGATACTAATAAATGATGGAGAAATAAAAGAGCAGTGGAAGAGGTATTTTCATCAACTTTTTAATGAAGATTTAGGTAACCAACTTAACTTAGGTAATTTAAGTAGGTCAAATGAGTATAGAAATTTAAATTTTTATTGTAGATTTCAAACTTTAGAAGTAGAACAAACTTTAATTGGGATGCAAAATGGAAAAACGGTTAGATCAGATGATATTCTGATAGAAGTATGAAAATGTCCAGGGAAACAAGATATTGTATGCTTACAAAATTATTTAATATGATATTGAAAATGAAAAAAAGGCTAATCAATGGAGGGTAAGTACTCTAGTACCCTTATATAAGAATAAGAGAAACATACAAAATTGTGCAAACTATAGGGGTATTAAATTAATGAGTCATATCATGAAACTTTGAAAAAGAGTAACAGAAAAATGATTACGGAAGGAGACCACAGTGACTGAAAATCAATTTAGGTTTATGCCCAGAAGATCGACAATAGAACTTATACATCTTCTCAGACAACTAATTGAAAAGTATTGGAAGCAAAAGCAAGATCTACACATAGTATTCATTGACTTGAAAAAAGTTTATAATAGAGTCTCAAGAGAAATTATATGGAGAATCCTAGAAAAGAGAGATATTAGCGTAACATATATTGAACTAATTAAGGATATGTATGAGAATGTAACGACCAGAGTAAAGATTTCAGACGGATTAACTGAAGCATTTCCAATAAAGATAGGGTAACATCAAGGATCATTTATAAGTCTCTATCTTTTGACACTAATCATGAACAAACTCATTGGACACATTCAAGACACAGTACCGTGGTGCATGTTGTTTGCAGATAATATTGTTTTGGCAGATGAGACACATGAATGAGTAAATGCTAAACTAGAATTTTGACGGGAAACGCTAAAAGTGAAAGGTTTTAAACTTAGTAGAGTAAAGACATAATATATGAAATTTAAGTTTAACAATATTAAATGTAATGAGATAATTGTTAAGATAGAAGATGACGAATTATCTGGAACTGAGAGCTTTAAGTATTTAAGATCATTTTTGCAAAATGATAAAGGGATTGAAAAAGATGCCTTATATAGAATACAAACAGGATGGTTAAAATAATGAAGAGCGTCGAGTGTTTTGTGTGATGGTAAAGTATCTCTAAAACTTAAAGGGAACTTCTACAAAATGACCATTAGACCTGCTATGTCATATGGCGTTGAATGTTGGACTATGACTCGAGCACATGAGCAGAAGATGAGAGTTGCAGAGATGAGGATGTTAAGATGAAAGTGTAACACACAAAAATGGACAAAATAAGAAATGAGAACATTAGAGAAAAAGTCGAAGTTATATTTATTGTGGAAAAATTTTGAGAGACACGTTTAAGACGGTACGAATATGTACTTAAACGACCAATAAATGCTCCAGTTAGGCGATGTGGAACTATGACAAATATGTACATCAAACGAGGAAGAGGAAAACTAAAAAAGACTTGATTAGCAATAATAAAACAAGATAAAATTTATTTAAATATAGATGATGACATAGTAGGGGATAGAGCCTAATGATGTAGAAAGATCCAGATAGCCGACCCCACCTAGTCGGATAAGGCTTGGTTGTTGTTGTTATTGTTGTTTTGATGAGTTGTGTTTAAGTTTTAGTAGGATTAATGATAGTTTTTAGTTCTTTCCTAATGCCTATATAAGTAGTATCGCACAACATACAAAGGATTATATGGTATGAACTCATTTATTTACTCTCTTAATCTTATCTCTTTTCCCCTACTCCCTTCTCTTTCCTCTCTTCTGGTCTTCTTCCACTGATTAAATTCATCTAAAATTAAATTCATCTATTAAAATTAAATCTAACCTATTAGATACAACTCAATCCATTGGAAATTAAAGCCAAACTATTATTAAAAAAAGAATCTACTGTTAAAAAATAGAACTGGAAGATCAGGTATGGTAGAATCGCAACACTGCATTGTGATAGAAAATAGAAATGTTATGTCAAGACCTAGTACAATAAACAAGGGCGGAGTGTACATCTGATGATGCCTGGGAAGAAACAAGCTTGCTGCACCGAGATTGGAGTCGATGAGGTCCACGATAACCAATAAAAAAACTCTTGCCAGATCAAAGCCATCTTTTTCCCCTTTTCATATAAAGGCATCATGGCCAAGCTTCCTATCTTCATTTAATTTGATTTTTCATTTTGTTTAGTTGGCTAGTCAAACTATTTAGATTTAATTAATCACTTCTCAAAAACAATTTTTACTTTTCCACATACCTTATCAAAAAAAGGTAAGGTCCAGTGGATTTTCCCAACAAACATTTCATTCCATTTTCTTGTACTCCATTATTGCTCAGCTAGCAATTGTTTATGGTTTCTTTGTTTTTTGCTTGGACGTTTAGTCTTCCAACAATGGAGACAGTATGAGAGTTTTATTATGGATAAAAAAATAAAAATTCCTATAGATGGTCAAATGGTTGTTTGCAAGGAGGGTAAAATTAGTATGAGTAATAGGTTCAATTGTTCAAAAAAGCTTACTATTGGGTGCATTAGATTGGTTGGAAAAGATTTAAAATTACAAAAAAATCAAAATAAAAAAAGAAACAAAGAGACGTAACTACAAAAGCACAAAATATATGGATTTGCATTGCTCTGAATGGATTATGATTTCATATGAATTCCTTGCATGAAACTTTTATTTTACCTATCACTGTGATTAATTCAACATTTCTTTTTAGAAATTCTAATAATTACAATAATTTACAATGTACTAATGCAGAGAACAAGCTGTGAATCTAAAATATTTAGGGTTGGCTACATAAACCAATCTCATTTATTGAAGTGCATAAGGCTATAGCTAATTGACATCTCGCCCTTAGAGAGGGTTTACAGTACTAAAGTTAGTGCTCATAAAATTTTTGATATTGTTTCACATTGGCTGTTAGGATCTATGCAACCCTCAACCTTTTATATCCAAGCTTGAAACCAAGATGAACGGTTTTGTATCTCGTTATTACTAATTCAAATCCTTAAGCTGCAATCGTTTATTATTTTATATATAAATTTAGTATCTTGTGTACTTAAAATGTGAATTCCATGCTATATTACGGTATTTATTCTGCGGTATCAAATTTCTTTCTCAGAGTTATTAATCACAAAATAGCTACCCAATCCAACAAACGGTTCAAAAAGGAAACTTTTGTGTTAAATGGTAGTGAAAAGCCCAAAAACAAATTGGAGAATTGGGGCAATCTAAATATATGAAATTCAGGTGAATTATTCCCTATGCAATTCCATCCACAGAATTCAAGGATGATTATACTAGAAGCAAAACACTAAACGGAAACACAACAACAACAGCAGCAGCAAATAGTCCTGAGGTAGCAAAACGCCAGACCGAAGCACGATAGTCAAAATCAGTTCGAGGAAACAGATCAATCATAGATCCCTTAGAGTAATTCTAAAGCGAGACACGGAGAACGACCCTAAGTACCTCCTCATATCGGACGGACCGGAGGGAAATTTGGTGGAATGGGGCTAGAATCGGCAGGATCCGGCAGCAAAGTTCGAGGACGCGAATATCCGGAGGAGGAGCGCGGTCTACGGAGTCTCCGGACGAGGAGACGGAGACGATCGGCGGATGGCGGAGATCGACGGCGCGATAAAAGTTAGAGAGAGAATGGAAGATACCAGAGGAAACGGAGCCGCTTCGGTCGTATATATATATATAGGCATAAGAGACTACGGTAATAAGCTATCTTTGGCTTTTTCTTTCAGGGTATTAATTTTTTTTATTTTTGTTTTGAATATTAAAAAGTTATTTAGGTATCTTTATCCGTAACTACCCTTCACCACTCGTGTAATATATATAAAATGAGGGGAGGGGCAAAAATTATAAAGGCATCTCTGATAATCTTTTTCGAGTATTTTTTTAAAATAATATTTCATCCTATTTTTTATTCTAAAAATATTTTCATTACCTTACAGTATTATTATCCTAATAAATATAAAGCAAAATTAATTTAACTTATCAAAATTACTATCCAGAAAATATTCTTATATCAAAATATTATTTATTAAATTAATTAATTATTTTAACTTCCTGATTTAATCCCAATCCAAACAAGATTTAGATTACCTTCCTGATGTTTTGATGTATATATAAAACATAAAATGCTTATTACAATTATGAGGATAAGCTAAAGATCTTGAAACATAAAAGCAGAAAAAATGTTTGCTACTTGATACAACCCAGACTTCTAAAATCCAGGATCAAGTTTATGAAGACTAGCATAGCACGCAAATCCTTGGCTGGGATCTGCTCACCTAAGGAACTTGATTCATTCTCAGTTGAGGACAAAATAAATCAGATCTGCATAGGATAAAACTAAATTTTAGTGTAAAAAATGATGGAATCATCAAAAATGCAGAGCCAAGACATGCATAAGAAGAGAACCAAAAACATCCAAGACGTGATCACTAAATCTCCTCTTATATAACTTAAAATTGGCAAGCTTTTGGCACATTCGAAATTCACAGTTTGATGTTGGTCACTTAGTCACTCCTTTCTAACTGCGATTCCAATGGCATGCCAAAATGGTTGGGTTAGAAGACCATATGCATGTGCATCATTTAACAGAAGGCATAGTTTACCACAGCAAAGCAAGAAGACATCGCAAAGAAAGAAGTTTATATATATATATATATAGAATACATCGCAAAGAGAGAGAGGTACAATTTCTGCTATTGATGGTAAATCTTACTCTCATCAATTCAAAATTGATTATTTATTAGATAAACATCTTCAAGAGTTATCTGAGAATCATACAATGATTTTACTCCAACCTATTTCACTCTCAATCTTGAATGAGAGATCGCTTTAGCTAAGCTCATCAGCCAATGTTCTAATAAACTAATTACTTGAATCACAATTATGTCAATCAATGTATCTTATGACTAAAAATGGCTGTCTAAAGAGTATGTTTGTCCAACAAGAAAGACGAGTAGAATAGAGACCAACGAAAGTGCTAATCTCTACTCTTACCTTACGGCTAAATTCCATTTGTTAAACAGTTTTCTTTATGCAAAATCAACTATATAAACAAGAAAGCACAAATTCAATTGCTTTACAATTTAGTATAAACATATAGCCAGCACCCAGTACTTGGACTCATTAAATTGACAATTTAACTAGAGCAAAGCTTGTTGCATTTAAGTAGAGTTGAAATAAAACATTGAGATTCCATTTATTTGGCATTTTTGTCTCAGCATAATCCACTATCCAAACATGAAAGAACATACATAATGTATTTCCATTACCAACTCACTTTCTGTTGCAATTCAGTCTAAACTCTAGCCAGATCCTAATGTTCTAACTCATATTCGATTCATAATTTACCTATAGTAGAGCTTGTTCCATTTTGTGATAATAAGTTGCAGAGCTGAAATTGCCCTCCTTATTTTTCACATCCATTGGCTAATTCACTGACTGTAAATTGACCAAATATAAGCACCAATCGAGTAGCAAACCATATCAACTTATTACCCTCCACTTGAAGAAAGACATTAGGCTCTAATAGTATCAAAATTCCATTTCTTCAGCGTTTTTGTATATACATAATCCACTATATTAAATTCCCAAGTTCTCCATTACAATCTAGATTGAAGTCTATACCACCACCAAATGTTCTGACTCATGTTTGACTGACAATTATGTATAGTAGAACATGTTTCATTTTGTGATAACAAGTTAATTATGCCTTTTATTTTCACATCAACTGCCTATTTCACTGACATTAAAGTGATCAGATAGAAGCACCAATCAAGTATCAAACCAAATCAATTTATTACCCTCCACTTGTAGAAAGACATTAGGTAGCTACTATCAAAATTCCATTTGTTCGGAGATTTTTTCTAAGCACACTATATTTCCTTTACCAACTCACTCTCTATTATAATCGAATTTGAAATGTATAGTCAACATTCAATTTCATGACTCATATTAGATTCATTAATTACCTATAGTAGAGCTGTTTCATTTGAGATTATTAGTTGGAGAAGTATCATCTTTATTTTCACATGATTGGTTAATTCACTGATTGTAAGCTAATTGAGTGGCAAACCAAATTTTCTTCTTCCTCTTCATTTGTAGAAAGACATTAGGCTGCTAGTCCATGACAGAGATCCTAATTGTAAATTATGCAAGTTCTGTTACTCTTATAGAGCTAAATACTCCTCTAGAAAAGGATTAGACGCTCACTAAACAATCAACAGAACCTAACTAAAGCATGATTGTAGAAAGAGGATCAGATGAGGGATTGCACACTACAATTACCTAGCTTTATTTCTCAGAAGCGGCTGCTGCAGTGGTTCCTTCTGCAGCTTGGTTAGCATCCTTCTCCAGCGACTGAAATACACTCAATAAGGAGACAGCGGGAGTCTGCAAGCAACCGAGGAGGTAAGCGTACGATTCCATCCGCGTGGGCATGGTCTCAAGGGCTTGGAAGTCGTCGGGTCCATAGAGACGGCCCTCAAAGACGGCGCCAGTGAAGTCATTGAGGGCGAGCTTGAATTCCCGCTGGAAGTCACGGCAGGGCTTGATGGCGGGCGGGATCTCGTCGGAGTGCACGAAGAGCCAGGCGTTCATCCCCTTGGCGCAGGGCTGAAGGGGCTCCCACCGGGTGCCGGCGATGGCCTTCTCCACAAGCGTATTCTTGGCAACGATTAGCTTGGAAGTGGAAGGAAGGGATCCACGGAGCGCCTGCAGCTGGCGCACCGTGAGGCCGTGGCACCAGATCCCGGCGAGAAGTTGGCAGTTCTCCAGCTCCCGACGCACCGTCTCCTTCTTCATACGGGACACCGCCGCGCGGATCGGAGGGAGGGTGGTGGACAAGGCGGAGCGCACGGATGTCATGGCCGGAGGAGGAGGAGGAGGAGGCTCTCGTCGTCGCCGCCGCCGAAGCCCGAAGCCTATATGGTAGCACAAGCCTGGTTTAATTCTCGACTGATGATGACCGCAGATGCTTTAATTGGCGTGTTTATTGATCACAAAAGGCATCAACGGCGGATAGCTTTTCTTGGCTAAATTAAAATTTTTATATTGAAAATTGAAGCACTGAGATTTTTAAAAACACAAAATCTCCATTAAAAACACATCATAAAATTTTTTTAATTAACGTTAAAAGACCATACACATTACTTTATGTATATGTATTGAGATTTTTAAAAACACAAAATCTCCATTAAAAACACATCATAAAATTTTTTTAATTAACGTTAAAAGACCATACACAATAAATATTCGAAGATTTATTTAACAAAGGGGAGAGGAAATAAATTGATTTGATATGTTATTTAGATAATATTCTAAAGTATTTTTTATTTTTATTTTTAATCTTATTTATAGCAAGTTTTCGTTCCAACTAATTTCCAGTGAATATAGAAGCAAATAAATGTATGGAAAAGTATTTTAATTAGCGTAGGCTCTTTTAAACACAGAAGCATCTAGAACTCTTATCGGATTCGGATCCTGGGTTTTGTCGTTTGACCCGGTCTCATAGATCTATGATCTACAGAAGAATCTAGAACCACGCTTCCCTTCTGCTTCACTATATATTCCACTTCTTCCTTCAACCCTAATCCTCATTCTCGCCCACATCTCCGGCGCCGATCGCTTAGTGTTATACCTGCAGATCCTGCCATGGCTGCCGAGACAGAGACGTTTGCGTTTCAGGCCGAGATCAACCAGCTCCTCAGCCTCATCATCAACACTTTCTACTCCAACAAGGAGATCTTCCTTCGCGAGCTCATCAGTAACTCCTCCGATGTGAGTTCTCGTCCTCCCTAATCTCGATCATGAGCACAACGTTTTTGTTTTGTTTTTTGATGTAAAAATTCTTCTTTGTTTCTGTCATGGCTGTAATGAAGGCCTTGGACAAGATCCGGTTCGAGAGTCTCACGGACAAGAGCAAGCTCGACGCTCAGCCGGAGCTATTCATCCATATTGTTCCCGATAAGGCCACGAATACCTTGTCCATTATTGACAGCGGTATCGGTATGTCAAAGTCCGATCTTGTCAACAATCTCGGTACAATTGCCCGGTCCGGTACCAAGGAGTTCATGGAGGCCCTTGCTGCTGGAGCTGATGTTAGCATGATCGGTCAATTTGGAGTTGGGTTTTATTCTGCGTATCTGGTGGCTGAAAGGGTCGTGGTGACCACCAAGCACAACGATGACGAGCAGTACGTTTGGGAGTCGCAGGCTGGGGGTTCGTTTACGGTTACCCGGGATACCTCAGGGGAGAACCTTGGAAGGGGAACAAAAATCACTCTCTTCCTCAAGGAGGATCAGGTAACACCAAACTTTACTCAAACCATTATGTAGCTTGTCGTTTACAGGATTGCTTTATTCCGCTTGCCTGGAGAAGAAAAGTTTATTATTACTTTTCCATAGTTTTGAACTTGTTTAAAATCAATTATTGCTGCAAAATATTCCAATTGCATAATTCTATATTTCTTGAAAATTTCTCATTTTGTATTTAATATGTGGGGAGTTGTAAAGTATCTATATGCTGGTATTATACTACCACAGTTACTTTTCTCATAAATTTATGAGAATTCTTAAGTATATTTAATCATTTTTCATCCAAATCCTATTTTTGATTATATGTAATTTAAGTTTTAGTTTGTTTGTAAAATGCACGAATCTGAATTTGTTATGAAACAATTTCTAAATTTAACTCCATCAACGTTGGAACTAGCTGTCAACAAATACGTTATTTGAATATGTATGCAAGTAGAGTGGAATTAATTATGATATGAAACTTGATGGAGAAATGGTGTTTATACTCTAAACAAAATGTACAGTATATTTCTCTCTGCTAATCTCCTTGCATTCTCATGTGATATTAAACATACAAGTGTTTGACACATTAATCTTTTGGCAAAACTATATTGATGCCACTGATGTTGTGAATCATAATTCTCCTTGCTTCACTAGGCTGCTATTTGTAGTTGTAGATATCCCATTGTATAAATGAGGTGTGATTTTTCACAGATTATTTGCTTATCCTCCACTTTTTAAGCTGTATGTTTCGAGATAGAGTCATAGTGGTTACCTAGAATCAACTGTAGTAATTGCCATTTGGTTATCCATTGTACTTTTGTTGTTTGAACAACCATGTTTGATAATTAAGATTGTTGGTGATACTAGCTGATAAGATGAATGACTCTGGATGTTTTATTGCAGTTGGAATATCTTGAGGAACGCCGCCTCAAAGACTTGGTGAAGAAGCACTCTGAATTCATCAGCTATCCCATCTCCCTGTGGACTGAGAAAACCACTGAGAAAGAAATCTCAGATGATGAGGATGAAGAAGAAAAGAAAGACACCGAAGAGGGCAAGGTGGAAGATGTTGATGAGGAAAAGGATGAGAAAGAGAAGAAAAAGAAGAAGATCAAGGAGGTTTCCCATGAATGGTCATTGGTCAACAAACAGAAACCCATCTGGATGAGGAAGCCTGAAGAAATCACTAAGGAAGAGTATTCTGCTTTCTACAAGAGCCTCACAAATGACTGGGAAGAGCATTTGGCTGTGAAACACTTCTCGGTTGAAGGCCAACTCGAGTTCAAGGCAGTTTTGTTTGTGCCAAAAAGAGCTCCTTTTGATCTCTTTGACACTAGGAAGAAGCTCAACAACATCAAGCTCTATGTTCGTCGTGTTTTCATCATGGACAACTGTGAGGAATTGATTCCTGAGTACTTGAGCTTTATAAAGGGAATTGTGGACTCTGAGGACCTTCCACTCAATATATCAAGAGAGACGCTTCAGCAGAACAAGATCCTCAAGGTTATCCGCAAGAATCTGGTGAAGAAATGCATTGAGCTCTTCTTTGAGATTGCTGAGAACAAGGAGGATTACAACAAGTTCTATGAGTCATTCTCGAAAAATCTCAAGCTCGGAATCCATGAAGATTCCCAAAATAGGTCTAAGATTGCTGAGTTGTTGAGGTTCCACTCCACCAAGAGCGGCGATGAGATGACAAGCCTCAAGGACTATGTTACAAGAATGAAGGAGGGCCAGAATGACATTTACTATATCACCGGTGAGAGCAAAAAGGCTGTAGAGAACTCTCCCTTCCTTGAAAAGTTGAAGAAGAAGGGGTATGAGGTTCTCTTCATGGTTGATGCGATTGATGAATATGCTGTTGGCCAGCTGAAGGACTTTGAGGGCAAGAAGCTTGTATCTGCTACAAAGGAGGGACTGAAGCTGGACGAGAGTGAGGATGAGAAAAAGGCAAAGGAAACTCTAAAGGAGAAGTTTGAAGGGCTCTGCAAGGTCATCAAGGAAGTGCTTGGCGACAAGGTCGAAAAGGTTGTTGTCTCTGATCGCGTTGTTGACTCTCCCTGTTGTCTGGTCACTGGTGAGTATGGATGGACTGCTAACATGGAAAGGATCATGAAGGCTCAAGCTCTGAGGGACTCCTCCATGTCTGGTTACATGTCGAGCAAGAAAACCATGGAGATAAACCCAGAGAATCCGATCATGGAAGAGCTGAGGAAGCGGGCAGATGCTGACAAGAACGATAAGTCTGTCAAGGACCTGACATTGTTGCTCTATGAAACTGCCCTCTTAACTTCCGGTTTCAGTCTCGATGATCCCAACACTTTCGGCAACAGGATCCATCGCATGCTCAAGTTAGGCCTCAGCATTGATGAGGATGAGAAGGTGGAAGACACCGACATGCCTGCTCTTGAGGAAGGGGATGCAGAGGAGAGCAAGATGGAGGAAGTCGACTAAGCTTTTCAATGCTGCTTGTTTTGCTGGAGTTCGTGGTGCTAATTTAAATTTATGATTTTGCCAGTGTGGCATCTACTTATCGAACAAGTCTATTTTCCTTTAGTAATCTTTAGACTAATAGAAGCTCTAAGTGCTTTTTATTTTAATATCTACTTTGACATTTTGCTTAGTTCCAACTTAATTTGATATTTTAGTGAAATATCTGAGATCAAAGTGGAGCATGGGTTGGTTATCGGTATGGCAACTCTACAATCTGCCTTTTGGTTATTTTCTTTTCATTCTAGTTCTAAATCAATTGAAGTATCCAATAAAGTGGTTAGTTTTCTATAGAACAGGACATGTGAATGGTAGGATCTTCAAAAGGTATGCCTTCTAGTGTTCTTTTAGCTCCATGCAATTCTTTTTGTGCAATGATGAAACTGGTACTACATGGAGCATGTTTTAGCTCATCCTTGGGTGTCTTTCTTTGATGTCTAGCAACCATTGGCATGCTTAGAGAATCAAGACTTTTGATAGTTAGAATCATTCTTTGGCCTTTGATTATTCATCATGTACTTTTTTGCAGTGTTCTTTCATTCTATCAAGGTTCCTCGTGGAAGGAAGAAACAATAAAACCTGCAACAGGAACTTACAAAAGAGGAACGAGAGCTCTAACTATTTAATAGATACATAGTGATAACTTATTTCCACTTTGGTTAACAAAGCAGAAACCCTAGGAGACTTCCACACAAAAGCAAGGCCAAAGAAATAAGGCTCTGCTGGTTCTTGTGATCTGTGCTCGAACTGATCTGAGACTGTGGAGCACTAGCCGTGCAAGAAATCCCCAGCTTTCCACCATGGCATTCATTCGCGAATAGCCCTGGAGGGTAGTTCCCGTAGTTATGGATGTAACTGAACATGATTTGTGCACAATTGTTAGTCAAATCGTTTATTTCTACAGAATATGGGCATGCAAAATCCGCGAGAGCTCCGCAACATTGATCGGCCGGATACAGGGGACCCTTGCACCGGCTTGTGATGATTGTGTAGTTCATGAACTCGAAGCTCACAGGGCAACCTAGGCAGTCATGCAAAACGAGTTAAAACTGCAAATTCATGATAAATCAAATGGATGACCACAGAGAAGCTAGAAAATTCTACAAAGTAGTTTCTTCCAATACATGAGTTGTACATGAATTCTACTATTGAGTAGTTTCTACAGGTATGATTTGATCATTAGCGGAGCTGAAATGAGTGGGGACTAACACAGCTTTTGTTGTATTAAAAAAGGGGCAAAACGTGCGTTGGACAACGTCGACAAATAAGGCTTCAGTTCTAAATCGAACAAACGCAATGGATCTCGAGGATAAATCTAAGAAAAAGATGGTTAAGGAGGTAAAGAGCGAAACATAGAATGAAATCTTACTAGTTGTTGCTTGGAGCAAGCTCCGACCCCGAGCTCCATGAGACACCAACGCATCATCTAAAGCCAAAAACATTTCGTAAACTCACCAAATCCAGCTCGAAAGACCAAATTTCACCAAAAAGAGGGATCACCTGAGATAAAGCTCGAAGCAGCCGCCAATCCAGCGACCGCCGAAAGAACAGCAACCATTAAAGAGAGCATCGGATTCGAGTCCATTCGGCGTCTTCTTCGCCGCCTCCTTCGATCAAGAGAAGGTCTCCGAACCACGAAATCGTGGGAGAGAGGCGAATCGGTTAGCGCCTCCGATTCCGAAACTAGAACGACGAAGAATATTGGAACTAGAAAAGAAGATGTGCAATCGCCTGTCTCGTGTCAACCATACTCAGAAAAAAAAGTCTAGTTTTTATTAGTTTTAAAAGGAAGTTCCTTGTGGGTCCCATCTAACCTGAGTACATTTACAGGAACATACTAAAGATGGTGAATGAGACGAGACAGGTGATTCACCGCTCAGCCGAAGGTAAGCTTTTTGGTTATTACTTATTCAACCCAGATCGAACGGCGGAGATAGCTGAGACGGAGATCGAGTGATCGGACGGCTGGAAAGCGTGTTTCCGAGTTGGATATTGCTGGAGGATTTGATTGATTCCATGTGTCACAAACAAATTTCACTAAATTATTTAATTTGAAATATATATATATATATATATATATTAATTAATTTTTTATTTTAAGCCCATAAAAGGGTCGCCTCCCTGGCTCTCCGTCTCCTTTGCCTGGCTCTCCCTCTCCTTTGCCCATGCCTTCAATGGCAGAGAGGCAATTGCCTTTGCTGGATTCCGCAAAAGAGACGCCTCGTTTCTTCACCCCCTTTGCCTATTTCTAGATTTTGACGGGGGCAGTTTTGAAGGGCACCGCCGCGTTCATGAGGAGAGGGGATCGGAAGAGGAAGAGCAGAAGGCGGAGTGGCGGAGGAGTTTCCTGATGCCACGGCGAGGTCACCGCAGCAGCGATCGCGGCAGGACCAACGAGGATGAGCGATCGCGCGTACCGGGTGGAGAGCACAACGCGGCTCGCGCAATGGAGGATCGATTCCCTTTCCACTTTCTCCTATCGCAGATCCGACCTCTTCAAGCTCGGCCTCTGGAACTGGTATCAAAATCTCCCTTTTATTCTCATCTCTCCAGCTAGTATCGAAATCCCCAATTAACCTGTGTGCTCTCAATTGAAATCGATCTATGATTCAATTTGCTAGAAGTTTCTCCTTCATTGGATATCAAAGTTCAAATTTGTTAATGCAGGATATCTCTATCATCATCTTGTTCCTAGTGAATTATGCTTGCATTGCTATAGTTTTATAAGTTTTATTCTTAGGTATGCATTGGGGTATCTCTAATGTTCCCTGTAACGTGAATTGAATATCAAACTTCAAATTTGGTTTGCTAAACGTCTCTATCTTCATCTTGTTGTTCCTTGATTGTGTATCGAAATCCTAGGTTAACCTATGCGTCTTTCAATTGAACTCGATCTGAGACTCATTTTGGTAGATGTATCTCCATGATCGGTTATCAAAGTACAAATTTTACGCTTGCATTGTTATAGTTTATGCCTAGGTCTGCATTAGAGTATGATTGATTCTCTACTGTTTCTTACAATTCTGTTTTTTTTTGAAGTTATATTTAACAAATAAACTTTATCTGTACATGCAGTGAATTATGCTTCTTTCTAGTTTGGAATTTTTATTCATTTTCCCTGTAATTTTACAAATCTAACCACCCAAGACCATGCTTGGATTATGAAAAACAGGTATCTCGCAGTCGAGAAGAGCAAGCAATTCTATGTCAAACTATACCCTGAGGATTCTAGCTTCACAAGAGAAAATCCACCTATTGCCTCCTTCAACATCAAGATTGTGTTTCCATCTGTCCCAAACCGCCAAACTCTTATCCATCCAGGTCTGAGTTTTTCAAATTGGCAATTCATTTTGTTCCTTAGCAAAAGATAAGAGTTCCTACTTAGATCATCACAAGTTTGGAAACAGGTCTGAGTTTTCCAAATTGGCGATTCATTTTGTTTCTTAGCAAAAGATATAGAGAGTTTCTACTTAGATCATCACAAGTTTGGAGATGGATGCTAACATATATAATTAACATTTATGCGCAGGAATTTCTGACAAACAGCTGAAGAACAATAACGACTTTGTGTGGGCTATTGATATGTTACAAACTGGCAGATTCATCATCGACGTTGAATTCCTTGACCTAAAGATTTTAGCTCCATCAGTAAGCAGATTCATCATCTAATGATAACTCTAATCTTTCTCTAACTACTACAATGCCTAGTTTATGAAGTTTGCAAAAGGACCACAAAATGGTGCTCTCTGAAACATTTATCATTTCCTGATTTTTCTTCTTGTGTTTCAGGGTGGTGAGCCTACATCCATCTGGACTGGCCATCAGGCTGACAAGCAGAGAGGGGCCGCGACCCTCGACTCGTTTAGGAGGATGCTAATTGAGGGTGTCCACACAGACATCAGGATCAATGTCACTGATAATCTCACTGATGGCAGCATTGGCGCACACAGAGCTGTCCTGGCTACAAGATCTCCTGTTTTTCGCAGCATGTTTGCTCACGACCTCAAAGAGAAAGAACTTTCCACCATCAACATCTTTGACATGTCGTTCACCGCTTGCCAGGCCTTCGTCAACTACATTTATGGCAATTTCCAGTCCGATGAGTTCCTTGTTAATCGCATCGCGCTTCTACGAGCCGCCGACAAGTACGACGTATCCGACCTGAAGGAGTTGTGCGAAGAGAGCCTCGCGGATGACATTGATGCTAGCAATGTGCTCGAGAGGCTCCAAGTTGCCCACCTCCACAACTTGCCTAGGCTGAAGAGCAGCTGCTTGAGGTACCTTGTGAACTTTGGCAAAGATCTTTGGAAAGATCTATGAGATTACTGAAGACATCGGTGTCTTTATTCAGAATGCTGATAGAGAACTGATAGCTGAAGTGTTTAAGGAGGTTCTTGCTGCATGGAATGGCCTCTGAAAGGCATATCTCATAGTGCTTATTCTTATAGAAGGGGATGATTGTTTTTTTAAAATATATATATAATACTGTACATGATTTTTTTTATAATGTAAAATGGTGAAATTCGCCGTCCTAACAGTCCCATGACCATATATGAGGAGGTAAATCGAGAAATTACAGTTGATCACAATGACCTACTGCCGAAATAGCACCTCAGTTAACAGCTATATATTGCTAAGAGGACTCGAATCCGAAATCTCAGACAATATATGTCTTCATATTTACCACTTGGGATAAGACACTTGATAACTATGAGACTCTAACATCATAAATAGGTAAGATGATTAGGTCTATCAACTACAAATCAGGTAAAATCTGAAGTTCAAAATTTAACTGTGCGAATTTATGAAGATTTTCTCTCACATAAATAACAAATCCGAGAACATTTACTATTAGATTGGGCCACCATCTTCACTTTCCGATTATCAAGATAAATCGATGAAAAATTTTCATGGATCGTACCGATCACCTTAAGATTAATCGATCTAAAGAACTAGATACATAGTACCAATTAATATACATATATACAAAAGCTAATCTAAATATTCAGTTTTTACGATCTAATTAATCATGAAAACGACTGACTCAATCCTATAGAAGTTTTTTATTGATCTTCAAGAGTAAATCTTGAAAGTGCGAGCAACTTAACTCGGTAGCCAACCTTTGTAGTCTTCGTCATTCATGTAAGATCATTTCAATGCCGAATCGGTACTCCGCTTATGAAGACAAATTCATGGACTTTCCTCACAAGTAATTGTCACACCGATTGTCCAATTTAAATTTTCTTACTAAATTTAATACCAAATATATTCCAATAGAGGATCGAACTATGACACTCTAAACATCCCCATTATGCCTGGGCAAATTGAACAATTACGTCTTAACTGGACCCCAGTCAAGTGGTTAAATTGAACAGTGATGGGTTAAAGTATGGGTTAAACCTTAGTTGGTCCTTGTTAGCCTGGGCATTATGTCGAACGCCTTGATGGCGATCCTAATTGGAGGAGGTCAGGTCGCATGAGAAGGTTGGCATCGTCGGCCGCTCGCAGCGCCGGCGCATGCCAAGCTCCTCGCCGTCCTCTCCGCGTGGTCACTCATCCCCTCGAACCTCCGCGGAGTCTGAACAAGACTCTCGCCCATCTGATCCGGAGCGGCCGCCTCCGCGAGGCCCGGCGGCTCTTCGACGCCCTCCCTGGCCACCACAACGTTGTCACTTGGAACTCCATGATCGGCGGCTACGTACGCCACCGTGAACTCTCGGAGGCCCGGAGGCTGTTCGACGAAATGCCCGCAAGGGACGTCGTCTCCTGGAACTCCATCCTTGCCGGCTACGCGCTGTCGAGTGATTCGGCGGAGCTCGAGGAGGCTCGCCGCATCTTCGACCGGATGCCGGCCAGGGACATCGTCTCGTGGAACACTATGATCACTGGCTACGCTCGGAACGGCAGGATGGAGGAAGCCATGCATCTGTTTGGAAGAATGCCCGACGCCAATGTCGTCACATGGAACTCTGTGATCAACGGATTCCTTGGTGTTGGTGATGTCAAAAGGGCAGTGGAGCTGTTCGACAGAATGCCCGTTCGAGATTCCGCTTCCTTGAATTCATTGGTTTCGGGCTTCATTCGGAATAACAGATTGGAAGAAGCAGAAGAATGGCTGCTTGGAAATCGAAGAAAAGTAACAGAGATTGATGGCGTCATCGACTCGTACAACACTTTGATAGCTGGTTATGCACAACAGAGAAGGGTCGAAGAAGCAAGGAGATTGTTTGATTCAATTCCTTGTTCAAAAGCTGTCGGAGATACAAAAATGTCACGCGAAGGAGTGAGGTTTGAGAGGAATATTGTATCATGGAATTCTATGATCATGTGCTATGTGAGGATCAACGATCTTCCAGCTGCCCGGGCACTGTTCGAAGAAATGCCTGAGAGAGACTTGATATCATGGAACACTATGATTGCTGCCTATGTTCATCACTCATCCATGGAAAAAGCCAAAGCGCTTTTCGAAAAAATGCTCAATCCTGATGCATGGACATGGAACTCAATGATATGCGGATTCACTCAGACAGGACAGGTCGAGCGTGCAAGGGAATTTTTTGACAACATGCCCCAGAAGACCATCGTCTCCTGGAACACAATGATAGCCGGATATGAGCAGAACGGAGACTATCATGCAGCATTCCGGTTGTTTGCTAGTATGCGTGCCGCTGGTGAGAGGCCTGACCGGCATACACTTTCATCAGTGCTCAGTGCTTCTGCTGGCCTTGCCATGCTTCTCCTTGGACTCCAAGTGCATCAGCTGATTACAAAGACAATACGTCCAGACATTCCAATCAACAATGCCCTCGTTACGATGTATTCCCGGTGCGGTAATCTGATGCATGCCAAAAACATCTTCGATGGCATGGGGAAGGAAAGGGATGTAATCAGTTGGAATGCTATGATTGCAGGATACGCACAGCATGGACAGGCAAGAGAAGCTCTTGAGCATTTTGAAAAAATGAAACTGATGAGCATCAAGCCTACTCACATCACCTTCATTTCTGTCCTCAATGCTTGTGGCCATTCAGGACTAGTGAATGAAGGACGGAGACAATTTGACTCAATGGTCACTGATTTCGGTATCATCCCTAGAGTTGAGCATTATGCTTCACTCGTCGATCTCATAGGTCGCCATGGTCAGCTTGAGGATGCTATGGAGGTAATACATAACATGACAGTGAAGCCTGATAAAGCTGTTTGGGGTGCATTGCTTGGTGCTTGTAGAGTTCACAATAATGTTGCATTGGCTCGAGTAGCCGCAGAGGCTTTGGTGGAGATTGAACCCGATAGCTCTGCGCCGTATGTGTTGTTGCACAACATGCATGCAGATGAAGGGAAGTGGAGCAATGCCACTGAGATAAGGAAACTGATGGATGAGAACATGGTGGTGAAACAGCCTGGTTACAGTTGGATTGAGTTGCATGACAAAGTTCATATATTTGTTTCAGGGGACAGATCTCATCCACTCTCATATGAAATATTTTCCCTGCTAGAAAGTTTCAGCAAGACGATAACCGACCTACAAGTTGATTGAGTTATCAGTCGGCGGGTTTAGATCATAGAGGGATATCTGAGTTCATGTTGTGGATCGATCACTTGCTGTTCATTCTTTTCTTTTTGACAAAGTTTGATCGATTGTAGACTTGTAGTACTGGTTAATTTTATCTCAAAGATCGATCACTTGCTGTTCATTCTTTTCTTTTGACAAAGTTTGATCGATTGTAGTACTGGTTAATTTTATCTCAAAGAATACAAAAGTAAAGGTGGAAATTCAGATCAGAACATTTGTGTTCTTTCCTTGAATGCTCCTTCCCTAAACTATTTTGTGCTTTAATTTCAGATATGCAGCTTCTTCTGATTCACTCAGCTTGATAAGTTGATTGGTTGGCATAAATTATGAACAGGTAGTTTTCAAAAAACATAAATCAAAATTACATAATTTAAATTAAATTTTGATTAAAAAAGACAAAATAAATGATTTCTCCATATTTTTAGTAATTAAACATAACAATTATAAAATAGCTTTAAAAATCAGTTTCTACAAGTATAAAATATAATTAATTGAACCTTAATTTTTTAAAAATAACTTTGTAAATTAAGATTAAAATTTTCTTAAAAGTAAGATATACTCGTATAAAAGAAAAATAGAGAATGATTAAAACTAATTAGTACATTGGACATTTTAAATTGGAAATTAGCGAACGAGTAATGAAATATAAAATTAAAGAATAAATTAGTGTTTAATTATGAAATTCTTAATAAATTCCTACTACTTCTTCGTCACTCAATCTGCGGCCGTAAAATAAATCACGGTGAATTTTCAACGGTGCAAAATGCCTCGTGACCACTAAAGTGACGGCTTAATTTATTTATTTTTGGTCACGATCCGCGGCCGCAGCTGCGAATCACGTGTCGCAAATGGGCCTTCCTCTATAAAAGCCGTGGCTTCCCCTCGCCCTTCCGTAACAGAAACAACCATATCGCAGCATCGAAGAAACCCTAGCGAGGTAACCTGGATCGCCTTCCCTTTTGTTCGTTCTTGGCGCGATGGTTGTTCCTCTTTGCTGTTTGTTTGTATCCGATACTTTATTCCTTTTTCCACATAGTCTTGGATATCTCTGGGTTTTGATGATTAACCTAGTTTGTTGGTTTTGACTGCGAGTGATCGATCCGGTCCGATCGATGTTTTTTCGTTCGTTGCTTGAGATTTCAGTTTGATTTCGTATTCTGCAGATGGGTATCCATAATCTAATAAGTTGTGAATGTTTTCATGGTTGATCGCCGTTTAGAGTATTGTTTAGTTGTCCATGGCTTCCAAGAGGATACTGAAGGAGTTGAAGGACTTGGAGAAGGATCCGCCCGTGTCCTGCAGTGCAGGTAAATTCTACTCTTTTAAACTTTATACAGCTTATGGTTTTATGATTATTTTACATTATATTCTTATTTCTTGGCTGCATTGTTTTTATTTACTTTTCGCTTTGTGATTTTTCGTATTAGAAAAATTCATAAATTGATGTATTTGCTTGGACATTTCATAAATAAGGATTTTCTGTCTCAGAGGTTAAGGATATTAAGAATTATATATGATTCATTATGGTTCACATGTAGAACTCTGGTTACATTCACACAAGTGTTAATCGTTTGGATTTGAGTACCCTTCCTTTTGATGGATAACGTCAAGATACATGCCCGTTAGGTTTTTGGCAGTGTTTTACATTGTTTTTTTAGGACCTAACACCAGTCTCCACCTTTTTCATCCACAATGGGTTTTTGGTAAACATTGGATTAGTGTCTATGCAATTTAAATATGTGGACTTGATATGTTGTGGCATTCCTATCCATTCTAGTGATATAAGATAATGGATTTTATTTGTTCAATTAGTATTGTGCTCATGTTTTGTATGTAGCATTATATTCATTTCAGCAGAACAACCTATTGGTTTATGTACATGTTATCCTTCTAACCTTTCACTGGTTACGTTAAATAAAAATGTTTCCATTGCATTTGCTTCCTTTCGTACAATTAGGTCACTATCTTGATTGTTTATGAGATCTAGCTGGACCACTACCTGTTATATACATCACCTTGATTTTGTTCTGGAATAGTTGTTTGTTTTGTTTGACTTCATAAGTTGTTTATTGTATCTATGTTAAAGCCAAACTGATAATGGTAACTAGTGTTAAATTGTCCATACTACATACTGAAATAAAATTCATGCACATGCACACGTGTATCGATTCATGCATGTTCATTTCATCCCTTTGTTGTTGCTCGTTGACATTTATAGGACCTCTTGGCGATGACATGTTCCACTGGCAAGCAACCATTATGGGACCTGCTGAAAGCCCCTTCGCAGGTGGTGTGTTTTTAGTGAATATTCATTTTCCACCTGACTACCCTTTCAAGCCACCTAAGGTAACAAACAACTGTCTTTAGAGAATTTCCTAATTTGGCATGATCAAAGCTCTTGTGTGCAGTTCAATTTCTTATGAATCTAATTTCTTGTCATATACAATCTTTCGTGAATACAAGTTTTATTAGTACGTCACATACATGATCAATAGAATAACCCATAATAGATTCATTTGTCAGTATTAGATGTTGTTTGCTGCTTTGGTGTTTGTTAGGTTATAATTGTACAAAAGTACACCTTGTTATGCTCTGCAGGATATTTACATTTATGTGTCATGGTTTTTATAATCAAGGAATGGGTTCTTATCGATCTGCACTATTCACCAATTTATGGTTGCTGCCATGTTGAATCTTATTTCTATAAATTGTAGTTTTAATTAATTGTTCTACTCTTTCAAGTCAAAAGCAGTTGGTTCTTACCTTGTCATCTTGTAGTCGTGCTAACAAGCCTATTCTAAATTTTTTGTTATATTTGAGTCCCATTACCATCTCGTTTTTCCTGATGTTTCTACTAGATGCCTATGTTTCTGCTGCTTAATCTGTCTTAAGGTTGATCTCTTGTACCTGCCTGATATATGAATATATTGGTGGGCTCTTGCTCACTATTTTTTTTCTTCTGCGAAAAGAAAACTAGTCTCATTATCAGATTGAGAGCTACAACAGGCGTAGGTATATCTGTGGTGTGTTTATCCTTTCAAAAGAAACTTATTTTATCCCAACTAGGCATCTGGTTCTTTTTTGGATGATATTTCAAAGGCAAATTGATCTTGTAGGTTTCCTTTCGCACCAAAGTTTATCATCCAAATATTAACAGCAATGGTAGCATCTGCCTTGACATCCTCAAGGATCAGTGGAGCCCTGCTTTGACATTATCTAAGGTAACATCATCTGTTATTTTGCAGTTTTTTTTATTTCATCCTTTAATCCTAGAGCCAAACTTTGGAATAAATTTGTGCATCTTTAACTGTCTCCAAAAATTTGAACACTACAATTAGTTCAGTCAGTACATCTGAAGTGGATTAGGTAGAATGTACTCATACAGAGATCTTACAAGTCAATTGGTCATCCAAATTCAAAATGCAGGTGTTACTGTCGATATGCTCACTTCTAACAGACCCCAATCCCGATGATCCTCTTGTTCCTGAGATTGCCCACATTTACAAGACTGATAGAGCCAAGTATGAATTGACCGCAAGATCATGGACCCAGAAATATGCCATGGGTTAGTGGCAGTTATGCTTTTCCATCTTAGTAAATAATAATCTCAATAACCTTGTCTCCCGGCTTAAGACTATACTCATATTCCCTCTTTCCAAAGATCCTTGATGTCACTTGCTATTTCCATATGTACTTATGTTGGTAAGTTCAGTTAATTGCATATAATAACTTTGCGTCTTTAAACAAATTTATGCCTTCCATATTTTTAAAAAAATATATAATCTTTTATCCTTCAATCCTTGTGTCTCTTGTGAAAAATACAAGGGTTACAACACAAGTAGGCTTCTCCATAAGTATTCATCGACTTGTCTATTTGCTTAAAAGGACTATAAGTAACTTGTGGTGCGCCTCGCTCACTTTATCCCAGCATATTTAAGAGCTGTGGGTTGTCACCTTTTGATTGTGTACCTTTTCGTTTTATTTATCAACAATCCAAAAAAGTTCATTGTGAATGAACAAGGTGAAGTATAAGGAAAGGTGAAGGGGGAATGGAAAGATGGATGAGTGTCTTAACTTCTGAGCTCGTCTTGTAAGTCAGCATGTGTGCATCCCTCAACCTTGACCTCGAATTACCATTGTTGATGGACAAATAGTAGGCATTGATTGCTACAGTAGGCTAACAACACCTGAAAACCAGCCATACACCTCATCATTTTAGCAACAATGAAGTTTGGTCGCAATCAAGTTTAAAGAAACCCTTGTCGTCCTGCTCGTGCCTAAATCAAAACCACGACACAATGTTGGATGTCGCTAGCACGAGTCCTCAATGTAATAGGACTGTGTCACCATATGCTTCACCGAAAGGGCACATACCACTGTTGCAGCTCGAGACATCAGACTCAATGCCGTGTTAATTAATTGCACTTGAGTCTTGTTGTTGTTGTTGTTGTTGTTGTTGTTGTTGTTACTTAGTGATGGATGTCTCAAAGCAGTAAGTTTGTCCACGGTTACAACCCCATCAGAATGCCGTCATTGGATATCCAAAGACAGCATGTAAGAAGAGTTCCAAACTTGTTCATTAACTATAAACAAGATTTCACAGATCGATCCATGATAGTGACCTCACGAAACGATTGACAGAGAAATCTCATCATATAATCTGTATTCAAACACCATCCTGGTATTCTCAACCATTCTGCAAGTCCACATATTTCCAAATTATACTGAAGAGGACGATAGATTCTTACATTCTCAACCTTTCATGCAATAATTTTTGTTTGTTTTTTTCTACGTCGACAGACCAAAACCGGTGGAACACAGTGGAATGGTCCTTTACCTAATTTGTTGTTGTCTTCCACTGTATTATCAAATGAACGACCTAGCAGAAGAGTCACGCAGCTCATTATTATTATTATAAATTTCTCTGCTCCTATAAATTGTACATAAAATGAAAAATATCTATATTTGAGAAACATATTTTTTGATGCAAGCAAAAGGTTGGATGTTACTGAGCTTGGCTTGGTGGTTGGTTGGTCTCTTTTAACAAGGTGAGCTGGTGAGGTTTCTTATCATGTAGATAACTTTTAGAACTTGATTTTTCCAATTCAATCAAGTATGTGTGATCGGTTCGACCGGAAAAATAATCTTCACTCGTGCAACTTTGTATGCCACTCGATCACCAAAGATGTCGCCGAACTGAGGAGACATTTCAGACCAGCACCGAGGCAATCAAAGTAGTAAGTTATGGGTCTCTCGGTGTCTCCATCAACAAACAATGAACTTCAAGCAAACAATTTAATGAATGATGGTGTTGGATCATCACAATCCATGAATATCTCTTTGTGTTTCGAAGTTGAAACGATGTTCTCCGTTGTGATCAATTACAGTTTTATGATTTATCTTTTTATAAATAATCGTAGAAATCGATTACGTGAGACAGAATGACAGATTTTATTTTTTTTTTTTTTAAGAAATGAATATCTCTCTGCGCACTCTCGCCCATGACATGATTCAGGATCAATCAGCGACTCAAATTTTAAAGTAAATTTATTGGAGTAAATTAAATAAATAAAAGAGATAGCTCCTGCTGCTGCCGACAATATTTAGGATTTTTCAAAAATGTCCCCTGATATTTATTAGCCTTTTGAGAAAGCCCTTTAAAATTTATAAAATACGTTCTAATGTTTTATTGTTTTGCCAAAAGGCCCTCTTGCCATCTAGAAATGAATAATTTAGGCGATATTTAGAAAGATAAAATATATATTTTAATCTCAGATTGAGATATTTTTGTTAATAAAATAAAAAAACTTATATTCAAGGTGTGCCAATGTTTTTTAATATACTAAATGATAAAATATCATTTAATTGGGATATTAAACAAATAATATAACAAACTAAATGAGGGTTGGTAATTATTAATCATGTGTTAAATTATGAAAAATTTATGTTTTAGCTTCAACTCGAGTGTGTATAATTAGTATAATTGATGAGGGGTAAAATGATTGTTTTTTGCGATACAGTAGCGTATCCGTGCAAATTTATTCGCATAGAAATGTTCTATGCGTTCATCAAATATGGCGAGGCAAATGTGAAAAGCAAAAATGGAGACGATGCTATAATTAAACTCCTGCGACGATCACTCTTCTGTTATGTTGTTCTTGCGATCCTTCGATTCGCTCTGCTTCGAGCTGTAGAATCTTGGCTTTTCTTCTGCTTCCTGTCGTGTTCCCGATCCCAAAGAGGTGCGCGCCGATGTTCCTCTTGTTGTTGCGGCAAATCGAGTTCTTTCGATCAAAAATTACGTTCCTGGTCGTCGGATAAGAAGTGAGGAGTAGAAGGGTTCTTTTCTTCATTTGGTATCGGGTTTTGGGGCGGTTATTGTGTTTTGGTTTTTGAGCATTGCCTTTTTGGTCCTGTTGAGGATCTTCGACTGAGGGTTATGGTGATCTACGGCCGGCGAAGGTTACAGAATGGTGTTTAATTTGTTGGTTTTGGTAACTGATGGATGAATGCAGGTGCTGGGGATCTTGTTGGATACGAACACCGGTTTCCCAGCGACTGGATCTTGAGATATTGGAATAGTCGGCGAGGTGACTTTTGCTTCGGCTGCGCAATCCATCTCTAGATTCGATGGCATCTACTTTGTTGAGATGATATGCTAAAAGATGACTTCTTCTATTCTGGTTTTTGATGATTTTTATATGATGGTTGCAAAGTAATGTGCCTTTCTTCGCCTAATTTATTCCATTTTTTTAGTTTATTTCTTCATATAACACCATTTTTTGACCTTCGATTGATTGATTCTGACTAGAAGCATAAACTGCAGTTCAATACTTCTTAACCTCGTACACTGAGAAGGTTGTTCATTGATGGCTCGCGAGAAAATTTTAGGTGGGTAGTTCAAGGAATCTTAGTGTGACCACATCGATGGGCTTCTCAAAAGTGTACTTATCTTCCTTGCAGAATGTCCTGAGGGATCCACTTGTTTTTATCAGATAAAAGAAAGAATACCTGATGTAGGAAACTCTGAAAACGAGCTTGGGAGAAGAAAAATAGGATCTCTAAGGAAAAAAGCATCGCATGCTTCCACTAAACTTACTCATTCCCTCAAGAAGCGACGTAAGAGGAAAGTTGAATTCAGGGTTCCTTCATATTCAATTGAGGATGTGAGAGATGCTGAAGAGGAGCGAGCAGTCCAAGCATTCCAGCAAGAACTTATTGCCAATTATCTATTGCCTGATAAATTTGATGACTACTATACATTGCTCAGGTTAGACCATCTGTTCCTAATTGTTTGATCACTTAGGTTGGCATGTGCAGCCTTGCTGTGGCTTGTTGTATATGTGGGGGGCTTTATATATTATGTTATAAATTTGCGATCACATTAATCCAGAAGGAACTTTATCTAAGTTCTTCTTCTTATTATTATTATTCTTTTGTAGATTCCTTAAAGCCAGGAAATTTGATTTGGGGAAAGCAAAACAGATGTGGGTAGAGATGCTTCGATGGAGAAAACAATTTGGAACAGACTCGATTCTGGAGGTAAGACATTCTTCACTTACATGCACCCCTGACAATTGTGACTATCAAAGAGAGTATGTTTGCATAACCTTCTTCATTTTTTGAAAAAGCCCAGGTATTTGTTTATGTCTCCTATAATATTTTTCTCATTTTCAATGAGTATAGCAAAACCAAATTAGCCCATATGGATATACCAATCAATATCCAAGTAACCAAGTTCAAATAGTCTGTATTCAAGGGAATGGCTTGTTGTTCACAATAATAACCAGTTGCAATGTATTGCATGTAACAAATATCAGAAATGTTAATTACCAACTTTATTATGTAAACCTATTCACGATTTTTTATATGAAAAAAAGGAATTGACTGGGCCAGAGAAAAAACTATGCCTGAGATTTTTGCATTATTGTCTACTAGAAGAATTCTTTTGATTGTACTGAAGTCTGTTATTTTTAAACAATGTTTGGCATGTTGATCACACTTAATTTTTTAAATCAATTGAAGGACTTCGATTTTGAAGAGCTGGAGGATGTCTTGCAGTGTTATCCTCAGGGGTATCATGGAGTTGATAAGGAGGGAAGACCTGTCTATATCGAGAGGCTTGGAAGTGTTGAGCCTGACAAGCTTATGCGCATAACTACAGTGGAGCGCTACTTGAAATATCATGTTCAAGAGTTTGAGAGAACCCTGAATGAGAAATTTCCTGCTTGTTCTATTTCTGCCAAAAGACATATCGGTTCAACAACAACAATATTGGATGTACAGGGGCTAGTATGTTTCTATCATTTCTTCCTATGAGCTTTCTTTGTATGCTCTGTAGAAAAACTGTTTAAATATTTTTTTCTTCATCCTCTTGTATTTAACAACTAACAATACTTTTGGACAAAATGGAAAAGATTAATTATACTGGTGATACAATTTTCTGCTATATTAAGCACCATTAATGGCCCCTCAGCTTCATTTTATCTAAATTGGAATGGGTAATTTCTTTGACTTCTGAGTGTAATTTTGAACTACCCAATGCATTGTGGATTACAGGGACTGAAGAATTTCAGCAAAACAGCAAGGGATTTGTTGCTTAACATGAACAAGATAGACAGCGAGTACTATCCTGAGGTAGGTTTAATTTCTCTCTGCATCTTCTTTATGGAAGAAGGTTCTAACATGTTTAAGTTTGTACAGACGCTTCATCAAATGTTTGTGATAAATGCCGGGCATGGTTTTAAACTTCTGTGGGGCACTGTAAAAGGATTCCTTGATTCCAAAACAACTTCAAAGATACATGTAGGCTAAATTCTTCCACAGAATTAGTCCATTGTGTCATATTTCTTCTGTTCTGCATGACATCTATGGTAATTTTTCTTATATAGGTTCTTAGCACAAGGTACCAGAGTAAGCTTCTTGAAGCAATTGATTCAAGGTTGGTAGGTTTTGAGTTTCTGGCTTTGGGTGACTATTGTATACCTATGATCATTAGTTGACTTACAAGACTCAGGTAGAAGTGTTTGTTTTCTTACAGCCAATTGCCTGATTTTCTTGGTGGCACATGTACTTGCTACAATCAGGGAGGATGTCTCAAGTCTAATAAAGGACCCTGGAATGACCCAATTATAATGAAGGTAGGTATCTCCATCTTGTGACTTGCTACATTATGTCATCTTCTATTTACTGACAAACTGCCCCATTAGACTAATATTTTGATCAACTGAGAGATCTATGGCCCATTTTCCTTTATAGAATGTAAATTGCATTGGAACATCATGTACTTGGGAAATCAGGCACAGAGATGACAGTGAACAAACTAATGCCTCTTATCCCAGGCGATATCCATCAAAGGCAACATACTGAATTTGTGACTTCTGTCTCTCTTTTATTTTTTTATGTGTGCGTGTGCGTGTGTCCACTTTTTGTTGTCACTAAACCAACTTCATGTCCTTTGAACAACAGAAAAGTAAAAGAGGTAAGTCAGTTGCTGAATCAAGATCTGAGGTAGACTATCTTGATTCTCCAGTCACATCAACTTCTGAATATACATGTTTAGCTCTGGTGCGTGAAGACTTAACTTTGATGCATCTGATTAATAAATGCTTACTAGAAGTAATACAATTTGCAACATGTGTTTTTATTTGGGTTGTACGCATTTTGGGAAATCCTCTGAGAGACAGTGATTATTTGAATAATATTCTAACAATCAATGCTTATACTAAGAAATAATGTAACTATCTCTTAGTTGAGGTAATAAAACAGTTTATTACCTAGAAAAAAGGATAATTATCCTCATACGTATAGTACCACAATAATAGCAATAAAGATAAATTCATCAATTATATTCTCAACACTCCCTTCAAGTAAAATTGTTTATCAATGCCCACCTTGATATGCAAAATAGAACAAAATCTGTGTCCTATAAAATAGAGAATCATGCCGAAATTGAAGATGTCACACTGGTGATCGCATTGAGTCTTCTTGTTTTTTTATTATTTCCATATTAACTTAGACATATACAATAACAACCAAACCTTATCCCACTAGGTAGGGTTAACTTAGACATATACTTCGAAAAAAAAATTATATACATAAATATAGTCGTAGCTTAAGGTTTCTGCACAATTATAGTAACTACTACAAAATCTTAGTGCATCTCCTTGTCTTCATTGTCTTGACAGGTCAGAGCAGTAGATTCTACGTCTGCATATGGCTGTACTAACCATGTTGTGCCTGATGCTATACTTGTAGTATCTGGTGGTAAAATACCAGTATCAAGTGTGAACTGGTCCAATGAAGTCAAGGACCATAGTCCTTTTCCTGCTAGAACATCACCGTCATTAGGTATTATAGATTGATCTAAATTGCGTTCTTCTTACCAAATATTTTGGTTCTTAGATTTTTTTTTCCACAAAGAGAGAAAGATCATATATCACTTAAATTTGTCATATAAATCTGCACCAGACTGAAATGAACATTATACTAATTTTTCCCTAGACCAAAATCTTTGATACAAATGTGCCAAATTCTAACGACATAGCAGTATCCATAGGCAGGCACTTGTACAACCATTCATCTTCTTTATCTTCTATCTTACTTCTTGGAGATCACAAAATTATATTGTCATTGAAGCAATAACAAGAAAATTACCAGTTTCATCAGAACATTATGTGTGATTCATTCTTTCGGTATACATGGATGTGCTGCTTCTCATACTTCCTCTTTGATGTTCCTCGTATGAATTTGTATGTAATTTGCAACTTAAGCAACTTTACAAGTCTTGCATAGCCTCTTCTTAATAGTGGGTGAAGTTTTTACCTTTATTTTGATGTATCAGGCACCTTGTCCTTTGAAGGTCACAATACCACTGAGAATGTGTCAAGAGGAAGACTGCAATCTTTTGGTAGAAGATTGATCACTTTGTTGGTAAAAGTATTGTCCTTCCTTCTTATCCTTCGGTCTAGATCACACCAGAGACTTCACACATCAGATAGACTGAGCTTGATAACTGATAAACATTCAAACTTAGGATCTGCCAAGGAAGATGAGGTTGCTCTATGTATCCAACGTCTTGATAAGCTTGAGTCATTGTTTAATGAACTTAGCAGAAAACCTGCAGAAATTCCACAGGAGAAAGAACATGCAATCCTGGATTCAATGAACAGGATAAAAAATATTGAGTTGGATCTTCACAAGACAAACAAGGTAATACCATGTGTAGATATATTAGTCATGCTCATTTGATGAAGTTGGTGTGGATATTTCTCTTTTTTCCACATCTTAGTTGCATTATTTTGATTTGAAGTTCTTCATTCAGGTATTGCAAACAACTGTGATGAAGCAATTGGAGATTGAAGCATCTTTAGAAGCTCTAAATGGCACGATTTTTATGGTATGTCGAGAAAACTTTTCATATTCCCTCATCCATAGCCACATTCATTTATATGCTGATGAGTGAGAAAGCACTAATCTTTTCAGCTGCTTGTTGCTCTTATTTGTTAAATTCTGAAACAAGATTTTCTTTTGAATTTATCTGCTGGTTTAATTTAGTATCTTCAGTTGGAAAAGGAAGCAGGCAAAATAGCTAATCAATTGTCCAATGTAGTTTATTCCATTCCTTGTTCTGAATTCTGATTTACTCACTAAGCATCTAAATAAATGTTTGATCCATATAATTTATAATGTCTAGTGGTCTTCTAAGCAGGCTAAGAATTGCTCAAGAGAGTAAGCAAGAACTTTTGTGATATGTTAGGCAAAATTAAATCACCACTGGCAAGAATAGGTTCTTCAACTATTATAGACTCTCATATTGCGTTTGGTTTACCAATTACAATACACGAGGAATATAATAACCAATCCTAGGGAATGGAATTAGATAAAACATAAAATAGTGAATAAGTATTGAATAACTATTCTCATGTTTTATTCATAAAGAATATTATAAAAAAATAAGGAATAACTTTTATAAGTATAAGATATCCATATATAAAATATTTTGTTCAACTCATCTAGCTTACATGAACTATTCAATCCGGATTCGACTAATCTACCGTCCAATAAGTCCAACCAATCTGTTGGCCCACCCTCCCCAATATGATCAAAACACCCAACTTGATTGCTCTCCTGACTTATTGATACATTCAACTCACCCGTTTGACTAATTCTTTTGGTCCACTCGATTGACTCATAGAGCTTGGTCGGTCTAGCCAACCAGTCATCACTTCATATAATTAGCAAATTTGGTTTGCTAGGTCAGATGAATTCGCTTAATTTGACTAGCTCAACTAACTAGTCCACAGGATTGCCAACTTGCTTGACCCAACTCACTCATTCTATACGATCCAGTTGCCCATTCCAGCCTGATTGGATTGATTGGACTTGTCTAGTTCATCCAGCCAAATTGGTTTTCCATGTCTGATTCTTCTAGTTCACTTGACACACCTTCTCATTGGTCCACTTCTCCCCTTCGTAATATATATTTTTGAATAGTTGAATAAAGTTAGAATATGCATTATTACTGGAGCAAGGAATAGCTTACTTACAAATTAGAAACCACAACTCTAGAAAAATTAGTATTCCAAGTTCATCTTTACAACCGCACATAGAAATACTTATTCTATGAACCAAACAAACCATCAAGCTTCGTGGAATTTGATGCCACAGTACTGTGATTTTGATTGATAACTGTGCTAAGTGCTATTGATTTTGACAAATCTAGTGCTCAAATACACTAGTTCTATATAGGCTCCACAAGTGAGAAGAGACTTGCTGCTCTTAATTTGTCAAACATCTATCAAGGATTTCGGATAGAGTTCTTCAACGTGTTGATCTTCCAGTTCATGTACTTGGAAGAAGTTGTGTACGTAGCCAATCAGACATCGAAACAGAGTTCTTCTTTTCTACAAATTGAATTATTTTATGCTATTTCTACGATTTAAGGCTTAGTATTATTTATTCAAACATGGCACTGATTGTGGCTTATGTTCTGTTTTTCTTTTTGTGCAGAGGAGAAAATTTTGTTGATGCCTCAGTCCCCCATTTTTAAAAAAAAAAAAAAATATTTTGGCACGAGAAGAAAAGTAGAAGAAAGAAGTTGAGCGGGTTAATTAGGATGGTCACACTGCATCAAACATGCAATCAAACATGCATCTAGCAGATTGTTTGGAAAATGGAAAAAATACAAGAGTAAAGAAAGAGCCAAGTAGATGGATAAAAACATGAATTTTTAGGCTTTTTTCCCTCCATTTTATCTTAGTTTCCCACTTGTACTACTGTGGGTGTTTTTTTTTTCCCTGGATGAAATATATGTAAATAATTTTGTAATATGATGCTGTTATTTGATCCTCAAAGCAAGTGGTGGTGATTTTTGTGAAGTTGTATGGTACAATTCGCTTATTCTTAATAAATATTTGATTACAAGGGAAACAATCAAATAATAATTTGTTACATTTCATAGTTGTTTTTTATTTAAGTTTTTTTAAGTATTTGTTTTAATTTAAATTTTATTATCTTTTTTAAAAAACACATTTCTACATTATTTAATTCTCCAAGCAGTATGAATTTCGATGAGGTGAGCAAGTTAAATTGGCAAGGCTGATCAAATGAGTTAAGCTACTCGAGGATGTTAGATAGAAGAAGACATGAAAGAGGAGAAGATGAAGAAGAAGAAGGTAGCACATGATGAAGCATCCCCTGTGGATATGTAAACTCCAAAGCTGAAGCACGTAAATTCTTGTCTTTGATTGCTTGTATTGCGTCATTTGCTCTGTTTCAATCCTCCATTGGACTTTGATTTTCATTTCACCTAACAAATTCAATAAGGATTGCCTTTTCTTTATTCAAATGAAGCTGCAAGTGGAAGTTCGAAAGAGGGATGCACCAGGCAAACCAAAGGGGCGAAGAAGACAGATCGGAAGGAGAGAAAGCCACAAATCGATAGCAGGGAAGTTGCTTTGCCATGAGACATCTATCCTCAACTCACTCTCCTTGGCTATCCATCACGTCCATCAAGGCAACTGTGTAAACAAAACATATTAGCTTTGGGATATATGAACAAGAACTGTTTCAAAAATGATGGAATGCATATGAGTCATATCCTTTGAGTACTTTTAATGCGATGGCATACCTCTCCTATCATAATATTCTGATAATAAGATGGAATGCTCTATCCATGCATTACTACCTTTCATCCAAACTACCAATACATTTCGTTCCAGAAGCACAGGAGCAGTTTCTCTATGTTGAACTGAACAACTGCTGAAACAATATCACTTTCTTTAGTATTCAGTCGTAGGCCAAACTGCTGCATTGATAGTTAGATTTTGTCGCAGCAAAAGCTGCCACACCTTCCATTATCTATACTGCTTGATTTGCTTCCAACAATCAAATCTGCAACTAAAGTTCCCTTAAACTGGAATTTAACAAGACAAAAGCATCAAAACATTCATGAGTTAACTTGGAGAAAAGTCTTGTTCTCTTACATGAGCAAGTACACAAACAATTAGTTGAGTTAAACTCTGAATATAATAATTACTCAGTACCATGCTCTAAGATTTCATATATACAACTAGTACGCGTGATTTCTAGTCCGACGGTTAAGAATACACATAATTTCTAACTAAAGCAAATATCTTCTTTCAAATGCTAAACAAAAGGTTATATACATGAACTCTTTTGTTTTCAGAAAAAAAATATAATGCAACTTTATTACACTAAAATATCGGTACATCACTGCTTATCTAAAATTCATAAATGGAATGTACAATCTTTTTCATTGAACAAACAACATTGTTACAGAAACAAAAATCATAGCCTAAAGAAAAGCAACCACTCACAAAATGATTCATAAATATACCACACAGATAGGCCATTGAAGATCTGATGTACATCCCAAATGGTGCTACCCAGTCTATGCAATCTTACATGTACAAAAATATCTGATTTGGCTTTACTATGAAAACCTAACTGTTACCATCTTTCTTATCTGTAAGCACAAATTGTCCTTCATCTTCCTCTTTATCAGTGAGCACAAATTCCACATACAAATTCTTCAGAGCAATGACAACTGTCATTATAAGTGGACCCATAATGGCTCCCTGAAGAATGGAAAATGAAGTCAGAAATTGCTACATAAATTGATTATTCGAATTGAACAAAGAAGAAAGAATTTCCAATGTGAGAACACAAGAACCACAGTGGGATTATTAACAGTTGCAGCTTAAGGTTGAAAGGACATCAAAAGAAAGAAATTCTATGATCATATTTTATGCTTTTACAGGTAGCAAAATGAAAACAAGTGGATGCAGCATTCAACGCAACAGTTGAATGAGATGCATGATTGTGCCTTTGTTTGAGTTATATGTACGAATGTTATCATTATGGACACTCTGGAATACAGTCTTATCACATGATATCAAGGATGTCTCAGAGAAAGCTTAGGACTGCAATTACCTTGCACAAAATTCTGAGAAATAAGGTATAAAGATATTTTAGTAATCATAATCTCATGAAAGACTTCAAAAAAAGGATCCATAGAGGGAGAAACAACGATGGGGAAGTAAATTGAGTGTGCCACATAGTGAAAAGGTATGATAGAGTAGTACCTCTAGAGCATTAGGAAACAATGTCATGCCACCAATGATACTAAGGCCTGTTAGGTATGCATTATGTCCAGGTATATCCTTCTGAAGCACTGAAGTTCCATAATCCATCACCATAAGGTATATCAAAGTCAAAACAGCAGCCGATATGTATCTCCCTTCATAGAACAACTGCACTGTAGCAGGAATTGATGATAGCCAAAGTGGCAATATAGGCACCAATGAGCTAATAAATGCAAGGAGAGTCGATGTATATACAAAATGAACCGAGTACAATCGTAGTAGCAGCCATGTCAGGCAACCTTGGAAGATTGCAATCTTTGCAGTAGCCAAAAACACGCTACTGATAGCATGGTTGATCACCTCAACAGTACGAGTTCTAGCATACTTTGACATTGGCAGCATATCTACAACTTGCTCTGTTGCCCCACCCGACTCGGAAGCAATGAGATAATATAACACCCAAAGGAATACAGTTAACTGGGAAATAAAATTCACTAGTTCAGCTGCTCCCGAGGCTACGTTCAGGGCAAAAGAGGCAATCAAGCTAGCACTCCCACCGAGAACAGAAGTGCTGCTAGAAAGAACGCTTTTTGAGATTTCAATCCCTTGGAAAGCAAGTCCTTTTGCTTTCACTACCAAATCTTCTCGAGTTATTAGCAATTCCCTGAAAAAGGAATCCAGTTCTTTGTAGATCTCTCCCCACTCGTGGTTCCTGATAAGCACGCTAAAAGATTGGAGCTTTAAGCTGTAAGGATGCTGCGCTGAGGCTATCAAACCGGTGGAAGCGTCTACCGAACGATTACCAGATTGGCTGGTCAGGAAATGCCGAAAACCATTGGCGAAATCTGTGACATTGTACTCATCGGCCAAGCTATCAATCTGCTCCCAGATTGTGTCATACAGTTTCGCTGAGTACTGATCCACCAGGCCAGGGATATCGTTTTCGTCCATCCACTTTTTGAATCCGATCCTCTCAGCGTAATTGCTATTCTGGACATGAGATGTCAGCGATATCACAGCATCCTTCCCTTCCACTCCGACCTTATAGGAGAAGAATATGCCACCAGCTAAAGTTCCAATGATCATCCACACGATTAAACTGACGGCAATGATGGTGTTCAGGTGCTTCAGGATAGGACTAGTGAAGAATCCACCGCTACCAGTATCCGAGGAGGATTTGGAGGGACGGCAGGCAAAGCTGGCATTTTTAACAACAGAGGTGGCGGTAGGACTGGCGAGGAGAAAGCCGAGAGCGAATAGACCGAAGGCAGCGACGGGGCCAAGATTCTCATAGGAGATAACAAAGACCCAGAAGGATACGAGCCAGCGAATGAGGCGGGAGAAGCCGACCTTGCGCGAAGGTCGGATCTTGCGACGGAGGATGGCGGTGCGGAGGTCGGAGAGGGTGTCGGCGGAGGCGCCGAGGAGGGCTGAGGGGATGGCGAGGAGGGTGGGAGCAAGGCCAAGGCGGAGGGGCGGGGACCAGAAGGCAACGAGCGCGCTCTGGAGCTCGCAGAGGGGGATGGAGCAGAGGAGCGCCCACTGGAGGGGGCGCACGAAGTCGTGCAGGAGGCGGTAGAGGCCGTAGAGGAGCAGAAGGGAGAGGGCGAGTCCGGCGTGGGCCATGGCGATGTACAGCGCAAGGAGCGCCGGGTCAGCAGTCGGGTGATCGTCGCGGCGGCGGCTGGACGGGGTAGGGGAAGGGGCGCGGGAGGGAGGGAGGGAGTCCGGCGGGCGGCGGAGGGAGGCGGATCGGAACATCTCCGACCAGGGGACGTTGGAGTCGGGATTAGGGTTTGACGAATAAGGGACGAGCTCCATCAATGGCGATCGCCGTCCCGCCCTCTCTTTACCGCGTCGCGGAGGAAGGAAGGAGTGGCAATCGATTTTGTTCTAGAAATTTAGAATTAATATAATTTTTGTTTATCAATAATATATATATATATAATATATATATATATATATATATAATTTTAATTATCAAAAAAAAATATATATATATATATATACACACACTATATATAAGTGACATCCTGCGCGATTAAATTTATACGATTGTAGGCGTCACTGACATGGATGAGATTTCTCACCCAAGATTTCTCGCAACAAAACAAAAATAACAATCTCACCCTAACCCTAAAAAATTGCAATCATCGTCCCTTGTCGTCGCCCTTGTCGCCTCTTCCTCGTTGATTCTCTTCGTCGCCTCTCCCTCTCTCTCGTGGGCTCACACGATCCTAATCCTAAACCCCTAAAATCTCTTTGTTCTATATCGTCACCCTCATCACTGCCTCTCCCGCTCGTTGCCGTCGTCATCATCGATCTCACAAATCTATAAGAGAGCTCGTCGCCGCCATCACCTCTCCCCTGATCCGAGAGAGTTTGTCGTCACTGTCGCCTCCCCGTCCCGATCATCGCCGTCGTCATATCCCGTCGCCTTCATCTAGGTTTTAGAGTTTGCTAATCCTAAATCCCAAAATCGTCTCTTTGTCCCAAAATCGCAACGTTGCCATCAGAAAATGTTGGTTGCTCTCTCTGTCTGCCATGTCACTGAGGTTGCCGTCGCCATCAACTAGGCAAATTTGAACGCGCAGAAATCTCTGATGAGAAATCCCAGCCACATTAGAAGAGCGTATAGTTACGCAAATTTGATCACGTAGGATATCACTTCTTTATATATATATATATATATATATATATATACACACACACGTAACATATCCCATGTGTGTATATATATATATACATACTCACGTTGGTGATATCTTCCCATGTGTAGAACATTCGCGATTGAGTATATGTCATGGCAAGTCAAGATGTTTGAAAGTGATTCGGACGTCTCCAAACACTCAGTTGTGAAATTTTATTTTATAATTTTAAAATAATATATAATTTTATAAAATTTTATTTTATAATGTTTCATTTAATAAATTAATATACTATTAAAAGGCACATAACAATGTACATTTTATATCGTTTTTAAATTAAAAATAATTATGTCGGCAATTATGATAAATGGTTAAAATCTTTAAAATATATAATAATGATTTAGATTTTGAAATTCCAGTGTGCTTTCTGACACAGGTAAAATTTTCGGGGGCGAAATGAATATTTCACATTTTAGCTCGAATATTTCACCGCCGAGTATGAGGGTGGCATCCCTTCTTCCTCACTCCCCCAACCGCTCTTCTTTGCCTTCGATCGCGGTGCCAGATCCGAAAGATCAAGCCTTCTTCCATCCTCCGCGCGCATCCGTCGGTCTCCTCGCAGAAAGATAGGATATTTCGAGTCGGCTTGATGCTTTCTTGGCCTGGTAGATCGGAATGGGACTGTTGGAATCCATATTGGGCAAGGATGGGAGGAGGCTCATGAAGCGCAAAGACAGTGACGCCGGGGAGCAAGGTATGCTTTTCCTTTTGTTCTTTGATCGACGTCGGCGATTCACGATTTGGCATTGAATAAACCATGAAAATTTTGTTTTTTTTAAAAATTCGATCTTCGAATTGGGGCAAACTGGTTTTTTTAGTGTTTTAATTTGTTGCATTAGTTAATTTGGTTTTGATTTTTCTATTGCTTCGGATGGTTCGTCCCCAACTCGGATGACCTTTGTTATTTTTCCAAGGAATATGGATTTATATTTTCAAGGTTTAAGGGTTTCTTTCTTTGTCACTGCCTTTTCCTAGTGTTGACTATTGATAAACAAGGGATTGTGTTTATTTCATTTGGAAAACTGTGATTTACTATGTGTTCTTTGCTAATCGGCATCAGTTATCGTCTACAGTTCGCCATAGAGAGAGCTTTCGTTTTACCTACTTTGTTCTTTTGTGGACTTATTGTATGCTCTACAGTCTCCTCAAGAGCCTCTCTGTTAGACAATTACCTGATGTAGACCTTGCATCATAGTTTCCTGATGGATGCATTATTCCTAATTCCAGCTGCTTGTTGCTATAATATATGGCTACAACTATCTACATTTAAGGGAATCGAATTGTAAAGTTAGGTCTAGTTCTTCAAATTACCGCATCCTTTCTTTCTACTGCATTCAGTGCCTTTTGGGGAATCAAAATTAGTGGCGAATGGTATAGATTTTTTTGGATCTTATGCATTTGATCTTGTGCTAGTTTTTGGAATTAAACCAATATCTTGGAAGATCCCTGGAGATTTCATCAGTTACATCAATGTGAAGTTGCTAAAAAAGATAAAAAGAATTACTACTTGGAAGCAATTAAGCATGGCAGATAATAAATGGGAGAAAATAAATTAAGATGGTAGAAGTGTTCCTTGGCAATCCATATCTGCCATTTTTTAGATAAGTGAAATCAATTTAACCCGGAGGTTAATGAAGTAATGCTAGTGATGTTGTCATAGAGCTATAGGATTCAAGTAGCCGACCTCAAATTGTTGGGATTAACATGGTTTGATGATGGTAGCATATTCTTGGTGATTGGTAACAACACAAGTGTGTGTTCTAAGGGGGTAAAATGACTATTATAAGTTAATTTAAATTTCTATCCCAGTAAGTCTTTGTGGATAAAGGTATAATTCATTGTGCAAGTGGAATAGGAGATATCAAATTGCTCCATTTTGTTGATTTTTCTCAATCATATGGATTCCAGGTCGAGCATTGGAGGAGCTACGAAGTTCTTTATACGGTGATATTCATACTTTGGAAGGAGCAAAGCGCCAGCAACAAAAATTATGTGGCCCTGTTGTGGCATTGACCTTCAATTTCATTGTGGCTGTTGGAATAATCATGACCAACAAAGTGGTGGGTATCTCATATCTCCTAGACAAACCAATTTGGTGCTTCCATGTCTTTAAAAATCCTACTCCTGTGTGGAATAACTCCATGCATTCCTTTGGAATCATAATTGTCAATTCCTTCAGTATATGTTTCTTTTTGTCTGAAGAAACCAATGATCCTTTGTTTTGCAGGTGATGGGCAAGGTCGGATTTAATTTTCCAGTTGCCCTTTCTTTGATCCATTATGTGACTTCTTGGTTGCTCATGGCTATCTTCAAGGCGCTCTCACTGCTTCCTGCTTCACCTCCTTCTAAAACTACACCTTTTTCTTCTTTATTCGTCCTGGGTGCAGTGATGGCTATGGCCACTGGACTTGCTAATGCTAGCCTACAACATAACAGGTGACTCCCATCCGAGTAGTAACTTGATTTGTGCTAATTCTTACCTAATGCAAAAATGATCCCCTTTCTTATACTAATGCTTAAAACTTTCTTTATTCTATTGATTTCTGATTTTTATTGGCAGTGTGGGCTTCTATCAGATGGCTAAGATAGCTGTGACTCCAACAATTGTTCTTGCTGAGTTTATGATTTTTAGTAAGAGGGTGACTCTTCAAAAGGTTCCTACCTATGATGCAATTAGAAATTTATTTAACTGCAATTAATTGGTCTAGCATAAGCAAAAATATTTAGAAGTGAACTATTTGTTGTTGAAGTTGTACATGCTTGTATTCTTTTAGGACTTGCTCTAGTTGCCTTTTTTGCATGTATACCCTTACCAAGTTAAGCTTTGCATTACATGTATATTTAAATCTATGTAATACATTTTACACATATCCTTTCTTGGTATTGAACCTTTGCATAAAGCACCATATTTCTGCTAAGATCATTTAAGTTGGGGAGAGGGGAGACGGGAAATGATATCCAGCACCATATCTGACAGTGACTGAAAGATAAGACTATTATAGAGTTTCATATGGACATGCATGCAACAAAAGTTTCTTAGTGTATATGTTCATTATTTATGGATACATATGGACTATAAATGAATTGTTTTTGTTGGAATCTTTCCTAGATTTAGTTAAGATACCGTACTCATTTTCAGAAGAATCTCCAACACCTTTTCATTTTCATTGTCTAAATACAGGTTATCACACTGGCTTTTGTTTCAATTGGTGTGGCTGTTGCGACAGTTACTGATCTGCAATTTAATTTTTTCGGTGCTTGTGTCGCGTTGGCATGGATTGCACCGAGTGCTGTAAATAAAATTCTATGGTCAAATTTGCAACAAACAGGCAACTGGACTGCGCTTGCGTATGTGGAATAATAGCATCGTTGTATCTATTCACCACTTCTAAATGTGCTGCTAAATCAGTTCTTGTCTGACCAGGTTAATGTGGAAGACAAGCCCGATTACCATATTCTTCTTTGTGGTTTTAATGCCATTGCTAGATCCCCCGGGTGTATTATCATTTTATTGGACTTGGAACAATGCATCTGCCATCATAATATCAGCATTATTTGGATTTCTTCTCCAGTGGTCTGGGGCTTTGGCGCTTGGGTGAGTCTTTGGGCACATTTAATACAATTGCTTAAGAACAAGAAATTCTGAGTAATGATAATTTACATTTGCTAAATTGTACCTCAACTGCACTAGGTGACTAAATGTTTCCACTTGACACAATTCCTTGTTGTCAGATATTTGAATTTCATCATATTGTAGGGTAGTTATACTTCGACTGTGTTAGGATTTTATCCTATTTTGTAGAAGGTTGTTAATGTAAATGATTAAGCTTGCATTAGCCTATAAAGCATTTGATACTTCCAAAGTAGTAAAATACACGATCATTTCGATATCATTAGAGAAGAAAAAAAATCAATGAGATTACACTATAGTTTGTCCTAAAAGAATGAAGAGAGGGTGTAGCATTTAATCAATGACTAATAAAAGATTCTGGTCATGTAAGTTGGCATGTAAATGTTAAGATTGCCTGCTTTCTATCATTTTATTTTTTGTTGTATAGTGAATAATTAGATTGCCTTTTGCAGTTTTTACTGCCTTTAATCATTTTACTAGTAATAACTCTTTTGCCACGATTGATACTGCACAGTGCTACGTCTGCAGTCTCTCATGTTGTTCTTGGTCAGTTCAAGACTTGTGTTATCATGCTCGGTGGATATGTGTTCTTCAACTCTGACCCTGGAATGGTTAGCCTCAGCGGAGCACTTGTTGCTTTGTGCGGGATGTCATTCTACACTTACCTCAACTTGCAGGGAGGGAAGGAGACCTCGGGAGCGACTAAGCCACTACTCTCAAAGCAGAATTCTATTGCCGCAAAGCCAAAAACAATCATCGAAGAGGATGAAGTGGAAAAGATGGATTCTGCTTGAGTAAACAACACCGCGGAGCTACTAACCCAATATTTCTGAAGCACAGAATTCAATCGCTCCGCAACTGAAAACTCTCACCCAAGAGGACAAAATGAAAAAATAGATTCTATTTCAGCAAACAACTCCATGGCCTGATCTTGTTGTTCACTCGATTAACCGTTTCAACCTTTGTTTTAGTCTCTATTTTCTTCAACAAGAGGATAAATTTGCTTTTCTTTCCCCCCTTGTTTTAGTTAGTTTTGACAAGCAAAAGTTACTCTTGCTGCTGAAAGAATTAACTGTGTATATATATATTCATTCCTGGAAACTGAAGGCTTAGTGTCATCTTTGCGCAAAAGTGTTTTAAACAGACAATGCTAAACAAGTTTGAGACATGGCCAAACTTCCATGATCATGAGGGCTAGGGTTCTGTTGTGTTGCTCCTCTTTCTTTCTCCTCTTTGTTTCCTTCCTCTTTGTGTGGTGCCTCAAACATCATATATCATCATGCTGGATCAGCTAAGTTTGTCCAAACTAGATCGAATTTGATCTAACTATGTGAGATAGCTAGGTAGTGCTCGATAGAGTCGTGGCTAGATCGGCTAAGTTTGTCCAAACTTGATCGAATTTGATCAAAGTAGTTCGACTTTGTTGGGTTGAGTCAAGCACCAAAGCTCCTACTAAAGTTAAAGGATGCTTAAGTTAAGAAAAAAACATACTCTAGTGTTGCATCATCGTCGTAAAAATAATTTATTCGCTATTTACAACCAACCGGATCATATGTTTACTCTAAATTGATCGTAAATCTTGTTATATTTTACTAGTTGAATTACACTTATTATATTGCAATAAATAAATAATTTGTTTGTAATGTAGCTACTAATATTGTGCTACTAGTTTAATACTAGTGAGTCATCCAAGAGAGTTATGGGGAAATTCAAAATTAGGAATAAATATTAAAATTAAGGGTTATATAGCAAATATTTTTTGGGAGAGGGTGTTGCTGCATATAATATAGCAACATGGCCAATTTGGCTATTTCTCGAAAGAAAAAGAGGTTATTTGCATAATAGCATCCTCAAGTCCGCACCAGATTCCACGGGTTCGTGTCATGTTAACTCTGTTCTCATCTAACAGACGCAACTTATCCTATTGGCGGGTCCCTCGAGATTCGACTGTTAGTATCGCGACACGTTGCGAGTAAGCTGGTTGCTGTTGCGTATGATACATGACATCCCTTGTGATCTTCGGGTCCCGGTGACCGAAAGGGTCGTTCGAACTCACTCGTCGTGCGCACCCCTTCGTTTGCTTTGCCTCCTCCCCTTCCCGATCCAATCGAGTCCTCCTGCTCCTTTGCTTGTTTGAACGAGGCAGCGGGCGGAAAACCTAGACGTGGAGGAGGAGGGCGAGGGACGAGCTGGTCAACCCCCGCTCCATCGCGGTCTGAACTGCCGAAATGGCACAGCAGCTTCGGCAGCAGCTGGAGGAGGTGGGATCGAAGCTGGAGAGTCCTCCGGCGTCCAAGGACGCGCTAATTAAGCTACTCAAGGTTGGTGATCTGAACTCGGCTCTCAGAAAAAGCTCGCCTTTGCGTAGTTGTTTCTTTGAATTTCTAGCGTTTCGGTGTGGGGCAGTCATACTAGGTCACTGTTAGGGTTCGAGTGCGGGTGCACGTTGAATTGTGCTAAAAATGGAGTATTTTTGTGCTTTATCTAAGCAAAATGTTGGTTTGGCATGTATTGGATCCGGAAGTTGTCTTTTTTGTTTAAGGTTTTTAATTGTCGCCAAAAGATGTTCTTTCATTACTCTTCTTGATTTCCCATGCAGTTTTTTTTTGTCGGAATTAAAGTTGAAGTGTGGAGTTTAAATCACCTAAGGGTCACCAAAGATGGAAAGTTTGACGAGTTAACTTAAAGAAGGAATTTTGTTTAAACTGCGAGTCGTCTCTTGTTGGCAACTTCATATGAGACTTAACTCCCATAATCCTCGAGTAGATTTTGTAAAACCTCTCTTACGCAACATCTTTGTCATATGGGCCATATAAGATGCCGGTAGGCTGACTTCATCAAATATTTGTAAATGTTTATTATTTCCTGATAAAATTGCATCTGTGCACTTGAGCATATTGACAGCCACTATGTGCTGCTTCACGATTTTCATATCTTCTGCTGCATTATTTTTATCTCTGAATACTTGGTTCGTTGATTAAATTTCTTTAAAGAATAATTTGCTGAGCCTCAAGATATCTCCGCTTCATCTCTGTCCCATAACCATGGATATTATTTAACTCTGATCTAGCTTATGATTCTTGACAGAGTCTGATAGCTTTTATATTGGTTTTAAGTTTGTAGGTTGGAGTGCCTTGTTTTCAATGAACTTGTATCCCACATAGTATTTGCTCTATTTCATTGGAAATTCATCTTCAATCAATAACAATACAGCCTATAGGGGGGAGTGAGTATTCATGTAGCCAACCCCAAATAGTCGGGAGAAACACAAATGGTCTAATTTCTTATGTGTTTAACCAATTGAATGCAAAATCAAATCCACAAGAGCTTAATTGTCTTAGCAATCTTTTGTTTGATGATTTGATGTGGGAATATCTAATATGAATGTATTGAAATAAACTAGTGAATGGAGGACTTAGAAGTATGGGTTGGCTTCAAGTTGCAGTTGCTGGCTCATCTTTTCATTCATCTCTTGGTCTAACTCACATAATTGACAACCTACTTTTGTGATTTGTTACTGACATAACTTCACCTGAAACACATTGTTGATTCTTGTCGATATATTCTCTACAGCTGTAATTAATTCATTTATTTTGGCTGGTCCAACTTCCTTTGGTTTTGGACAATGATCATTCAAATACCTTAAATAACAGAATACATTGATTCTATTGCTGTCTTTGGTGTAGACATGTGGTAACAAATAAATAAACAATAACAGTATGTTATTTATTTTGAATAGTTGGTGTGGTGGTGGAGCTATTTGTTCTTCTTATCTGTTTTAACTGCAATAATTGAGGGATAGATTAGGTTGCCTATTGTTTATTTTATGCAACTTATTTTTAATTGATTTTGTAGAAAGCTGCAAACTGTCTATCTGAGATAGAGCAATCACCAGAACCTTCAGTCTCAGACTCAATGCAGTCTTGTCTTAATGCATTTGCCCAAAAAGAGCTGTTGACACATCAAGATCGCGATGTAAAAGTTCTCGTAGCAACCTGTGTATGTGAAATCACCAGAATAACTGCACCTGATGCTCCTTATAGTGATGATGTTCTGAGGGTTTGTATTTTCTTCTCTAGAGGAAGCTGCATTGAGATCTGAAAAGTATTAAGATATTTAGTGTGTAGACTGATTGGACCTCTCTCTCCTAGTTATAATTTGTCTGTTATTTGCAGGATATATTTCATTTGATTGTTGGTACCTTTGCGGGATTAGGTGATATTGACAGTCCATCATATGAGAGAAGGGTTGTCATCCTAGAGACTGTTGCCAAATACAGATCATGTGTTGTGATGTTGGATCTTGAATGCAATGATCTCATACTGGAAATGCTCAAAACCTTTGTTTCGGTTATCAGGTGACAATGCTATTGCAACCATTTTTCCATTGCAATTCAATCAAGTGAATTTTCTTTTCTATAATCAGTTGTTGATGAATAATGGGCAGCTTCAACGGTAGGTTACCACTAATTTAAGATGTTGCTAATCAAATGGTTGAACAATCATTAAATTTCAAGAGCAAGGGGTTGAGATTCCATGCGACATTGGCATCTCAGTTCATCTACTTTATGTGAAATACATATGGGATGGACAACGTGAAAGGAAATCTGTAGCTGACTAGATAGAGAGCTTAAAAAATCATCTGTAGATCGAAATCATCAATACAGAAGTTACTTAAAATAAAATAAAGAGTTTATCTGTTTATGTTGTCAATTGATGTAAAAGATCTAAAAGTTTATCTAGATTTTGTTTGCAATGAATTGGATTTTATATTGATATTTTATGTTGGTCTATGAAGCAAGAGAAAACAATTTTTGGAAGATATTCATGCTGTTGTTGAAATATTCTTATTGGTATCAACGAAATGGGGATTGCTGATTAACAAAGCTGGCATCCTTGCAACTTCAAAAACTGAATGGAACATTAACTGTGCTCTTTTCTTTATTTATTTATTAAAGATCACTTCCTATCATTGCTAAAGTTGTCTTTTAATTATTAAAGCTGAGTAGCATGGTAAGTTCTCTATTTTCTCACAGATTCTTAATTATTTAAAGCTAATAAGAAATATTAAAGACTGAGAACGTCACAAGATGGTAAGCTTCACCAGAGTATGCACCTTAAATTATTTTGATGCATGGCTGCATAGTGCTCATTTATAGTCTTATACTAGCTCAATTTGTTTTAGTTCTTGCAGCTAAACACTTGTTCATTTGCATCACAAGGATGAATGCTATGAGATTTTTATATAATTTTCGTCTGTATTGTAATCATCAGTAGAGCTAAGCATTTGTCCTTTAGAGTATACTTGAATTGTGGTGACTTAATATGCAGTGATGGTCATCCCCAAAACATCCTTACGTTGATGCAGACTATCATAACACTTATTCTAGATGAAAGTGAGGAATTACAGGAAAATCTTGTTGTAATCCTGCTTTCAGTGTTGGGTCGTAAAAGAAATGTAAGTCTATCCATTTTACTCAGATTTTTTTTTCCTTTAGGTTGATTTTGTTTTTTATTTGTTTTTACATGTCATTTTCTCATCGTGAAAGTGTTGTTTTGTAATTGTGGAACTAGGGTTGCTCTATGGCTGCACGGAGGCTTGCTATGAATGTTATAGAACGTTGTGCAGGAAAACTTGAACCATTCATAAAGCAGTTTCTTGTTTCTTCACTGTCAGGCGATGGAAATTATTTGAATTATTCAATTGATCATCATGAAGTTATCTATGACTTGTACCAGTGCGCGCCGCAAATTCTGGCAAGAATAATTCCTTACGTAACAGGCGAATTGTTGGTAAGTTTCATACCCTTGACTATATGTTCCTATTCCTCTTAAATTACATACTCAAAGGATGGTTTTGAGGGTGACAATTGGCACCCTGTTTGTTTTGTTTCTTCAGTGACCTTTATTAGATAAATAGGTAGCCATATTGTACATTACATTGGTCTGGTACTATACTTTGATGCTGCCTTAGGAGGTAATGCGCCTTTGATGTTTATGTTTGTGTGGCAAGAATAATTCCTTACATAACAGAGAGTTGTTTGTAAGTTTCATACCCTTGACAATACGTTCCTAGTTCCACTTAAGTTAGATACTCAAAGAATGACTTTTAGGGTGACAATTAACACCCTATTTGTTGCTTTATTGAACTTTATAAGATAAATAGGTAGCCATATTGTACATCATTGCATTGGCCTGGCACTGTACTGTGAGGCTGCCTTGTTAGGCAATGCACCTTTGATGCTTGTTTTAGTGTGTGTGTGACAGAGAGATATGATATAGCCTAGTTTATTTCTTTATAATCAAGTTGAGAGTTGTAGTTGAATCTTGAGATGAATTTTTTACTAGTGGTTATGATTCTTTGACTTTGAAATTTGTAGACAGATAAGTTAGACATTCGGCTTAAAGCAGTTCAACTACTGGGAGAATTATTTTCTTTACCTGAGGTACCTGTCTCTGAAGCTTTTCAGCCTGTCTTTGACGAATTCCTGAAGAGATTGACTGACAGAGTAGTTGAAGTCCGTCTCTCTGTCATTGATCATTTGAAGAATTGCCTGATTACTAATCCTGAACGTCCTGAGGCTCCTCAGATTATAAGTATGGGGCTAGTAGCCAATCATTTTTATCATCTAATATATGTTTTGCTAACATTTGATGGTGTGAAATATGATCGTTATTTTTTCCAGAGGCACTTTCTGACAGAGTGTTGGATTATGATGAGAATGTTCGACAAAAAGTTGTTGCTGCAGTTTATGATTTGGCTTGTCACTCTTTCAAAGTAATTCCAATTGAGACTGCTAGTTTTGTGGCTGAGCGTCTGCGAGACAAATCTGTTTGTACTCCATCTCTTTGATACTTATTTACTCATTTGTTAATGTTGATTTCCTGATTTGTACTATTGTTTTGTAATCATCCCTTAGTTGAATGTAAAGAAGTATACCATGGAGAGGCTTGTTGATCTGCACCGACTATATTGCTCAAAAAGCTCTGATGGTTCAACAAATTTGGATGACTGTAAATGGATACCAGGGAAGATATTGAGATGTTTATATGACCGAGATTTTAGGTATGTAGCACACAAATAATTTCAGTGATAATTTTGGTTGCTCAGAGAGTGACCTTTATTTCACATGACAATTGCTATGATTTCGTTCTGTATATTAGCTTTCACATGCATAATCAGGTTTTATGGACAAAATTGCTTCCAATCATTCTGGCATTTCTCAAACTGCAACAAGTTGGAGTTCATAGTCATCAAGCCATTGTGTCGAACAATTTGTGGCATTTAAAGTTTTGAGCGTTTTTCTTATCTTTTTTATTATTTGACACAAATCAACATCATGCCTATGTAATATCATCATATTTTGTTATTATCCTTGTTCTTTGATATGCAAAGAATCTTAGTATAATTATTAACTGTGTAATTTCAAGCTGCTAGCATCCATCTTCAGTTTGCCATTATCAAAATAATGCTGTTTTGCTGAAACATAAATGATGCTTTAGTTAATAAATAAAATACTCTCTTGGTAAAATAAAGAAATATAACAATCTGTTAAAGTAAAGATTTTTAGCTGATATCATACTCATGAAGTGTATGCATTCTCTCTTTAGTTAGTTCAACTGATCACATGCATCATTTTCTTCTTGATTTTTACAGTATGCACAGAACCATCGAAGCTGCCACCAAATTCACCTATCTCAATAATATAAGAACCATTTATCAGAACCAAATTCACCCATCTCAATTTAGTTAGCTTTGTATAATATAAGATTCATTTATCCCTGACAAAGTTCTATATTCATTGGAAGCTTGTCGAAATTATGCACAAAATGACATTCATCAGACTAACTATTTAGATCTTTGGGTTGGTCTGAATCTAATGGTCGTTAGGTTGGGAAATAATAAAAAAGAATTCATGTACAATGGACAATGATCTGGGAAGTTACTAAATTGGCGTCAGCAGGACCAATAAAATTTTGAAACTGTGGGTCAGAACCAATAATCATACTCTTACGGTCTTACTCAATGACAACAATCATACAGGATATCATACTCAAGAAGTGTTTTAGTTAATTCAGTTGATCTTCAATAGATGCATCATTTGTATTTTGTTTCTTTTTTTTCTGGTCTTGGTGCAATCAATATGGTTGCAGAGGACCACAAATAGTACCACTAAAATCACCTATGTCAAAGGTTGGTGAGTATTGAGACTGAATAAGAGATAAAGTGAGACATAGTTCTTATTATTGAGAATTCATAATCAACCTGGAGGACGACCATCTTCTGGGTGACTAGCCACAAAGATTAATCACTAACTTATGTGGAAATGTAAAAAGTGGAGGACTCTTTAATTCTAAATAAAAATGATTCGTCGCCCAATAGCTTCTTTCTTGTTCTCAAGCTTAGAGGTTGATGAAATCTGCCTTAATTTTCTGAAGAAAGATACTGAAACAGGATTTATAATACGACTCCATTATAATCTTGGTGATCCGTTAGACGGTATATCATGTAATGTTGTATCAGTATGTAGCAACAATAAAATACAAAATGGTTAAAGCCTTTATTCGTGTTTACAGTGTACTACTGTACTTTATTGTACCAACTCAAAACATTGATCACTGCAAAAAAAAAAAAAAAAATTGCTGTCTAGTGGTCTTATTGGTCCTTGATTGAACCAGTAAATTTTGGTCACTAGGTGGTCTTGTACATAAACTCTGCTGGGATATTCTTATATGTAGAGCCAGATATATATTAGTTTTCTTTTTCAGATGTTCCTTGTTTTATTTTTTAAATTTGGTTGATTGACGGATTAGGATAGGTGCAATTCACTTGGCCTTGATTATAAGCAATGATTTGCAGGTTGGAAGCAGTTGAACTTATCATTTGTGGATCTTTGTTTCCACCTGAGTTATCACTCAAAAATAGGGTGAAACATTGGGTGTCAATTTTTTCAGTGCTTGATAAATTCGAGATTAAAGCCATTGAGCAGATTCTTTTGCAAAAGCAAAGGTTTGTAGTTCTGATACAATAGTGAGGGGATTTTCTATGTTCAGCTAGGAGTATCTTGTTTGTGATATATTCTCCACGGATTTTCAGGTGATTTCCTCTTGGATTGCAGGTTACAGCAAGAAATGCAGAAGTATCTGTCTCTTAGACAGACATATCAGGTTTGCCAAGATGGATGATCATACTGGTGATTGGTTGTTTTGTGTTGTTATTACAAATGGATCTTAAAATGCAGGAAGATGCATCTGAACTCCACAGAAGAATTTTTGTTTGCTTCAAGAGCATGTCTCGGTTGTTCAATGACCCTATGAAGGCTGAGGCGAATTTTCAGTTTCTCAATCAGTTGAAAGATGCTAATATTTGGAAAATCTTGACAACACTTCTTGATCCGTCCATTAGTTTGCAGGAATCATGGTCACGTCGGGTAGTTACTTGCATATTCCTTTATTGTTCTTCCAAATGTGTTCTTTTTTAGCTGTCAGCTTTTTAACAGTTAGAATATTATTAAACATCGAAATGATGAAAAGATCAGAGTTGCAAGTTTCTCCACAATTTAATTGGATATATTTACAGAAAATTTCATGCTTGCTATTTGGAGTCTGCCAAATGTGGTCCATAATTGAATCCTTATCTTTGTCACTGTTTGCAGGATGAGTTGCTTAAAATTCTTGGCGAGAAGCATCCACTTTATGATTTTATGAATACGCTTACTTTGAAGTGTTCATACATACTCTTCAACAAAGAGTTTGTCAAAGAGATACTATCAGAAGCTGATGCTCAACATTCTGCTGGAAAGACAAAGCTTATTTCCTCCTGCATGAATGTGCTTACGGTACATACATTTGCAGTTGCTTTAAATTGTAACTTTACATGTTGTATATTGTACAATACAATTCATACCAGTTTAAGCGCATGCATTTGATGTTTTTGCGCTGACAGAATCTACATTAATGGAATGCAACAGAAGCTATATTAGTTATTTGATTCTCAGTATTGGTAGCTGCAACTTAGTTTTCTAAAATGAAGTGATAATTTTCACATTGATCTCTGACTTTGCTCATTGTATCAATTGCCTTAATTCTACATATTGTAACATCTGGAAATATAGTTATCATACTACAGTTGTTTCCTAAACAAAGTACATCTTCGTTTGAATTTATGATAGTGATTTTACCTTTTCACTTTCAACCTTAGGTTCTTTAGTCTTTTCCTACAGAAACTGTTGATCCCTTATTTCAAATTATAAATATGCCTATTTCAGGTCATTTCAGGTTATTCTCCCTTGCTTTTAGCTGGGTGTGAAGAAGATATTCTTCTTCTTCTGAAAGTAGACAATGAATTAATTAAGGAAGGTATTGCTCATGTTCTAGCAAAGGCTGGTGGGTCCATTCGTGAACAACTGACAATGACTTCAAGGTAAAACCAGTTATCAGCATGCTATGAAACTACAATTGCATGCTTGTTTTTTCTTCCCTTTGTGACTCCCTGGTTTCCTTGTTAAAGCTGTGGACATATGTTTACAGAGACTTTATGCTTATTCATCATATTGCAGCTCGGTTGAACTTCTTTTAGAAAGGCTGTGTCTAGAGGGTACCAGGAAGCAGGCTAAATATTCTGTACAGGCCCTAGCAGCAATAACCAAAGATGATGGTCTCAAGTCACTCTCTGTTCTTTACAAGGTTGCTATTAGTTTAATTTTGTTAAACTTTCTTTGTGGTGATAGCTAGACTAAAAAACCTTTATGATTGATTTATCAGAGGCTTGTGGATATGTTGGCGGAGAAAACACATTTGCCATCTATTTTGCAATCACTTGGATGCATTGCTCAAATTGCTTTGCCAATTTTTGAAACTAGAGAGGATGAAATTACTGAGTTCATTACCAGTAAAATCTTGCAGAACAGTAATGTAAGCCTTCCAGTAAAATTTTATCTAGGTCTCTATAGATTCTTGACAATTCTTATGTTTGTGATTTTCGCTTTTTGCAGAAGGCTGATGAAGTTTCTTTAGATAATACTCAATGGAATGAAATATCTGAACTGTGTTTGATGAAGGTCCATGCATGAACTATAGTACTAGATTACTGGAAAACCATAGTGGTCAACATAAGACTTTCAAAAATCATACATTTCTATCTTTTGTGCAGGTGTTCGGTATCAAAACATTGGTAAAGAGCTACATGCCTGCCAGAGATGCTCACATGAGACCAGGAATTGAAAAGCTTCTGGAAATTCTTCAAAAAATACTTTCTTATGGGGAAATCTCAGATGAAATACGGTCAAGGTACTGAATATTTATTTTATTCAGGATAAACTTTGAGTGTTTTTTCCCCGCACATTTATGTTTGCTAAATTGCAATCCTTCTTGTAGTGATGTTGATAAAGCTCGTATGAGGCTTGCTTCTGCAAAAGCTGTTCTTCGGTTATCAAGATATTGGGACCAAAAAATAACTACTAGTTTGTTTTATTTGACTCTAAGAATTTCTCAGGTAATTTGTCAGATGTCAACATGCTCTTTCTTAGACAATGAAATTTCAATCTATTTATCTTTTGTGCATTCATTATGATGTTACTCTTTTATGTCTATCATTTAGGATGCTTATGCTGAATCTAAGAAATCATTCTTAAACAAAGTACATCAGTATATAAAGGAACGGTTGCTGGATGCAAAGTATGCTTGTGCCTTCTTACTTAGCTTTAATGATTTTCACTGCCCTGAATATGAAGAGGTTGGTCATTTGTTTAATTTTGACATAATACATCATTTTTTTAACATTCAATTATTTGGGACATAGTAATTTTACTTTTAACAAGACACTTATCTTGCATTCCTGTAGTGTAAACAGAGTCTACTTGAACTTGTACACATATGTCGGCAATTTAAAATGCGGCAACTATCTGCTCAATCTGACTTGAATACCACCCCAGCTTACCCAGAATATATTCTTGCCTACATGGTCCATGCTCTTGCTCATGACCCGTCATGTCCAAATATTGATGAGTGCGTGGATGTTCAGGCATTTGAGCCAATTTACTGGTACACTCTTTCCTTCTGAATTTGAACTCTTGTTCCTTGATTAGCTTTCTTATTTGATAAATTTGTATAGTCACACATTCCTACCCTGAGTAAGACAGTACTAACTGCATTTTTTTCCACTTATTTTTGTTACTGCCTTTAGTTCTAAATTACGAAGAAATAGAGATGATTATGTTGCTATTATCTTATTTCACTAAAATTCAGTGATTTTACTCTCATGTTTTGTTACAAACTGTTTTGAGAAATTGTGCTAATATTTTTGTAGCTTTCAGGCGGTTGCATTTATTTCTTTCCTTGCTGTTGCATGGTGACAATGGTAGCCAATCTGGTGCTTTTCCAATCCAGAGAAAGGAGAGCTATAACATAATCCTTTCCATCTTTCACAGTGTTAAAAGCGCCAGTGATGCAGTTGATGAAACAAAGTCAACTGTAAGTGATTACTTGATTCCTAAACAATTTCATATTTCAGCTCCATTTAATTGTTGCTTAGTCCTCTTCTTGTTGCTTAATCATGTTTCTTCTTCTATCCAATATTCATTTTGTTTTGGAGTGTCACTTACATTTTGTTAACTAACTGGGCTATGCATTTTGTTGGGGATATGCAGACTATACATGCTATATGTGAGCTTGGGCTCTCAATTTTGAAGAGACTAGTGCCTGATGTTCAGGTCTCAGGGATTGATGTAGTTCCCTTGCCTAGTATGTTATTCAAAGCCATCGACAGTAGCCCTAATGATAGCATGACGGTGAGTCATTCCTGATTAAACAGTCTTCATCCTTTCATGAAAGGATGAAGTTTACTCCATTCATATTTTCCCTTGAGTTCCCATGATTATTTGGAGATATCTTTTTTGTGTGTGTCTCTATAGCTGTATTGTTAACTGTCTCTCAAATTAACATTGTTCCATTCTCCTCAACATGGTTGAATGAACAGGCTCAACACCTTCAAACTGTTTTTATTAAAATTGTATTCTTCACATGGAGAGGGGAAAGGAAAATTAGCTTATGATGAAAATTGTGGAGACAAATATCTAATTGAACTAATATGTTATGGAACCAAATTGTAGATGTGGAGAACATGTCATTCCAGTGAGAAATTAAACTACATTTCAGTGATAGAAGTTTTTACAAATGTTGTTCAATGTGTTCTAAAAGTTTTTTTGAAATAGTACATTGTACCTGTGTTAATTCAAATGGGTATGATACCATCATAGTGCTTAGACTATTTGATGTTTTGTAATGAAGCATGATGTGTTGATCGTATGATGTCAAGTTACATCATTGTAAAACGACTAATTTGGTAAACTATTAGTTGTGAAGGATACTACCTTCAGTATCATAATAGGTATATATGAAAGAGAGCCAGATCCAATGTCTGAAATTTAGAGCTGAAAACAAGCCGAGCCAAGCTTTATGATGTTCAAGCTTGTTTGGTAGGTAATCGAGCCAAGTCAAATATAACAATTGTTCAAGCTTGGTTTAGTTTCTTTTTTATGATTTGAGCTTGGTTCAAGCTTAATTTAAACTTGGTTCGTTTAGATGTTATCGAACTCTCAATTCAAGCTTGTTTGATTGTTTGAAACTTTTACATTTTAAGTTTGTTGGTTAGTTATTGAGCTTATAATACAAATTTATTTGTTCATTTTGAAAGTATTTTTGTTTATTTAGCATAATAATAAGAGATTTATTGATGAACATGGTTCATGAATATTGTTCACGAACGTTGTTCACGAACATTAATGAGTTGAACACATATGTTCAAGCTTGTTCATTTAATTAATCTTGTATGTATTGAACGAACATAAACAAACTCTTATCAAGCTGAACATCAAACTTGTTTATAAACGTTTGGCTCATTAACAGGCCTATTGAAATTCTAGTTCCAGTGCGGTTTTGGCATCAGGAACTGTATTGTTTCTGTGTTTAACCTGCCAACAGTCAGCTTGCATCATCACCGGTTATTTCGTGCTGAGCTAGTTTTAGGTTCAATTTAGTGCATTTAGGTTAAATAAATGTAGTCCTAATTAGCTTCAACTTAGACCTAGATAGATATCTAATGGGCAGAATAAGATATGTGTTGGTAGGCTCAACCTAATTTGGGTCAAACTAGAGTCAAACCAAGTTATATCATATTATACAACTTGAATCCGATTTTGTATATTAAGGATATCTTATATAAATCTACTTTCTTTTGCTTCCTAACGTTCTGAGCTTTTGAGTTTAGTAATTAATCAATCAACTTTAGTCAACTTTAAGATGAAATCAAAGCAGGAAGTCCTATGTTCTGATCCACTTTTGGCATAAATGCTTAGCCAATTGTATTTCCCAATTCTTATCTGCTTTATATTTTTATTATTTTCTTTCTGAACTTATATTTGTGTTCCTTTTTTGACTGAACAGTGTTTTATCCCCTTTTTATAGGATGACAACAAACGGACGTGGTTGAGTAGTGATAGTGCCTTGGCCCATTTTGAAGCTCTTAGACTTAAGAATAAAAAAATGGTATCTACAGACAGGATCTAAGAAAATTTTTGGAATTGTAAATTTGATACATATGTAATCATCTGGTTCATCATATTCTAACTACACAATTTCTGTTCTTGTTATATTTTAGGGTGACTCAGCTGTTGCGGAGGATGGAATGATTATAGAAGAGAATGGAGATGACAATGAGGTTCCTCTTGGGAAGATGATGGAAATTCTCAGAAATCAAGGAGCCAAGAAGAAGAAAAAGAAGAAACAAGTGAAAAAGGACATGTTTGATGATCTGGAAACTATTGATAGCGAGTTTGACATTTTGGGTGTGGTGAGAGAAATAAATTTGGACAATTTTGAGCAAGCTCAAGACGCAGCAGCAATAGTTACAGATCAGAGCAGAAGTGAAAAGGTGGATGGTAAAATCAATACTGTGAAGGAAATATCATCACCAAAAAGAAAACAAGACGTAATTGGGTTTGAGGTGCTCGTACCTACCCCAAAACGCAAAAGATCGATTTCCACGAGTAGGCCCAATTCATCAAAGGGTTCGAAGGGAAACATAAAGATATCTCCCCTACATTCTTTGTTAGAACGGAGTTTGTTTGAGGAGGACAAGGCTGAAACTAAAACTGATCTCCTACTCTCATATGCATCTGACATCTCATCCAAGAAAGGAAGAAAAGTTTCCAATGAAGTGCATGTTAAAAAAGATGCGGATAGTTCTTCAGAGGTTAAAATAAAACCATTTCATTCATATAAGGTTGTGGCCTTTCTAATTTGCTCATCATTATGTGATATATTACAGAAATTGGCATTACCAGACAACAGAAAGAAAGGTGATCAATCGAGAAGTTCAACTAGTTCAACCAAAAAACGTAAAAGAAGAAGCATTGCTGGTTTAGAAAAGGTATGTTAACATAGTAACTTATTCATTATCTAGCTTTGTGATTGTTGCTTCCTTTATTTTTTACTGATTACCAGTTCTAGCTAAGTGATTCCATTCCATTTCTATCATTGGCATATGCTTGATACCAGATTAGGTCCTCAGTTGCAGTATACTGAAATCATTTGAATTGCTTAATGTATTGCATATCTTGCTCAGTTTGTCCTTCTAATGATTAATTTCTTGCAAGTCTAAGATAACTATGATAATTGGTGATGTGCCATTTCTTGGAAGAACTTAATAAACAAAAGAAATGTGTTTCTAGACTGAAATATAGATTGTTTGTCATGCTACTTGAGTTACCTAGCTAACTTACCACTAAAATTGAAGGGAATCCAAGAGGAATAATAGAACAAGGAAAATCCTAAACACCTGATTATTACAGAATACACGATTTCTGAATGGCTATATCTCTTGTACCATCTCACATGTGACATCTGTTTTGAATGTCAACCTATGATTATGACCTAACCATCTCCTTCACTCTGGTTAATAATGCTTCTAAACTTAACATTAGTCCTTGTTAAACTAGAACAATTGAACTGTTTCTCCATGAAGTAAAAAAACTGATTCAGTTGGGGGGTCAGGCATCACATTCCTAAATGCAGATAGAATATTTAAATTATGCTCCTTGATTCTCAAGTACCAAAATGCATTATAGTTTAGAAGTTAAGCTCCAACAACTTCAAGAAATAAAGTAATGATTGACTAGAGACAATAGGAGGGCATGAAGAATGCTGACGTCAATCTATCTAATAGATAAATGATTAATCCTATCTGTGTGATTTATTGAAAATTTTTCTGTGGTGCTGCATTGTCATGTCACTTTACTCCTTAACAAAGTTCATTTTTCTGAGAATATCTGTGAAAAAAGATTTAGCCAATTTAGTAGAAAGTTTATTTTCATTAAATCTAATGCATGAGTCATGCATACTCCAACATAATATATGTAAATACAGTTGCAGCTGTGGTAAAAAGATCTAGGCTTGGTTCTTCAATTCACGACTTTGTGTGTGTCCTGTTGCAACAACTGTTCTTACGCTTTGCTTGATTTTGTCTGGCTACTCTGTTTTATGCTTGAACATCTTACAATTGTATCAAATTATTGTTTTATGCTTCCTCCTTATCATTGATATGCTAATAATATATAGGAATTATTCTTAATGCATTTGCTAGCCTTTTATAAAGAAAATTCTTAATGTTGACAAATCATATATGCTTGCAGTGTACGTCACTAATAGATCAATCAAATGAATCCGAGTTAGTTGGTTCCAGAATAAAGATCTGGTGGCCATTGGATAAACGGTAAGAATATGTAGAAGCCTTTTACTTGGTGCCTTACTATGAAATTTGTTACTTTTGCCAATTAACTTACTGGCTATTAGTTATATGCAGAGGAAAACAGTATTATTCATTTGCATAAATGTGTTATCATCCACACTATATTACCCTTGAAACTTTAGTTGTTGATACTTAAGTTGTTTATCTCATTTGAATCGCGATGCTTCTTGTTTACAGATTCTATCAAGGTGTTGTGCAATCCTATGATCCAGAAAACAAGAAACACACGGTAAAAAAAAACTGTCTTAAAGTTGTTACTTCTTTTTGGATTTGTTTCCTGGTTTGCAGAAGCATTTGAACCAAAAACAAAAAAAGTATTGGTTCCTTATTGGTCAGCAGTTTCCAAGTGTTGTCTATTTTATTGGATTTTTTATTTATTGGTTATATACATTTCCAAGTGTTTTTCCCAAATGTCATGGACAAATCAACAAGTTATGATCTACATGCAACTGATGTATGTGCTGCATTTTTGTGACTACCAGTGTCGATTACCTAGACTATTGTCATCCTAATGAAGCTTAAAAATAAAATATTTTTATCAATGTTTTGTCAACACAATCTGAATTTAGAACTGCCTCAAATTATGTTGAAATTCATCTTACTACCATTTTTACCTATCTTGGATATGTATCTGCTTTCCAAACTTATGTATCTTGTGTCCTTTTGCTTCACCGTGTTAGATTCTTTATGATGATGGAGATGTGGAACTTCTTCTTTTAAGCAAAGAAAAATGGCAAATCATCGATAACTCTCATTCGCCGGCAAAGGTTGTATTCTTGCAGCTCTCTTTTGTTTGCTTGAACCTTTGTTAAATCGTTCAAGTATCAAAGTTTCTAATGCATGGCTACGCGTTACATTTTTTGCAGCAACTAAAATCCCATCCTCCATCAGTGTCTAAAGATATGTGAGTTCATTGTATCCTCTTGTTTGCTTTCATTGCATTAATGATACGACTTCGCGCAGAGGTGAGAAGGATAGAGGGAGGTCAAAGGAAATATTAGTCGATTTGAGTATTACTAGTGATACAACTTTTAGCTCAATGAACGGATAAAATTTATGTAGCCGATTTCAGATAATTGAGATAAACACAGCTTTATGTTTATGATCATCACAATGCATACCCTTATTCTAGAAGCTTGAAAACATTGTCGTGAACTGTAGGATGAAATTTAATCCATTCTTTAAAAAAGTGCAATGCGGACTTCTTCGTAGCTTCCACTTGATTCTTATTCAGTTCTATCTACAAATGACATTGCAGTTCACCGGAGTCTGTAAATAACAAGAATAACCATTCCGATCCTGGAAAAAATAAGGAGAGCAGGAATAAGTATGCAAAATCTAGTTGCTTTTCTTCTTTTACAGTTTTGTATTAAACGAAGCATCTAATTTACAAAATAGAGAACTCGACAGGTCTTCCTCTAAGGCAAAGAAAAAGGGTTCTACTAAAAAGAAAGCAGAGGAAAGCAGCAAACTGGTGTCAGTGAGCAACACCAATGCAGATCCTAGTCCAGGCAGTAACGACGAGTCCGAGGACACAGACATTCTTCAGTCTGAGTTCAATGATGCAAAATCAGGTACATATGATTCTTCGGCCTTTGGTATCCTTTCGTGCCAGTTCTATTATTATTGTTGTATTTTACTCTCATTTAGATGGTCCTAAAGATGAGGCAGCCTCACCAACATCCGAAACAGAAGAGAAAACGAAAGCCGAAGAGTTGGGTGTTGAGGACAGGTCACCAAAATTCTCAGACACCAAAGATAACTCAGACGACGAACCCATTGTATGTTCACCTTTCTTTCTTGATCTCCAGTATTACTTTCATGTTTGATCTTGTCGACAATAATCACTCTTACAATGTAAACAAAAATTACGCAGAATGTGTGGAGGCTACGGGCGATGAAGACCACTTGATCCTTCAAATCCAACCCTAACTCGAATATGCATCTGCGAAAATGCAGCTTCTATTGCCCGGCAACAGTTACTACTAGAATTTTCGACGACCGACATGTTGATAAGACTATGTAAAATAACAGATGCCATATAGTCCAGTGCAAAATTTTAGGAATCCATCAAGGCATGACTTGTTCATGTGAACAATCAAAAACTTGATTACCTTCTCTTGTGTTAGATTAGTTTAGATGTTTGTTATGGATTTGCAAATCCCATTCATTGCCTTCATGTGTTGTGTATCATGCAGCTACATAAACTTGCAAATAACCAACATGTCATTGAAGCTTCTTGTTGATGATTCCTGATGCTTGGTTTAGTTAACTCAATAAACGATATTTTGTATCAGAGTTTTGTGTAAATTGATCCAGAGGATATAAATCCAAACAGTCAGAATATCAAGGTAATTAGTTTTTGATCTGTTAAGTTATTTCACTGAAATTAATCAAGTTGATACTGATTATTGATCAGAATTTTTGGTAATAACATAATGATTAGGAAATGTAGAGATGCAAGATGTCGATCAGAGTCTACCCCCATTGATTTGATGCCAAAGCAGGCCATTACATGCTTCTTCCAAAGACTCCTAATGAAGTCAATTATTACGACAACCATCGCCGGCGATTACTTGTGATGAAATTGGTGGTCAAAACTGGGGAAATTGTAACCGGCGCCGCCGCTGGGCCCTGCTTCTCCGCCGCCTCCGTACATGTTGAAGAAGTAGCCCGCCATGCTCTCGCTCATGAGATTACTCGGTTGCGCCGGCGCCGGCGGCATGAGGAATCCCGGCAGAGGGGGAGCGGCGAAGTACTGGGGAGCAGGGGCGGAGATGTCGGGAACAGGGACGGCGGCGTTGCGGTGGTGCTTGGGGAGGTGGACTGTGGTGGGAGCGTTGTGGCCGGAGGAGGAGGAGTCGGAGGCGGCGCCGGCCTCGAGCTCGCGGTAGCGGTGGAGGAAGAGGGTTAGGGGGTCAAGGTAGTCGTCGAAGCCGAGCTTGCGCATGGCCCATAGGACGTCGTCGGCGGTGACGGTCTTGCGCTGCTCGCGCTGGCACCGCTCGTTGGCCTCGCTGGTGATGAAGCTGATGTACTCCGACACGCACTCCTGGATCATTTCCTTCGCGTCGTCGGAGATCTTTGCGTGCGCCGGCAGCACGCGGCGCATGATACGGATCACGTTCGCGATCGGCATGAACCGGTCCTGCTCCCGCACCGCCGGCGCCGGCGGCGGTAGTGGATGCGCTTGGAATCCGCCACCCGTGGCTGCATTGTCCTTTCCAGGGGTAGTGGTCCGGGCAGATCCTCCTCCTCCGGCGCCGGTCATAACTGCAAACAGTTCAAATGCATCACGGCACGAAGAAAGGAATCTTCACATTGAACACCCTATAATTTTCAATCTTTTCATTTTATTCCCTCTTTTTATTTTATAGTTAATCTCAAAATACCCCTTAATGTTTCTATTCAAGTAACAAAACACTCTCTATTAATAAATAAAAATATTTGGACCTATTTGACTATTAACAAACTTATTTCAGGGGTGCTTTAAAAATTATCCTAACTTTGCAGTCGTGACGACAATTTAATAACTTTGCATGCAGGCGAAAAGACCAAACAAGCGCCGTCGTGTCGCCACGTCCCGAGCGAACACGTGTCGACCTCAGGAGAGGCGGTTGACTTGACGCCTCGCGAATCTAAAAAAGACCGTAACGTAAGACGAAGCTCACGCGATTGGCGAGCGCCGACGGACGGCCGGATGGCGCGGAGCTCTGAATCCGACGATCCAGATTGAACACAAAATTCATACGCACGCGACAAGAGACGTTTGGTGTTTTCTATATGTATTCATGGAAGGTGAAGCCAACTCATTAATATCTCTTATTTTAAAAAAATTAACAAGAAAAAAAATCTAATTTCTTACAAATTTACACCACATTCACTGATAATAATAATTTTCATATGAACGAAACTAAAAAAAAAATTATATGAACACATAATGCACACACATATATAGTTGGAGAAGCATGCATGCAGAGCTCCTAATCATTGTACACTGTCAATATACACCATAAATGTACATACAAAATAAGAAAGAACTATTTTTTCTATTTTTTTATATATTTAAGTCGTATATTTTCACTGAAACAGAATAATCTCAATGCAAAATGAACAAACAAAATAACATTATTTTCACTGAATATATATATATATATAGAGAGAGAGAGAGAGAGAGAGAGAGAGATTGTTGGAGATTCAAATAAAAAAATCGATATAGAATAAGTGGATAATAAATGGTAAAAGAAAGGATTAGATATTGAGATTTCAAATTAAAATATAAATATAAAATATATATTAAAAAAAAGGACCTTGTAGTGAAGCCTGTTGGTTGCCAAGGAGGCCTGCACCACTTGCCATCTTCTCCCTAAATTTGCCTCTCTTTGTGAAAAGTGGAGGAGAATGGCATTGGGGAAGTAAAGACATGTATTTATACTAGTTTCTATACGGGGACAAAGGAGACCTTCCAAGTGGCAAAACCCTAACTGCATGGTGAACAGTGAACTCATTAATTGTGTTCTCATTTCGATTCCTCTACTTTCAATAATTGCTATTTTTGGGGGTATATTTTTATTATTTAAACGTATTTGTCAGAGTATAAAAACAAATATATTAGAATGCTTTTATTTCCTCATACTTTGTTATACACAGTATTTTAAATGTTTATTTATTATGTACACAACAAAAAACTACGATATAATAAATAAATTAAACAATTTTATTATTATTATTATTATTTTAAGTGAAAAAACTATTGGGCCGTCTCTCATGGACAGCTTTTAGAAGCCCACTAATAATGTTTTTTATGTTGGATAATACTTCCTGGCGGGCCCACCCACCACTTTGCTTGCGTAAGCATGGCGCATGGATGGCGTCATGATTCGAACGAGTTAATGGACCGAGGGGAGCCCATTTAGGTGAAGGCCCATTAACAATAATATACGTCGATTATATATATATATATATATATATATATATATATATATATATATATATATTATATATATATATATAGTAAGAACTGATATCCTGTGCAATGGATTCGTGCGCACCCGTGTGTGACATGTGATCTACCGTCCATCACACAATCGCGCGCCAGATCTGAATAGTCCAAATGTGGGAATACACAGTGCCACCGTCCCGTTCCTACTCGGCACGTCACCCCCGGCCTGATCGGAATCCGACGGCCGACTAGCAGGCGCCACCTTCCGCCTAGTCAGGACCCGGACTTCAGATCGGAATCAGGCTCGCAATCGGGCACGCGTGCACTGCCAACCGCTATCAGATCGAATTTTAGCCAAATCGTGGCCGGAGATCGGTTGAGGAAGGACCGCCGTGCGACGCTGGTCCTTCCTCGGCCGATCTCCGATCACGATTTGGTTAGAATTCGACCCGATCAAGGTTGGCAGTGGTCGTGCCATTGCTGGCCACATGATTTGGCTGGATTCTGGCCAAATTACGTCGGATTCCGACTACTATCCGATCAGAATCCGATGTCGAACGGAGCGTCGGTGAGGGGTGCGTCGATCGCGCCCGATGCGGTGGCTGACGCGGCATGGGCAGCAACAGCGACGGTGGGTCACAGGTGTCACACAGCACAGGTCGTGCAGTATATCATTTATATATATATATATTATAAAAATGAAATTTGTTGGGAGGCAAGGACATGAAATAATGTCAAGCCTTGCCCCAACTTTGGGCGACTCATGGCTAACAACCATGATTCCATTTAGAAGGGTACAAATTAGTAGTAATGTTGTAAGGACCAAAATAAGGAAGATGATGAGCACATTTTGTGTGATGATGGCGACAATGTGGCAACACAAGGTGGTGGTTGTGGGAGATGAGATAGGCATCAATGGCAGGCAAAAGGTGAAGAGGGTGAGGCAACATGCATGGGGGATTGGGTCGGGTCGTGTCCTTTAATTTGGCTGGTGCAGCTGCTCGTTTTTTGTGAGGAAATTAAAGAGTAGAGAGAGAACCAGTCACTGAGTTGGTAGTGGATCATACTGCCAAACCCTAACAATGGCAGAAGTGGGACCATGTCTGAGCAAATCTGATGAGGAGGAGGAGTAGAAAAGTAGATTGATTGAGGCTGAAACAATTCTACTTTCAGTTGGGAACATACAGTGGAATGAACAAAGTGATGTTAGGTTTAGATAAACTTCAGCACCATTTTCATTGGTAATAAGAAACAATGTGACTAAGTTACTGCACTTGATCATCATCAACTCTGTTCTAAGAATTTTGAATAAAGAAAAGGTTCAAAACCTAGCTAGTGGACCTGCATGAGTAATAATTTAGAGGATAGACTCCAATTTTTCTCATTGTAGCTATAGCAATGAGGCTAGTCTAGTCTAAACCTAATCCCTTGATTCAAGACAAAGAAATGCATAAATTATGTGGTGGAGCAGGAAATTAAACCAAGTAAACACTGTTTCTTTTCAAGTTCTAAACTTGTAATCGTATGAAAATAAAGGCAGAAAAGAAGAGAAGATAGTGATAGGATTCTTTGGTGATAGCAGTCAAATGATTTGGGTGAAGAGAGGACATAAAGGTAGGGAGGGACAAGAGATCGAAGAGACAAGGATCCAAGTACGTAACTTCCCAGTTTGCTGGTCGCACTCACTTTGCTCATTTTGACTTGTGGAATTAATGCTATTTGTTCAACCACACACCAAAACCCCTGGCCTGGCCTGGCCCTCATATGCTGCATCACAATCCAAAGAATTTAAACCTACCAGACTCTTTATCTCCTGTCGATCACATGTAGTAAGAATAAAAGAAGATATTGTTTCAACTTCGTCGAAATTTAAACTGTGCTTAGCTTCTCCTTGCAATAACTCAGAGATATGGAGGTTCCTTGTTACAGCAGTATAAATTATTTTTTTAGAAAAAAAAACATGTATCGTAATGCATGGATATTTATATTTATATATTTAATTTATTCTTCTAATCTATTATATGTGTGTGGTATATATACATATTGAAATTATATGAATAAAATGGTTAATAATTGCACCACGAACGTTCTTTCAGTGGCTTTTGTGAAGAAAGCGCATGAGGATGATGATCATTCGTATCGGAGAAGAAAACCCAGCGAAGAAAACGGTTTCGTGCTATTTTCGACGTATAAAACCAATATATACCGACAAAACAAGAGGAAGACGGGCAATGATAACGTAACGCGTACCGGTATATACATGAGAAGGAGAGAAGCGGGAAGGGCGCGACAAAAGCGGCGAGCGCCTCTTCTCTTCGACATCGTAATTTACCTCTCCAAATCCCTAATTTTAATCGATCAATCAGACGAAGAATGAATCCACGACGGATCCGCTTCGGCGCCGCCTCCCTTCCCGGCGATCTCCGAATTAACGTTTGTCTCTCGGATGACTAGTTCCGCCGCCGGCGCGGCCGACGACGAGAAGGACGGCTTGCAGCTGCCGGAGGCGCCGATGAGTGGTTGCGAAACACCGGCTCCGGAGAATTCTACGGTCGCCCAGCTGGAGGGGACAGGGTCGGGCAGCATGAGTGTGGCCTGCGGCGTCTGCGGGAGGGCGGCGAAGTCGTCGGAGGCGAAGAAGGTTGCTGGGGTCGGGGGTTGGAGGAGTGAGTGGAGGTCGGGAGTGAGTTGATTAGAGTTAGAGTTAGTTATGGCGGCCGTGACGGTGGCAGAGGGGCGGCTTGTTAGGGTTAGAGAAGGGGGAAGAGGAGGATTGTGAATGGGAATGGGGAAGGAGGGAGACGAGTGGGGCTTATGGGGGAAGGGGCCGAGGAGGAAGGGTGACGCCGCGGCGGCGGTAGCGGAGGAAGAAGAGTGGAGGAGTTGGTCGATGCGTGAGCGGAGGAACGGGGAGGAGGCAGCGGCGGGTACAGCGAAAGGGGCGGCAGGGATGCCGGTGAACTCCTGAACCATGGCGCGGAAGTTGGAGGTGTCCGTCGTGAGCACCATCGTCGGAGCGCGGCGCGTGGCGCGGGAGCGCTTCCTCGAACTCCGCGGGGCCGGCGCCGGTGCAGGCGGGGGATCTGTCTGCGGCCCCACCGCCGCCGCCGAAGGCTGGCTTCCGGAGGCGGAGGGGAGGAGCGTGGAGGGGGAGCAGGAGGAGGAGTCGAGGTAGAAGAGGGAGGAGGAGTAGTCGAAGAAGTGAGGAGCGATGGAGGAGAGAGGTGGCGGAGGCGGAAGGGTGACGCCGGAGGGGAAGGCGGACGTGTGGAAGAAGGCGGAGAGGGAGTCGACGTCATCACCGCCGCCGCCGGAGGAGGAGTGAAGACTGCTGGTGTCGCCGGAATCCATGGAAAGAGGTACGCAATTTATCTTGTTTTGGTAAAATTTATTCAAATTTTAGGCGATTTAAATCGATCCAGAAACGAAAAAGACATGGCATGGAATATTACCGATAATAATAATAAGAAGAAGAAGACGATTAAAGCAGTGGAAGAGAAAAAGTAGAAACTCTTTTCCCATTGGGATCGATAAATTCACGGCACAAAATTAAACAATTAAAGAATTGGGCAAAAGGGTGGTAGCTTCTATTACTTTTTTATTATTTATTTTTTCCTCTTTTAGATATAAAAGTAGCTGGGCTCCACACGTATCGCCGCTACGAATTTCTATAAAAAAACAGAGAAAACAATTGAGGAATTTTAAATTTTAAATTTGGCCCAATATTCAACGTCCGAAACTAAGAATCTAGATTCTAGGCCTACCTAACTTAATTCACAATAATTATAGGAAAATAATCTCTGAATTGGATTATAGAACATTGAAGAGAATCTTATGCGTCTTAATGATCTCATCATGAATATCTACCACTGTTTTCGGGATTTCAATCTGGTTTTTTTTTTTAGCTAATTCTGGAGATGAACAGGATGACCATTGGTGTATATCCTAATTGATCGTGTTCTTAAACGATTGCTTTTTTTTTAAGTATCTTGTGTCGAACTGTCAAGATTGAGGTGACTGATGAACATAATTTAGTGCAATCGGAATCTTTCTGTGTTATCTTTTTTTGAGCAAAAAAAAAAGCGTATGATACAAGGAGTTGAATGGTAGCTATATATAATGCAATGGACATCACATCTTGTCTGTGACGTGCCTGCCTTACAACCTTTACTGCGTGTTATTATTATTGCTATTATTATTATGATCTTAAACTAATTTTTTACGTTTCCCAGCTTATTAGAAATCGTGGTGGATCTTTTAACTGTAACAAATGCAAAAGTGCCAATGGTTTGATTAGAAAATTTATCTCCACGACTTAAATCCAAAACATCAAGATGTCCATTAAGTTTAAGATATTATTAAATTAATTCTCTGTTTGCTGAGTCCATATATCTCCTCTAGGAGTATACATAAATTCCTTCTGCAAAGCTCTAAATAAGAAATATCTCAATTGTACTCCTTTGCACAAGCATCTTTTGAATTCTGAGTTTGCTGTCAATGGGAGAGAAGCTTATTACCCATAGTCGTCGTCTTATTCAAACATTTCATCTAGCTTGTCTAGTTTCTGTCTGTAAAGAGCCAGACTCTGCGATCACAAGTGAGAGATTTGTGTCAGTCGATGTGAAGAGGAATAAAAGGAGTAGATATCTGGATGCCATGACAAAGAATGACAAGAATACTGTAGAGGAAGAATTAAAGTTTAAAGAAAATCTGACAAATCAAGATTTCATCTATCTTTTAGGTAGTGTTCTTGATTTGCATGTTGGGAGAAAACATCATAAAGGAAGAAAGCCAGATCTATAAACCCATACAATTTCCCTTCTATGGTAGCTCCACCTCTTTTTCTATCTTGAATTAAGTAATCTTAAGTAAACCTTTTTTTTTCTTCATCATTCATATAGCAGTTATGTTTTAGGTATACAGAGAGAACATAGCAACGTAAAAGCCAATAATAATCTATTAATGCAAGGAATAGAACTATAGGACTCAATTGTAAAAGATTTCATACTCTGCTATAAGCATAAACACCAGCTTCAGAAGGAGCGATTGGGCTGCCTCTCCGAATAAACTTTCCATTCTTGTATATGTAAAGCATTGGAATGCCAGTTGACAGTTCAAGTTTGATAACCTGAACACAAAGTAATAATTTTAATTACAAGCTGAAATCAGTTGAGTTCACAAAGCTTCAAATGATGGATGACCCATCTCATCACCTCTTGAGAAGTCAATTTGTCCAGGTACATAATGATGGACCTGAGGGAGTTTCCATGAGCAGCAATCATCACATTCTTCCCAGCCAGGAGTTGAGGAACAATCTATAATGAAATTTCAAAGGAAGGTAATCTTGTGGTTAAAGAATCAGAAATTCTTTGAAAAAAAAGCACTGATAAGAAATTGACAATAAGGAGAGAAAATAATTATGTTAAACAACCAATTCATTTAAATTGCCTTACTTGATCTCTGAAATAAGTCACAGATCTTTCAGCACACATCTCCAAACTCTCACCATTTGGGGGAGGAACATCATAGCTACGACGCCATTCATGAACCTTCTCTTTTCCATATAGTTCGGCTGTTTCATGCTTATTGAGACCTTGTAACTCACCGTACCTAATGAACAATGAGAAAAAGATGAAGTTATAATGCAGAAAATGAACATATCTAAGATAATGGTTAAGAATTGGTCATTACATTCTTTCATTCAGTTGCCAAGTTGTTATGACAGGGATGGACTGCTTTTTGGTCTCTTCGCTATATATCTGACTCCATCTCTGGGCCTGTTCAGTCTCATTGTGTATGATGATTGGCACCTAAGTCAAAGTGAAAACAAGATTAATTTTAAATTAAAAAAAAAAAAAAAAGAGTTGATTTTGTAAGTAGCTTGTTGAAGAAACAGGAGAATCAGAAACCTTTCTACGGCGGTGTTCGGACATCACAAGCATGGCAGTCATTTGGGCACGTATCAGGGATGATGTATAGATCATGTCAATAGGTATGTTCCTTATCCTTTTACCGGCTTCAACTGCCTCCTCCACCCCCTTTTTAGTCAATGGCACATCAACACAACCAGTAAAGAGGTTTTTCTCATTCCACAAAGACTCTCCATGTCTGATCAGAATTAGTGAAGCTTCAGCTGCGAAGCAAGCCAAAGAATAGTTTTCATTAGATGAAGGGACCCTTGCACAAGAGATATCTTTTCAATCGCTATAGTCACAATCTCTACAAAGCAGAAAGATAAATAACCACAGCAGTAAGAAGTAAGTTCTTACCCAAAAAAAAAACATTTCTTACTTGATTTTTTCTGGGAATCAGCAGAATTGCTGTTTGATGGTAGTTCAATTGGATCAGCAATGGAGGATTTCGAGCTGAATGCGCGAACCACATGCAAATTCAAGCTCCGAGGCCACTTGCCCTTTCTTGCAGGGAGAGGCATGTCGAGGCCGAATCCCTTGAGAACCATTCGCAGTGGGAAAACACCAACTTTATCCGGCAAGCCAGTTGAAGAACCCTGGAAACCCTGTGCTTGGATGGAACTGGCAGCATGAAGACATGCTACTGATGAAGCCATTCTGATATCAAATACAATTAGAAAGGAGGAAAATCTTGTCAGTGAACTGGAACTATAACATAATGAACTCCAGCGGAGTTTCGAAGAATTTCAAAGTGCCCAAAAGGAGAAAAAGACACGGAACTCAGAAACTAAACCCTAACATTTTGATCAAAAGCAGTAGCACCTTCAACATATTAGACAGATCGTCCTTAGAATGTATAAGAATTCAATGACTTCATTATGGAACCCAATTGCAAATGCATACGAGATTAAGCAGATTATGATCATCACAAATGGCGTCATATGATTTTTAAAGGAATCAATTTTGTTTCCCAAAAAAAAAATACTCAAAATAAAAAATTAACATCCGGGAACACATTGCAGAAAAAGAGAAGGAGAAGCAAGAATCAAGGCGCCACCTTATTCCGTAACGGAGCGAGATCGGTTCGGACACCCAGAGGGGGCAAGATTGCGCCCCTTTGTAGCGCGCTCGTGCAGCACCCACCAGCGGCGACGACTTCGATGAAACCGAGGCCGAAAGCGACGGATTTGAGCAGAGTTGATTGTTGAATCGCGGAAAACAAGGACGAAGAAGGCTGAGAAAGCAAAGCTCCCTGTTGGAGAAGGCGATCGAAGATCGGAGGGCAAAATCCAGAAGCTAACAGGAGGAAGAAGAAGGAGATGGTTTGGTGGGGCAAGTTACAGCGGCGTCGCCCAAAAAAAACCAACGGAATCATTAAATAAAGCAACAATATTAGCGATTGGAGGGTAAAATTATTTTTTAAAAAGTCCAAATTGTATGGCCATTTTGAAGATCTTGAAACTAACAGGTGCAATTTAGACAAAAGGAAACGCGCAGCGGTGAAGTGACATTTTACAAAAATAAAAACAATAAAATTAATCGAAAATGCAATTTTATTTACTCAGTTTACTTTCTATGTAATACCCCTAAAATTATAAAATTAACAAAATACTCTTCGAAGGATGCAATAGTAAACGGCCAATCTAATTTCATAGTCTACAATTTCAATTTTTTGACCTCCGCCCAAAAGCATAGCACGTGAAAGGGGAAGGAGTGAAAAGACCCTTTTGCCCTTCATGTAAATTTGGTTACCACATGCTAGCTAACAAATGAAATGTCAAACGTTGAATGTTAGAGAAAGGTCAACGACAAGTGAGAAGCCACGTGGGTCGTTGCAAAATTAATTTATATTTTTATTTAATTATTTTTATATATTAAAATCAAATTTATTTATAAATATTTAATTCATTTATAATTAAGAACGGAGTGGCATGTCCTCGATAATTAACACACGTGTTGTTACCATGGCTCAAGATCAAGTCGTGCCTAGCCTGACCTATGAGCTGAGCCACCCACAACTGGCTCGACCCGTGGACTAGATTGGGCTCAATACAACATGACCCAAATGTTGTCGTGTTGTATTGGGCACAATCTAGCCTAAGCTAGGGTGGCTTGGCCGCCACGTTTCTCCACAAACAGGGAGAAATTAGAAACCCTGAGAAACAAAGGGGCATTTTTAAAAAGAAATTAATCGTATATTCTAGGGTCTAAAATTAAATGGATCAATTTTTGATATCCAATGGAATATGCCATAATGTCGTACCTAATAGGAAAGGCATAATGGTCAACGCAAACGCCGTGGCTTTCATTCTATTTTGATAAGGGACATCTCGTTAAGTAACTTATGGCTTGACCTAACTCGTCACTATCGAAATCATGCTGAACAATGTCGGTCCAAGATTCGATCATTATTTTTATATGATATTTTATCATCTGAGTACCAACTTGATTATATCCGTAAAAATTATTATTATTCTTTAAACTCTTAATGAGTGTAGATTTTTTACTTCATCCCCTTCCGATGCCTCTTCCTTAGTTAACGCAAGCGTATCGATCATACCAAAAACCACCAATAATCTTTTATAATAAATGAAGCAATAAATTTTTATTTTGTTTATGTTAAAAATGTTGAGCTTTTGAATTTGGCAAATAATACGCAGTAATTGATCCTGAAAGTGTAAAATTCAATTTTGTTGCCGAATGAAAATGAAAAGACAAATATGAAAAATTAAATTGTTTGAAAATTAACTATAAAATAAGCGTGAAAAAACGATTTTTAATTCAATAAATTAAAATAAACAAAAAATTCCGACCTGCCGGATTCGAACCAGCGACCTAAGGATATCAGCCAACATACTACAGTCCTCCGCTCTACCAACTGAGCTAAGGTCGGCTTGTGAATTTCTCATCTGTTATTAATTATCTCTACATAATTTATTGGACGTTGGATAAACAGTAGTGCCAAATATGATAGCAAATCCAACCATAATATATAATTGAGGAGTTCCTCTTCCATAAACTACTTGGTTTACTTATACTATTACATGAACTCAAGTTCAAAACAAAATGTTGCATACTTAAAAATTATCGAAATCTCTAACCGATTTCACATGATAGAGCATGCATTAGGGTTGTCATCACTGAACATGGTGGAGAGTTTGTCCTCCTGCCTCACCACTTGGTTAGCCATTGTGATCACCTCTACATTCCTCACATGCCCTGCCGGTGCCTTTTTGTCATAGGTTTGGGGATTGTAAGGGTGAGTTACCAAGTTGTAGGGCACATAAGGCCATATTTCGGCTCTTTTTCCGGTCGATTGCACCCTCTTCACCACCTTACTTGGCTCGATGTACCCTATCACCGTCACCTTGTATTGCTTTCGATTGATGTCCACGGATTGAACCCCTTTAGAAGGCATAATTAAGGTCAAGTGAACAATCCTTTAGAGAATTGAATAGAGTTTGCAAAATGCTACAATGAAAAGATCTAATTAGTATGTTCTTTTAAGAACTCCACATGAGTTAACTACTTAATAACACAAACATAGCAAATGAATTATGAATAACAAGGAATGGCTCGAGCCCTCATTCTATTTGTGCTCATTTAGAAACTCGACATGAGTTAGCCGCTACTAACTCAGACGACTCGATCGAACCGCACCCAAAAAGGCAACACTAAAACTCTATGAGAAACACAAGAGGAGGAGAAGATGAAACCTTTCATACTAGCGAGAGCATTTCGAACTTTGAGTTCACATCCTTCACAATCCATCCTGACCTTGAGCTCCACAGTCTGGAACTGCCTCTTCCTCTTGTGGCTGTAGCCTCCCAACAAGTTGGAGAAGTAGTTCCCTGCCCCTCCCATGGCGAGAAGTAGGTTAGTTAATGTTGATCAACAGAGGAACCAGAAAGAAATGGCAGAGCCAAAAGCTGAAGCAATTAAAGAGTGATTCAATGTGAGATTTTGGAGGAATGTTTCTTTCAGCTGATCTCTTCGATCAGTAGTTTGGTGAAATGATGAGATGACAAAGAAAGGGAGGAGAAAGGACAAGAAAAACTGAGTGAGGGATCTCCAAATAAAGAGGAAGAATGAAGGAGGAGAGGAAGACCTCTGTGGCTCAACTCCGCCTCTGCAACTGTTCTTATATAGCCCTCACAAAAGGCATATGAAACCAATAGAAAACAAACAAGAAGAAAAAAAATGTTTTGTACACTCTCTTAGAAAAGAGGTTCTCATATTCTTTTTTGTTTGTCGGATTGAAGTTTGTAAGATTGTAGATATATCTCTGTCGTTAGTAAATCGTAAACAAAAAATTGTAATAATATGAAAATCACACACACACACAAAAACTTGTCTTTTTCAATTCTTTTGAGGAGACTATTATACATATTTCACTGATAGCTGTTCATGCGCGAGGAATATTTATGAAAACAACTGTGCCGCGATTAAAATTCCATTTTGTTTCGCACAAACTTATTTCAGTTGCGTGATCGACACATCACCATACTGCCTATTTGCATGATCAACACATTTAGTACTTGAAAACTTGCTCAGTTCATTTACATTTTGCAGAGTTTTTTTCATGTGGAGAATGAAGAACTGCAGTCAAAGGAGAGGAATGCTGATGATGTGATTCGAGGGATAAAAAGGAAAGGAAAAGGAAAGAAAAGAAAAGAGAGAAGAGTTTATAAGGAGACTGGTCTAAGATTACTTGTTCCAACTGATCATGATTAAGTCGCCAGTATCAATTCCTTCTTACCTCGATCGCTTCACTGTGTGCAGGTTCTTTGCTTGGTGCTCATGATTATCTACCTACACAAACGCATGCAAAGATTCTGAAAGCTGAGGCTAAGCACAAGCTCGGTGGCATATTCTTACAGTTTTGGAGGGGCCCTTAAGAATTGTTGCTTTGACTGGAAGTTCTCTGATCAGTTTAATTTCCTTCCTTCACATGCAAAAAGATTGCAGAAAGGTAGGTCTTTAATTTATTCTTCATATCGCAGATACTTCACTCAATCATTCAGTATTTCTATGTTCTGCGCATGCAGACTTAGTCATGAAGGAAGCACCGTACAGTTTGCAAAATTTGATTATTGGTAAAAAAGAAGGTTAATGGAATCTTATGAGGTCGATGAAGAAGGGACTACTAACTCAATGTCTGCATGTAAGAACAAAGAGAAGAAGACGGCAAATCTAACTAAAGGACTGGTCTAAATTAAAAATATATCTATTAAAGGCCCACTGAGCAAGGCTATAAAAGGGAACTTATACCAAACACGGCCGTCTTCGACTCCAATCATTGGCCGTGAATAGATTTTGTAGGAGGAATTCAAAAGGTCTTCATATCTAACTTCCATTAATATGTAATACGATAAGATTGCTTTAATTGCTTCCCTTAGGAAAGTGGATACTTTTAAGCAAAAGAATGGAAGGCAAGCCTCTAGTGCATGTGCTAGCTCATGAGATAGCTAAGAGCCTAAGGAATGCAATCATCCTCGTGTGGGGTCGACTTTGGTGTGATTTCAAATGAATGATTGGGAGTTGGGATCGAACATGAGTCGTATAGGTAGGTGCCTTCGCGAAGAAAACTTATTGTATTTAGATATCTTAGGTAATCTTGAGATAGACGATCCGATCCCACATTCACGTGGACAAGATATCTTAAGTTTAGTTGAATACAATGTTAACTTGTGGTAGAATTTTAGATAGCATCACCTAAAACTAGGCACTTTGAAATTTAAATTTGATGCTTTAGAATATGAAACAACTTCCACTACAATGATTCGTGATAAAATCTTTTATTCGGCTAATAAAATAGTTGAAAATTCCAAAGGGAATAATTTAATGTGGTTTGACATAAGCTTGTGTCTATGCATAAAAAGAATCTTAGTTTATAAAATACAATAATGTGTTTCATGTTTTTGTTATTGAAGATTGCATTTATTTTAATAAAAGGTGGGGAGATAAATTAAGAGATTATAGTTGACTACGATGGAGGAAAATATGAAACTTTAGTTCTTCGAGATTTAATCTTTGTCCACTTCAACACTTCAACAATTCTGTCTTATCGTAATCAAATCAATTATGTCACGTGAGATTACAAAATTGCATTCATGAATAATAATTTGGTGTTGTTCTCTGCGATTGCTTGAAGGGGATGAATGGAGTCCCCGGAGCAATGGTGCAACGGTAGAACATCCGGATTGTAACTCAGGGACTCGCATTCATGACGTATTTAAGAATTTTCTTTTTTGTTGTTGTTGTTGGTGGTTGTTCTTGTCCATGAGACTGCTTGAAGGGGATGAACGCGGCCAGAGCCTCTGTGATTAGATCCGATTTAGGGTTTGGGTTTGGAGATCGAGTTGGCTTCTGCTGTAACTTTGGATTCCTCGTCCATTCCTTTCGGCGGCGAATTTGAAGGTGGTACTGCAGGCAGTGATAGCGATTTCTTTTCCGTTCAACAAAAAGTTTGAAAATGATTATTCCTTCAAAAGGTTATTCGCGAGCAGTGGCTTCTGAGTTCTGACGCGATTTTTTTGATTTTTATTTTTCCCCCTTTGTTCTCGAAGCTAGTTTCCGTCGCATCTGCCGGCGGCTGTTCCTTTTTGGCGTAGCTTTTTTCCGTCCAGCGCCGGCACGGCAGGACCATGGCCGTCCAAGCACTGGTGGAGCCCTCGACCTTGCTCCGATACATCGCTGAAGTGCGCCAGCTTCGCTCAGGTGGTTTCTGCTCGCGGTATGAATTAGCTTCTCCTCGTTCCAAAGAGGTCCGCGGTCACTAGGCCATCTTTGCACGCTCTGTTCTGCTAATTTTTAAGCAGACCAATTGATGTTCAGGATTTATAAGACGGCTGGGGCCTTAGCAGCAGGAAGAGTGAGCGCTCGGAATAAGACGGCCGGGGAAGGGGATGGCGAGGGAGACGAAGACGAAGACTAAGATTTTGAAGGAGGAGAGGAGCACTCGGAGGAGGAAGACAATACCGGCCACAAAAACCCGAGCGATCGAGCGACATGAATGGCAATGTTGAAGCCTTGGGAAGTGATGGCGTTGACGGCGACGAAGAAGATGAAGATGTTCTAATGATCGATCTTGTCGTAGGGACGATCTTTGTTCACCACTTCACCTCAATAAATCTGTCCAAAGCATCTAAAATTTGAGACAATCTAGCTACTTTGTAATTATTTTTATTATTAGGCATACTTTTTAAAAATTATAGGATCTGTTTTCTAATAATTTTTTAAAAATATATATTTTTAGGTGCTATCTCTATTCATTTTTGAGCCTCATATTCCAATGTCAAAAGATTCTTTATCATCTTTGTAAATCAAGAATCTAGCTCCACAAACAAAATGAATTCCTTAGATTCATTCATTCGGTTAAGAAAAAAGAAATTAAAATATGAAATGAATGATCTTATCTGTCATGTTTCATTAAATAATTTATTATTATTATATATATATATATATATATATATTCAATTAAAGTTGATGACAAAAAGCTGTGAAGAAGACAAGGAGGCAGCAAACTGAGTCCGACATTAATGAGCTTCATTGATGCATGCCAAGCTCACCCTCTCTCCTCATTCACCATGAGTGAATTCATCTCTCTTTCTTTTTCTCTTTGAATTGGTCATGTTTTGAGTATAGGAATATTCATTGTGGTAGCAAGATTCCATGGCATTGATTGAGCATCTCAACCTCTGTCTCGTTTCGACTCCTAAACTCATTAGTATAGTTTCATAGAAAACCATATATATTTACAAATGGATAAGGAAGGGGACAAGTTCACTCGTCCTTCTAGCTATGTAAGTACTTTCTTGACTTATGAGACAGTTCACCAACCTCAATAGTGACGGAAGTTTAATTCGTCTAAGTTTCGAGTATTAGAACCATTTTGATAAATTCAAGTCTCGAGGATAATTTTTATTAATTATGAATTTGTATGAATATTAATTAACCACTTCGTCCAACTGAAAGCATTAATTCCTCCCTATTCCCCTCTCATGACTCCCACCTCTGCTACACACTCCTCTTCCAGTGACATCCATTAATGAAACCCCTGCTCTTCTCCCTCCTCTTTTACACCTTTATCATCCGAACACAAATTTTAAAACAAAAGACAGAGAGAAGAAGAAGAAAATTTAACAGTCGAATCAGATTTTCTCATGTGATCCTGGCCATGAATCATGTGAAGCGCTTCAAGATCATTAAATAACCTTCACACGCCCTTATATTATACACCTTGATTTAGTGTGTTTACCTTCACTTCCATTGCCGTTCGTTCTGTTGCAGAGAAGTAGCAGCAGCAGCAGCAGCAGCATGCGCAGCGCTTGGCTGATTAACCAGATGAACAAGCAGAACTGTTCCAGTACTCCTTATTCCCTTCTTCTCTTCCTTTTCGCCACACTCTTCCTCCTCACAGTCACAGCAACAATGGCTCAGGGTTTCAGATCAAGTCCAGGCAAGTTTAGTTTTTCCAGTACTGTTCGCACATCGATCATTGTCTATATGTAATATTAATTCTCTCGATCGTTTTACTGTCCAGATGCTGCCGATAGCAGCAGCAACTCCATCTCTAAGGTATTGGTCGACGATAAGTTTTAAAATTAATTTATATATATTTTTATATTGTTATATTTAAAAAGTATTGATTTTTTGGTTTTTGTTTGAGGAGATGAACGTGGCTTCGGGATCGAGCTTGCCCGACTGCACGCACGCATGCGGGCCGTGCTCCCCCTGCAAGAGGGTGATGGTGAGCTTCAAGTGCTCGATCGCGGACTCGTGCCCGGTCGTCTACCGGTGCATGTGCAATGGAAGATACTACCATGTGCCTTCCAAACTGGGGAGGAGATAATTGTGATGCATGGTAGATTATTTAATTTCAGTTTTGTTTTGTAGAAGAATCAATTAATTAATATTTACTACTGTACGTGCGTGCATGCGCATGCATGCATCTGAATATCTGATCGATGAGATTAATTATTCATCGTCGTCCGAGCTGTGTGGTGCGCTCGAGTGTTGTATGCACGGTCTGTTTCTTAATTAATTACTTACTATTTGATTTGTATCATACGTATATATATGTGATGATCTGAAGTAAATTAATATATATATATATATATCCAAACAAGATGGTCGATTCTTAGATTTGTCTGCGCTGCGCTGCGCCTCTATAAATGCGTATCTGAATCAATGTGGCAGATGGCAGCGATAGAACAGAGAAGTCGATGGATGTAACTTTGGACTTTGGAGAGAGAGCTATGACAGCGAACTGAGCCCACAGTTGTCACAAAGGTGAATCCGTCAGCCCACCGATCACCTACGATGGACCTCACCACTATATAAAAGTAAATTTAAAAATTATAATTGATTATTATTAAAAATATATTTTCCTTAATTTCTTTAAAATTCGATCTTTTATTCATTATAACAATATCTATATCTTAGTAGTCAACTTAATTATGTTGTGCACAAGCAAAAACTAACTACATTTGTATCATTCTTTTTTCTCCTCCTCCTCCTCCTCCATTTCTTCTTCGATTTTTTTTTTTGGTTAGGAAAGGCACCGTTTTGGCCCCGGACTACAATGCAGTAATAAATTCTTTAATGGATAATGAAACATCTAAGATTTGAATCTCAATTAAGATGCATTATTGGAAATTCCCTTGTAATGAGATGATAAGCTTAAGAATGTTCACCGCTTAGATGGACCATTTCAAACGCTTCTCAATTTATTCTATTGATCAGTGAAATTTTTTTTATAAGATCGGACTGATCACCTCCAAGATTAATCGGATTATAAGAGATAGATACTTGAATAGTTGAATTAAAAAAAAAGAAAGATATAACCTTTAGGGTGCGTTTGGTTCAAGTTATGATATATAACCTTGGTTATGTGATTACCAGGTAATCACATAACCAAGGTTATGAGGCATAAAACATAACCTAATGTTGTTTGGTTTACTTTATTTATTTAGAGGAAATAAAACATAACCAGTTTTATATTTACTATATTAACTTTCATTCAATTATATTTTAATATAATTCATAAATAAGTATAATTTGTTAATTTTATTTTAATAAAATAATTCATTAAAAATAATTATTTTAATAAAAAAATTCATTAAAATAATAAATATAATTTGTTAATTTTATTTTTTAAATTTTAAAATAAATATATATATTAATAAAATAATTTATTAAAATAATTATTTTAATAAAATAATTCATTAAATTAATAAATATAATTCCTTAATTTTATATTTTTAAATTTAAAATAAATTTATATTTCTTTTAATAAAATAATTTATTAAAATGATTATTTTAATAAAATAATTTATTAAATTAATAAAGATAATATGATAATTTTATTTTAATAAAATAATTTATTAAAAATAATTATTTTAATAAAATAATTTAATAAATTAATAAATATAATTTGTTAATTTTATTTTTTTTTAAAATTTAAAAAATATATTTTTAATAAAATAATTTATTAAAATAATTATTTTAATAAAATAATTCATTAAATTAATAAATATAATTCATTAATTTTTTTTAAAAAATTTAAAATAAATTATTTTTTAATTTATAAATATTTAAATTAAAATTTATTGAATTAAATAATTTAATTTTAATTAGATTTCATAGTACCTTTTAATTGACTTAGTTTTAAAATCGGGAGGGTAATCATGGAAAAAATTTCGTTAACCTCAGGAATCGTAGAAAATCTTAGGCTGCCAAGGTAATCACATTACCGGATTATAACCCATTTGCTGATGTGGCGGTAATGTTGTATTACTTGGGAATCAATCATAACCTGAACCAAACAAGGTTATCGTTGATAACCTTGGACAGATAACCAAGGTTATCAATGATAACCCCCAACCAAACACCCCCTTAGAGCTATGGTGTGATAATAAAAAATAAGACAAACTTCTTAAACAAGTAAAGTTTAAATCTCAACCAAGGTACGTCTATTTACACTATCCGACTAATAAACTAATAAATCATATAAAATTTAATTATAAATGTATTTTTTAAAAAATATTTAAAAAATAGTAATATATAAAGTATCCATAATGTAGAAAAGTATTTTATTTTACTGAAGCTAATAATATTAATATATAGTTGAGTTTGACCAAAAAAAATTTATTCAGCTCTGCTCGTCTATATGAGGTTTTGAATTTTAGAGTGATATTATTGGGAGGAATTTAACATTATCGCTCGCTCTTGTTGATGATAAAAATATCACATTTTATTCCTTAGAGCATCCGCAACACGCTGTTAATCGAGCGTTAATAGCAGACGTGGAGGAACGAAGGAAGGACGTGGAATGAGAGAGAAGTGAGGTATTGAACGCGTTCAGAGTTCTGAACGCGTTAATAGGTGGGCATGTGTTTTTTATTTTTATTTTTTTAATGTTAACGCGTTCGTAGAGACTGCATAGTGTGAGTGGTGGTCGACCACCATATGGTGATCGACCACTGGTCGACCACCACTCAACCACGTGTTAGTGGACCCAATCGACCACTGGTTAAAGGCATTATAACGCCACGAACATTGCGGATGCTCTTACGCAAGAGAATTAGAATCGAAACAACGACATCTCTATGGTATTGTCATATCCTTTTGGATCAAGTTATTCCTTTAAATTTAAAGAGATTTATAGTGAAAGTAAAAAAAAAACAAATCTATTTTTTCCTTAAGATATTATTTTATTCATATGTCTTGATAAACTTTTGAAACTCTAATTTTGAACATTAAATTGATTTTTACGATTTAACCATAAATAATCAATCGTTTATATCTCATTCCAACTAATTATATAACGATTTATAGTGTGGAAATACAATGGAGTGAAATGAAAGTTTCCAAAAATAATAAACATCATAATAAATCACAATAATCACCCTTTTAATTTAATTGACTAAATTAAAACGCCCTGCGACTCGATGACTAAAGCCACTCAATTGCGAGGCTAAACCCTCGGCCTCACCGGTCTCGTTAGGGTTTTTGGGGCTGCCGTCGCGCCAACGCAACGCACCGCACCCTCGCAGCCTCCTCCTCCTCCTCCTCCTCCTGGACCTCCACCACTTCGTTCCTTCTCTGCATATCCATCCAAACGGCGCCTAGCAACCGTGGTTGCTTGAACCTGGCGCGGACAGCGGGAGCTATGGTAATAGGGGTTTCCACCCACGTTGGCGTTCGGGGGCGCTTCTATCCCTCCCCCTCCTATCTCTGGTTATCATCTCGCCTCCAGCACGCCGCCTCTGTCTCGCGGCCGTTCTTGCGCATCCCTCCCGTCTCGTGCTGCCCTGGGTATTTTTCTTTTTCATGCCTGTTCGCTTATGTATCTTATTTTTGGCTGTGTACTCCAAGGTGCATTGTATGGAATTCTGCTTTCGTGCGTGTTTTTCAACCCATCCCCAAAAAAATCGTTTTTTTTTTCACTTGGTACTGGAGTTAAGTATTTATGTTTATTATTGTGTTTTAATGCGAATCAGAATTTTTCCCGCGGCTAATGTTGATTTTTTACCCGTAAAGAACTTTTCTTTCTCCTGATTTTGTCGACGGCATCAGCCCAATTTACCAAGGAAACGTTGTTCGGTTGCTTATTCAGAAATTAGCTAAAGGTATTAGAGCTCTGCAATAGGCTTTGGTGTACGCTTTTTAACCCAACCCCACAAAATATATTTTTCTGTTGGGTACTTGAGTTGAATATTTATGCTTATCATTGTGTTTTGATGAGAATTGAAACTTCAAACTGGAATGAAATTATTATTTTGTGGAGAAAAGAACTTTTCTTCTTCCTGTTTTTTGTTGTGGGCATCAACCTCATTTCCTTATACCTAAATTAGCCAAAGAAATTAGAACTTGCACACTTCATCTAACAAATGTTTATTTGAGCATGATTTTGCTGGTTGATAGGGTCTTTCATGAATAATTGAATTCCATGCCACTACATTTGTGGTAAAAAGTGTGGCTTTCACGAGGACATTTGTTTTATTCTTTTGCCTTTGAAAGCCCTAATTGTTTGGATCATTCATAAATAATTAAGATATAAGAGGAGTCAAACATTGGCAGACCAGATTACCTATATCGGTGGGAAACTTACCTTTTAATGTATGGGAAAAAAAATCAAAAGAGTGCCCCTCTTTTACAGAATTATCAAAGGAGTGCTCCCTTTTTGATTTATCATAAAAAATGACGCTTGTGCCTAAGCAACTATTGTAGCAGTTCATGTAGTGGTCAAAACTGTTATATGAGATAAATTAAAAACAAATAAAAAATATCATATATATATATATATATACATATATTAACAATAATATTGAGCAAAGTGACGAATTCTTCCATAATTTTGTAAAAATTGCCATATGAATTCTATTTATTTTTTAAAAAATAAATTATAAAAAATAGTAGTTTTGGTTAAAATTGCTACATAGTCATTTTTCATATCAAATTTTAATTTGAATATAGAAATGCTCTCTAGGAGGCAATTGGAGTCCAACTATCAGAATGACCATGCAAATTGGCACTTTTAGCTAAAAGTGCTATGTGATCATTTTTTAATCATTTTGTCAATTTGAAAGTATGGTTGGACTCCAATGACCTCCTAAATTACATTTATATAATCAGCATTAAATTTTGAGCAGAAAATGACAAATAGTATGGTTATTTTTGGTCGTTTGATCAACAAATCGTCTCTTAGAATGCATCTATATATTCAGATTCAAATTTTGAGCCACATAATAGGCTTGGCCAAAATTGCTACATGACTATTTTTGATAAATTTTTTAGTTATATATTTTTAATTTATAATTCATATACTAATTTTTAAAAATTTATGACAGAATTTGTCACTTTGCTCTATTATGTTTTTAAAAAAATCTATAATTTATAATTCACGTAACACTTTTGACCAAAAAGTTACATGAATTGCCGAGGCACATGCATTAAACATGTAACACTTTTGACCAAAAAGTTACATGAATTGCCGAGGCACATGCATTAAACATGTCATCATCGCTCTTGTTTTTTTTAAACATGCGTATGACAATGCAGTGGTTTAGAAGGGCAAATTATATAGAAGACATGAATTGATGGACGTATTCGATAGAAAACATGAGATGGGATATATTCTTTTGATGATGAATAAAAAAAGGAGCTATTTTGATGAATCTGTCAAAGAGAGGCTCTCTTTTGATTTTTGTCATTAATGTATTGCTTAAAGCCAAATAATAAAAATTCTTATGCCATGTTCATAATAGTTGGTTGATAAAATCTAATGTATTCCCTGCATTAGAACCATTTTTTTTACTGTGGTTTTTTTTTATTGATATGCCATTTCTTAATGCCTGTTTTATTGTCAAGAGGAATGTATACAAATCTTTTTGTTATCTAAAGCATATTTTCATAATCTGGTTGGACAATATCAGTCGAAGTTTCTTAATGAATGTATGTGAATCCTTCAACCTCTTTTTTCTCATATGAATTAAATTGTCATAGACTATAAGTTCATGTCTGATATACTAAAGTAGGATGGAAACATACTTTAGGAGCAGGGTGAGGGTGCCATTAACTCTTGGAGGCAAACTAGGGTTTGGCTGGTACTTACAATCCTTATCTTTATTTACCACCCATAATCCAAGAAAGGTAAGATGTTATTTCTATTAAGGGACCATATCCCTTGGATTACATAATCTGTATGTACAATTGAAATCATGTAATCATGAGAATTAGCTTTTTCAGGTGGGCAACGTGAGAATTAGGCACTTGCACAAAAAATTAGGTACTTTCACTTTTTGTGCTGGCTGTTAATGTCTTAATGGCATTATACTCATACGATATCCTTGGAAAGAGATGACCAATGAGACGGATGAACTTTTTAGTAGCAAGGAGTGAACATTTGGAGTGGATTCTACCCTCACCTTGCCCTGATTCCAGTGTCTCCTTGGCAATGTTTTCCTTGATTAATTATTCTTCAACAGAATATGTTGGAGCTGCAGAAGTAGGTTTTACTAAAGTGAATGTTTCTACTCTTTGATCTTCTTTTTTTAATGAGGTAACTTTGGTGCTGTTACCTAACTATGGAGACAACCATAAAGCTAATTCAATTGTAACTCATAAATGGATACCTATGACTGTTTTCCAAATTGTCTTGCTAGGACAGAAATAGCAGATTATATGGCTTAAACATGTTCTTTAATCTATTTGACATCGCATGGCATTTCAAGGTTAGGACTCAAGCAGAGAGGAAGAAGAATTAAGAAAGAAATGTTAGTTTGGCCTGTGTACATCTTTGGTTTATATTGATTTACTTACTGACTGGTCTCTTTAGTAGTTTAATACAAATATGATAGCGCTTTGCTTGATATTATAGTAACTAGCTTTCTGCTCTCTCTGGTGCTGATGCCACATCTTTTTCCTGATAGAACTACGCAAGAAATGAACGAAAGAAATTCCAAGGACTTGTGGCTTGCAGAAACGAACAAACTAAGGTGGAAGAAAAAAGCTCAATTTTTTTTGACAAATATTAAAGGAGGGGGTTGCACTGATTTATTACCCCAATATGCTGATTCTAAAATTGGAAAGGAAGCTGTTGAATTAGGAAATGCTGAAAACGGAAGAGTTCACATTCTTACTAATCATTGTCAAGACGTAATTCACCAAGTTCGTGCTCATACTGTAAGACATAATTCACCAAGTATGAATGAGAGTGCCGTTGATACTAAACACCGACAATCATTGAGACCAGAAAGCAGGTTCAAATTCCAGAACCCTCAGCTGGAGAATCTCCAACTGCATCAGTATGATCGTGCTGAAGAAGTTGTTAATGATGTTTCTTGTGGAACCGTGCACTCTGAAAAATGTTTTATCAATGGCCAACATATCAAGACATCTACAACAGGACCACCTGCCAAGGATTTGCAAAAGGTGGTACACCAGGAAAAAACTACTGATGTTGATTCTAAAATTGGAAAGGAAGCTGTTGAATTAGGAAATGTTGAAAATGGAAGAGTTCACATTCTTACTAATCATCGTCAAGACATAATTCACCAAGTTCGTTTTCATACTGTAAGACATAATTCACCAAGTATGAATGAGAGTGCCGTTGATAATAAACACCAACAATCATTGAGACCAGAAAGCAGGTTCACATTCCAGAACTCTCAGCTGGAGAATCTCCAATTGCCTCAGTATGATCGTGTTGAAGAAGTTGTTAATGATGTTTCTGGTGGAGCCATGCACTCTGAAAAATGTTTTTTCAATGGCCAACATATCAAGACATCTACAACAGGACCACCTGCCAAGGATTTGCAAAAGGTGGTACACCAGGAAAAAACTACTGATGTGTATGACAAAGTAATTATTGTTGATAATGTCTCAACGGCTAAAGAAGTAGCTAGGCTACTTATTACAAAATACAAAGGTCTCATTCATGCTTGTGATACTGAGGTAAGTTATCAAGAGCGCATGATCTAACTAATAGTTAAGTATCACAATTGCTTGACTCATTCATTATGTTGCTATTGCTTTGATGTCTACTTAATGTGGATATAATGGGTGAATATACATCCTGATTTTACCTGAATGTGGACACTATTGCTTTTATTTTACCTGATATTTAAGCAATTTTATGACTTAATAAGTAGAAATTGATATCCTGAAATCAAGTCTCTAATTAAACTGAGTTATCAGTAACTACTAACCCCAGATTATTGGGCTTTGCTATGTGTATCCCTCCTCATCATTGAAATTTTGTTAAGGGCAATTTATGGTTAATTAAGTTCATCTGTTCCCTATATTATAGGGCACCATCCTTAGTGTTTAATATACAGGGCATTTATTTAGTGTTTAATATATTTGACAGTTCTAAAGCAATCCAAGTATATCAATTCTTTTATGATGCTTACAAATGAATACCTTTTACAAATTTTTTTTTTCTGATTGCAGTTTTTAGCTTCGTATCATCCCTCTCTTTTTTAAAAAAAGATAAATTTGACCTTTTCTCTCATAGGTAACCAATATTGATGTGAAGTCTGACACACCGGTTGGACATGGGGAGGTTATATGCTTCAGTATCTACTCGGGTCCACTGGCAGACTTTGGAAATGGAAAGTCTTGTGTTTGGGTTGATGTTCTTGATGGTGGAGTGGAAGTGTTAATGGAGTTTGCTCCATTTTTTGAAGATCCTTCTATCAAAAAGGTGTAGTTCATTGTTGGTTTATCCATTTCAATATGCTAAAATTTTACTCTTGTCTGATGTTTTCACTATTGACCAGTTACTAAAGCTATGATTTTTGGAAATGGTAGAATAGGTATCCTATATGTCTAATGATGTGTATTTTAGAAGTATTGTGTGGTTCTTCTGACATTCTCTAGATTGGTTTCCTTAGTGCTGCATGTGAATGTAGATTTTTGACATCATCAAATGTTTTGATTGCATCTTCTTGGTATTGTACCTTATTTTTGTTTGTGCTGCATTGCTCAAGCACCTTCTTTTCCTTTAGGCATATTGTTTGTTTTCTATGTGACTCTAGCAATCGTGGATATGTAATCTTTCATTCTTAGTCTAAGCAAGCTTTTGAGCTTGGTCTGGAGACAGTGATATACCTTTATCCACATTGTTTCTAAATTAAATTATGAAAGATAGTTGTTCGTCACTGTCATTTCTTATTCATTCAATAATGCTACCTAGATCGTTGATCTGAGTTTGAGGATTACTACTTCCTAGATTAAGATCTTTATTTGTTTTATGATAATCTTATCTGTACTAGTGCTTCTTCCTGACAGTCGGAATAAGGCATGCTCGTATTCAATGTTATGTGATACTAAATGTATTTTCTCTTCAATACCGTGTAGGTTTGGCATAATTATAGCTTTGATAGTCATGTAATAGGAAACCATGGGATCAAGCTTGCTGGGTTCCATGCGGATACCATGCATCTTGCACGACTTTTTGATTCTTCTAGGAAAATCAGTGGGGGTTATTCACTTGAAGCACTTACAAGTGATCCAAAGATCATGTCTCAAGGAAACTCAGATGATGATGTTGAATTAATCAGTGGAAAGATGTCAATGAAATCCATCTTTGGTAAGAAAAAATTAAAGAAAGATGGAACTGAAGGAAAAATGATCACACTTCCTCCTGTTGATGTTCTACAAAGAGAAGAACGACAATCGTGGATCAGATATTCTGCTTTAGATGCAATGAATACACTAAAACTTTTTAATTGCTTGAAAGAAAAACTTATGCATGTATCTTGGTCTGATAATGACAGTCAAGAAGGAACAATGTATGGCTTCTATGAAAAGTATTGGCGCCCTTTTGGTGTTCTATTAGTAAAGATGGAATCTGAAGGAATACTGGTCGATAAAGTCTATCTATCAAAGATGGAAAAGCTCGCTGTTGGTGATAAGCAGATAGTTGCAGATAAATTCAGGCAGTGGGCATCCAAGTACTGTCATGATGCCAAGTATATGAATGTGGGAAGTGATACTCAAATAAGGCAGCTGCTATTTGATGACACATCAAGGAGGTACTTATATTTTTTTTAGTTATAGTTGTTTCTAACATTTTTACATTGTCATATGGCCACACCAAAGTAGTAGCTAAGTTGATTAGTAGACTTTTCAAAATTTTCCGATGAAGTTTATAGCATTTTGACAGATTGTTTTTAGCTCCCAGTTTGTTGACTGTCAATTTGTATTAAGATTGGTATAAGCCCCCAGATTTGAACATTTACTTGTTTGAATATTTCATCTATAATTGCTTTATATATTGCTTGCCCACTAGTACTTGGAAGGCCAAATTGACCTTGTTGGTTATCAAGTTGTATGTTGCAGTGATGGAAGACGGTAGAAGTATTGTGAAAAAAATCTTGAGTATGTTTTGTTCTGATTTGCTTGATAAAGCTTTTCTATGTTTGTGCAAGTGGTCTATGTGTGCACCAATCAAGGTTGCTCGATGCTATGATTGTTACACATCAAGTTAATCACACTGTTTATGAACTGCTCTACCTGTTTACCAGATGAGTTCACCTCAATTATTGAATCAACAGTTCCTTTTTCCCTTTTGTCATTATGTTTTGCAGAGGTCTAAATGATATGGATTTTGAGTCAAAGCCAGAGTCAAAGTCATTTAAGGTCCCTAATACTGAGAAAATTGTTGAACAAGGGAAGAAGGCTCCTCTCAAGTATCGTACAATTCATCTACATAAGATTTGTGAAGGTTTGCAAACTGATATGTATACAGCTAGTGGGTTGCCGTCTGTAAGGGCTGATGCTCTAAAAGCATTTGCTGGAAACATCCCCAGCAATCAGATTTATCGGATCAATAAGGCATGTAATGATGAGAATGTCACCGAAGAAGGGATAATGGACGACCACAATCTGACAGATACACGGACAGATTATGATGACTGCTCTTATGGTACTGCATTTGAGGCATTTGGAGGAGGCAAGGAAGGAAGGGAGGCCTGTGAAGCTATTGCTGCTCTTTGTGAAATTTCTGCCATTGATTCACTGATAACAAACTTCATTATTCCCTTGCAGGTAAATTGATGAAACATATGTTCTCTCATGCAAATCTTTGTATGAAGTGAAGAAATGTTGCCTGGTTTCAATATACCAACTAAAGAAATGGTGTGTTAACAATAGTAATTTTTCCTGGTCATTTAATTCTGCATTTAAGTATGTAAAATATTTGCAACACAATTTAAATATTGCTTGTTAAGGTCTTTTGGGGTGTCAGTCATAACATTTTGAATTTAATTTTAAAACACTTAGACAAATGCTGTTCCTGACATTTTTAAGGAACCAGACCTGCAAGTGTATCAGTAGTCCTACAGGTTTGTAGTTTTTCTCATTTAACTGTCCCAAAAGCTGGTGCAACTGGAATTCCCACAATCCAACTATACTGACTTTGCCTTTGATTCCTAGGTTAATGATTGAATTGACTGGTCCTGTTTTTGAAACTCTGGCTGATGATCTGTTTTTATGTTTTCCATGTTGGTTTTATTAGTTGACATTGATCCCTGTGTTGGTTTTTTATGATTTTAGGAAAATCATATTTCATGTGCCCATGGGAGAATTCATTGTTCTCTGAACATCAACACTGAAACTGGGCGCTTATCCGCTAGGAGGCCAAGCTTGCAGGTTAGTTATTCTCCCTGGCATGTTGTGGTTACTTGGTAGTTGCAACACTTTGTAATCAGTGTGTTGTGATCGTGTTAATACTTCCATCATTTCTCTATTCTCTTCGTGGCTCCTCATCTATTTGGTACTTGCTTTGCTGCAAATTTTGTTGATAATTTTTTAATCTTTATCAATATAAAATCATTGTTTAATATAATTTTATATGATTGTAGCTAAAGGTGTTCATGTGAGTTCCTAGGTGCTCAAACCAAGTGAGATATTTCTCTAGATAGGCTTGGTTTGAAGTATTTTAAGGACACAAGGTATTTGTACACATCCACACTGACCTGCCAAGTGTAGGGGTGTTTTTCAATCCTTCATTGGTAAATATTTTAACCTGAAAAAACTGTAAATTGGTATTTGGTAAAATAAGGGCATGAGACATTCATTCTGTAACTTCGCTTCACTAGCTTGGATTGACTAATTTTATGTCTGACTGCTATCCTACCATCCTGTTTACCCCACATAGGGTGGAGCAGGAAGGTCTTGTTAATCAACTTCTTTTTGTCTGATCGTTTTATGATAAAAATAAATAGGTAACTATAGGAAATTAAGAGTAAAGTAGTAATATATATACCGAAAAGCTAGTTCGCCTCTTTTTTATATTAGGTAGATAGTCTTCCCCCTAGTTCGCATACCGGATAAATCCGGAGCATAGCTGATGTACAGTCACAAGCTAAGCTGATCTCTGGAATATTTGTCCCTAGTCAAAAAAGCTAGTTAGCTCTTTTGGCTTTATTGACCATGTCAGTGTTAATAACCTGCTTGGAATTCTTTTATTTTTTACTACATGTAGTTGAAATTGTGAACGGTAATAACAAATTATTGACTTGCCGTTTGAATGTTATTTGTCAAAATAAAATATGCTTCTGAACCATCTAGATGCTATAAAGGACTGCAAGATTTCTAACAAATTAAGTGGATTGTTGATTTAGTTATTTACACTATTCTCTCTTCAATATTCAATAGCACTAAAATGAAGTCTATCTCCATTTTGTAGAAACTGGGGAATTTGCATGTATGGACAATTATTATGTGCTCAGTTCTGCATTGAATTTGCATTTTTTTGCCTGAATGCCTGGTATTAGGTTTTTTTTATAGTGACCTGTGTGTTAGCAAGGGCCTTACAGCAAAATCTAATGAGGTGCCCTTTTTTTTGTCTAACCAGAACCAACCTGCACTGGAGAAGGATAGGTACAAAATTCGGCAGGCTTTTATTGCTGAACCAGGAAAATCGCTTATAGTTGCTGATTATGGGCAGGTTAGCTAGGTCAATGTTTATCTGTAACTTCTTTTGTCTTTGTGAGGAATTATCTCATGTTGTTTTTGTTGTTAATTAAAATAATTAAAGCTGGAGCTCAGGATCTTAGCACATCTTGCGGACTGCAAAAGCATGTTGGAGGCCTTTAAAGCTGGTGGAGATTTCCATTCTAGAACAGCTATGAATATGTATACGCATGTGCGTGAGGCTGTCAAAAATAAGAGAGTTCTTCTTGAGTGGGATCGTCAACCTGGAGAAGACAAGCCTCCAGTTCCTTTATTGAAAGTAAGCTTCCAATAATATTTCAAAAGACTCATTTCTGCAAGCTAGCTAGTTGTGGAGACTTGAAGTTTAATCATGAATTTTTAGAAGCATTGTTATGAGATAATATGTCAGCATTGAGTGTTGAGCACTTCTCTTATATTTATTCCCTTTCATTTACTTTGCTGGTGCCCTATAGTATGCATATTTTTTCTGCAATCCGTCAGCTTCTCTTGTCCTGTTTATTTGCTTTTCATTGTGTGACAACTATGAGCTTATTTCAGGATATCAAATAGGATTACAACCACCCATAGATATCTAACCACTAAGCCTAACAAGTTTACTTAAAAATTAGGTAAATGGATTATTTAGAAATCTCAAGGTACATATTATTGATGTGGAAAATCTGGCTAGGCCATCTGAGTTGGTAAATTTTGTGTGCTGGTTAAATTTGGATATCTGACTTTGGCAACGATCAATGTGTGCCAAATACTATTATTCAAGCCTTACATATCTATGAAATTCTTACTTTTTCTGATAACAAACTTTTATCTGCCTTACATTTACAAGGTTCATTTTCCTTTATCTTCTTTGACATATATTTTCACCATCTTATTGTTGGGTGGATAGTCATTTTTCCATTGACTTTTTTGCTTACTAATATAAATGAACAGGAAATGTAATTAGAGTACTTTATTGTGTTGGTTTTTAATAGATGGAACAATCTGAAAGATATATTTACTATCTAGTTGATCTTACTATCTCTGTCATCAATACAAGATGTTAGGCCAGGTTTGCTCGAGCGACCAGCTGGACCAACCTTAACCTACCAAACTGCTGTGTTTCTGATATTCGTACCAATTAGTTATAATTACTAATTTGCATTGAGGGACCAACCGTAACCTACCAAACTGCTCTGTGTTTCTGATATTTATTCTATTTAGTTATAGTTACTAATTTGCCTGGAAATTTGCTGTGCTAATGAACTATGTACTCGGTAGTTGTCGCTATGACTACTAATATATTATTAGTGTTCAATAGCTGCAACACCATGCTAAATATCTTCATGCCTATTATCTGTGTTCATTATCATAATTTTGAAGGGATCTCTTTGATAGCCTTGCAGAGTTTAGTATAAACCTAATTTTATAATTCTAGGATGGCAAATTCCCACACACTCCTTAGTTTTATCTTGTCTGTCATAAGAAAGTCAAATATATGATTGCTAAGATTTATTTACTTATCACTCTAAACTTTGTCAAATTGTTTTTCCTGTCTAGGATGCTTTTGCTTCTGAGAGAAGGAAGGCTAAGATGCTTAATTTTTCTATCGCATATGGAAAAACTCCAGTAGGCCTTGCTCGTGATTGGAAGGTAATTTCATGATAACTTGTAAGATCTAACTTCGATGACAATTTTTCAATGTAGCAATAATAAACATATGTATGTATTGGTCCTTCCATGTCTTATTTTATTCTGTGATATAGTCGAAGTTAGATAACATCTGTGTAACATTTTATGCTCATGATCAAATTTGAATTTCCAAATTATTTCATTCCATGATTAACCTCAGCCATTAGTCTGAAAGAACAAATATATATGAATCATGTATTGTTACTGTATTGCAATGTTGTGGTATCTTACGGGATACCAATGACAATATCCTTGGTAAAATTTGGCATAGAAGTTATCTTGCAAGTTATCTGATATCTGATGACCCGTTTCTATTTTTTGTTTATTCTTTACTTGGTCATGTGAGTGACTGCATTTCTAAATTTAATAAACACAGGATATCTAAAAGGTCACGACTGTACCTTCTTTAAATGTCTACTCATTCAGTTGCAGAGTCCTAACAGTTGTGTTAATACATGTGCCACTTCAACAGAATCTGGTGCTTGTGTTGCTAACATGGCCATTAATTCAATTGTCAGTTACATTATAATCACATTTGTTTGCTGCTGCTCATTTCCTGACATTAATATGTCATCCATTTGGTGTCTGTGGCCTAAACATGGCTCCTATATAATGGCTATGTGAAATAAATACTGAGATGTGCAATGGTGAAGCCTTTTTTTCAATAGTCCATGGAGAAAGTGTTTGGTAGATTTATCATTGCATTCCCAGTCAAGGTTGACAAAATGAAGAGTCTAAAACAACAAACATTCACAAACATTTTCTCATTAACTCTTGCACTCAGGTTTCTTTGGAGGAAGCCACCGAAACCGTTGAGCTTTGGTACAAGGAAAGAAAAGAAGTAAGGAAGTGGCAGCAAAGACAGAAAAAGGAGGTCTGGGAAACTGGTTGTGTGAAGACATTGCTTGGACGGTCGAGACATTTTTCTTCAATGATAAATGCCAGAAGTCAGAGGGGTCGCATTGAACGAGCTGCAATAAATACACCAGTCCAGGTATGGTGTAGAATTTTCTGTTTATCCTAAAACTTTAGTTATAAATGCATCTCTTAGTTATCTATTACAAAGGAGAAGAGGGAAATCAAAGCACCACGGAAATGGTGAGATTTTTGAGAGAAATTCAATTCATTAAAAATTAATCATCACCTTGCAGCTTATGCTTTTATACAGGATTTACAAAAAAAAAAAAAACAAGGAATAAATTTATAATAAAATTTTTGACTAGTGGAGAATCATGAGGACCATGTAGTAGGTGACTCATTCTACTCTTTTTATTTTTTTGAAAAAGGATTTGAGTGATTATATGTCACTGCATTTTATTGATGTCCCAAAATATACAAGAGGTTGGTTAAGACTAAAATTACATATGTAATTAATTTCGACATAGCTTATTAGACAATGTTCATACATCTAGTTGATGACATATAAAATGCAGAATCAATCATTGATTTAAACAGAAATTAATATACTGTTCAACAAAATTTTAGTAAGATGATGTGATGCGGTTTGATGACTTTTCAACAGATGACTCATTCCATCCTTTTTCCTTGAGTGGTTGAGTAAATCTTCTTTTTGAAAGATGTCTTATATCAATTTGTCGTGTAATAGACCATTGAACATTAGATGCACCGCCTCATCTTGGTGAGCAAGCAATTTCCTATAAACATGTGATGAATTATGATTATTTTTCTGCTAGGAAGCACACCTTCATGCTGTAACTTGTTAGTTCAGCTAGAAACTTGTATAACCACCAAACCAAAATGTAAGATTCAGTAATTACAAGTGTGTGCATGTACACGTGCTCATACACGAGTGTGGGATTATTTTTCTATTTCAACTTGATTTTTACATTCTTCGTTTCAGTAGAAGCTTTGAACATCTTGATTGCCTCTATATCATGGCTTCGTTACTGTTCTTTCTCAGCATAACCTACCTGATGGGTGTTGGTGCTGCTGTTGTTATATAAGTTGGTTCTCTGTATTTTCAAGTTTCGCAGCTTATGTACTGAAATCAATTAACAGGGAAGTGCAGCAGATGTCGCCATGTGTGCTATGCTCGAAATAGATAGAAATGCTCGTCTGGAGGAGCTTGGATGGAAACTTCTGTTGCAGGTGAGTTGCTGTCTTAGTTCTAGCCAAATATTCTAGATTTATAACCTCTTCTCCATTAAGAAAAATGAACTTGTTGGATGCTAGGATTGACACAGACTTTCTCCCCTTGTTCCCAACAGTGAGTATAGCAAAAAGTAAACAAAGATTTTGTTTATTATGCAAAAGGTTTTTCCCAATTTTTTTCTCTATTTGCATTATGGCACTTGTTATCTTAAGATTCTTCAAAATTCTAGCAACTGAACAGTTTGGCCCCAAATGCTAGATATATAAACCTTTTTTTTAAGGAAAAATGATTGATGCAAAGACTTGCCTTTTTCCCTTTCTTTTTTCTCCTGTTAATTGCCAAGATTTTCCCAAAAGAACTGAAAACAAGGATACAAATAGTGACTGTAGCAAGAAGTTAGAAATATTTTATTGGTTATGCTGAAATACCTTTCCAAGTTTTCCCCCCTCCCATTTGCATTACATGCTTGCTATGCTAGGATTCTTTGAAAGTTATTGCGTAATTGCTGATGTCTTTAGTAAAGCAGCTAGACAGCCGTCAATTGACAGTTATTTACTCAGATATGAGTATCCCAATAAATATTTTCAAAGTTCTTACTCATGACCCATAGGAGTATATATATCTATCTTGGTGTATCCGTGTTGGAATTTTGGGTGTCTAGCTCAGATACTGTAGGGGTAGATGAAATGTTTGGTTAGAAAATCTAGTTGTTACCTTCGTGTAACGGAAAGATGCCTGCTCAGCAGTTCACTTGTTTATAGAATTTTGTTCTTTACACACGCTGCTTGATGGATAAATTGGAGTTTGCTAAGCTGGCCATCTTGATCTTTTCTTTTATTTTCTTTCCAACTTTGTGTCTGGCTCAAGCACTACTCATCAAAGGTAAAAAAAATTAACCATTTTACTTTCTGAGTTCTGGTTTTTCAGACTTAATGGGTAGTTCCTTTTTTTCTTATAACTGGGGGTTCAGTAGAAAGGGAAAACCTGTACATAACTAGTTGTGCATATACAAATTATGTCCTTTGCCCTTGATGATTCCATTCTTCACGTGTCTCTGAATTTGTTTTGTTGTAATGGTTTTTTTTTGTAGTTTGTTTCGCCCAATAATTGTATAGTGGAAATGGGTTCTACGGTTTTACAAAAGTTGCTAACAATATACCCTAACCAGGTGCACGATGAAGTTATACTAGAAGGACCAACAGAATCCGCAGAGCTTGCAAAGTCCATAGTCGTCGAGTGCATGTCCAAACCCTTCTGGGGCGAAAACTACCTTAAGGTTGACCTCGTTGTCGATGCAAAATGTGCCCAGAGCTGGTATGCTGCCAAGTAGCAAACAGAAGCCGCGAATTCAAGACCTCAATTTTGTTTTTCTTTTGCTTAGTAATTGTCACGCAAACAAACATGCACACGAGGTGTCAAAACATGCTTGCCTGCTTGCTCAGGAAAGAAGCTACTGTTGATGTTGCCTTTGGCAGCTTACGAGCAAACTTGTATTGTATTATTCGTGTATTAGTGTTGGTTATCAAGCATGAAAGTAGAAGCTGCTAAAACGGCTTCATCCCCATTGTGTATTATATTCGTACCGATGTCTTAGATATGCCCATGTATCCTCTACTATGTTCTAAAGCATTCCTGGTTGAAGTGAATATTATTGTGAAAGTTTGCACACAACATTGTTCATTGTAAATATCGACTAGACTGACTAGTTTTGCGATTTGTCAAGGTTGATTGTATCTAGATGTATTTGCAATCCCTTTTGTGAACTAGAGTATTGGTGTATGTAGGTCAGCTATGTGATCAATGAGTGCCAGTTCGAGTGGGTTTCTGGTTCAAATCAACTGGTTCAGTTAACCATCGCTGTGAATAAACCGTTCTGACCTAAACAATCAACTAGTCGAACCGGCCTTCCACAATTTCACGTTCAACGAAAAGAAAATTGTATAGCATCTAAGAAAATCTGATCTTAATTCACTCCATATTATTAGTGATCCTAAAACAAATAACAAGCAATATTCATATTGGAGTAATTAATTCTTTGGTCTGCAGAGTGGTAATGGTTAAAAATCAAATTCTACCACCAACCTAATCATAAATTCATCAAATCAATATACTTTAAAAATGAGCAGGTAAAGTTAACGAAGCTAAAGAACATACAGAGATCACCAACCCAGCAGAGAACTATAGACAAGCACATACTGGAAAACGTAGGAGTAATCATTACCACGTCAGTCAGTGATCATTACATGTGCCTAAACAGCAAAAGAAGATGATATAGATTTTCATTTATGCTTATGAAACAAATGACATAATTTAACAATGTATAGCAGTCACGAAGAGAATAACAAATGATCAAACAAGTTCATTCAATAACTAAAAAGGTATAAAACAGGTAACAAAAAAAACATAGCTACTAACAGAATTAAAGATAACATGCATACAAACTACCATCGTGTTCCTTGTAGATATCTCAAACTACCAAATTTTTCTCTATCATTATTTGATCCAGTCGTGCCAATGTCTTCGTGTTTTAAGTTTGACAGGTCTTGCTTTTAGGAGAAGTTCAATCCAGTTTGACAGAGGAGAAGAGGTAGTGAACAAAACAAAAGGATGAAATGAATCCAACAGTACCAGTAGCAAGCATGATAGCAGTGACCATGAAGAGTGAGTAGCCGAGGTAGAGTGTGGCAGACACAGGTCCACTTAAACTCTTGAGATCAAAGATTAAATAGTTGATCGAGTATAAAAAGATGTAGATAGCTACGGATCCTGATGAGAAGAACGATTTCCACCACCATTTCCAATCTTCCACGCATAGATGCATGTAGGTGAGGACAAGAGAAACCTCCGCACAGACAACAACGAGGAGAATCAACACAATTAAGAGAAACCCGAAAACATAGTAGACTCGACCCATCCAAAGGCTAGACATTATGAAGAAGAGCTCAATGAATAGAGTACCAAAAGGTAAAGTCCCAGCTCCGATAACTAGTAACCATGGTGGGTACTTCTGCTGAGGGATCTCACGAGGGATTTGATTAGTCCGAACAGGGAACTCAATATGTGATGCCTTGGCACCAAGGAATCCACCAGCAAGAGTAAGTGGAAGTGAGATGCAGAACCACAAAAGCAGCAACACAATGAATAAGGAAATTGGGATTGCTCCAGTGCTATGGCTACCCCACAACAGGAAATTCAATGTTGTGAGGATCAGGAATGCAATGCCAGGAAAGAAGCAAGCTACACGCCAGGAAACAGCGACCCAACCAGAATGATCCCCTCCTTTGATCGTCTTCCACATCCTAACAGCAACATACCCAGCTGCGATTCCAAGAATCAAGTAGAAGAACAACATCCCTGTGACAAGGGTCCCCCGAGATGCAGGGGACATGAATCCAAGTGCTGCAAAAAAGATGGTCACCACTGCCATGCCAAGAATCTGCACTCCATCACCCACCATAACACAAAGCAACATTGGATGGCTTGGGGTCCTGAAGACATCTCCAACAACAAGTTTCCACCCAGAGAGTTCCTCGTTCATCTGCGCTTGTGCCTCCTTATCCAGCTCTTCATACCGGGTAAGGTCCCTTCTTACAGTTCTCAATAAGATCACAAGAACGATGCCAGCCAAGAAAGCAATCACCATTAGTGAATTAAGGATTGAGAACCAGTGAACCTTAGCTCCCTCCATCTTCAAATATGCATCCCAACGAGAAGGCCACTTGATATCACTCTCGATGAAGGTAACCTCATAGGTGAAGGTTATTGGTTGGTTCTCATTTACTTTCATGGCCACCGTAGTAGGATCACACTGGATTTTTGCCGGATATTTGTCGTACATCTTCAAGTTCTTGGTTTTATCGGGATTGTGCAGGACACTGCATGGCACAACCTCGAATCCGACCACCATCCAACCAGGTTTTCCAGATCTCGACTTTTCTGAGGTTTCGATCACATCGGCTGCGTCACCAGTGCTTCCCACCACCCTCGCCACATTGGTCTCCTCATACTTGTGAACCAAAACAGTGAACTTTAGGTGATTGAACACATAGTAGGCATTCTCACTGGTTTTGACTCCGATAGGATAACCCGTCCACCGGAGGACAAAATCATCCTTCTTCGTGTACCGAATCGCCGGTAGGTTCTCGAGGATGACGTTGACCTGGTACATTTCGTCGATCCGCTTCTTGAGGAGGTTGAAATCGTCGGTCGAGAGGGGATTCGTCTGGCAGACGAAGACGTCTGTCTCGTTGGTGAACATCTTGAACAGATAAGGAGAGTTCTCGATGCGGTCACCCATGAGGAGCTCCCCTAGGTTCTCGGCGCTGTCCTTGATGCCCTCTCGGGGGCGGCAGAAGGGCAGACTGTAGTAGCTGAAAGGGATCTCGGTCTCGATGGAGGTAAGCGAGTTGACCTTCACCGATAGATCGCTGCCGACGATATACTGGTGAGGGTAGCTTCCGGGAAGATAAAACCCGTCGCCAGATCTGAGGAAGGCAGCGCAGCAGAAGAAAACAAGGAACCAGAAACCAGATCCAAAGGAAGATCTCATCCCGGCTCTGGATCCGGAAGTGAAACCCATCTCCGATCGGCTTCTCTCGCAGATCTGAAGAAAATGAGATGGTAAACCGATAGAGACGAGAAAATTTAGATTTTTTTTTCCTTTGAAACAAAAGAAACCCAGATCTGCAATTCGACGTCGGTCTCGCGTATTAAAATGACAGAAAAATCAAGCAAACAGAGTTAGAGGGAGGATCTGACCTTAGCGCGCGCGGCTTCGATCTGAGATCCAAGAAGCCCGACGAAGACAAGAGGGAGGTCCAACGAGGAAAGTAGAGAAGCGAGGAGGCGAAGCCGCGATTTTATCTGAAACAACAAGGAGAGCAAATTACTAAAATGCCCATCATGTATAATTATACATTTATAATTTCAGTTTCCCCCAATTTCTTTCAAAATTTCAAGATTATTACTCATAGAATTTTCAATATTTCATCGATCCATCGTTTATTTACATTGTAATAAAAAAAACTCTCCATTCAACTTAATCTCTTAATTCAAAAGAAAGAGACTAAGTTATACCAATGCTAAATATTTTAATTAAGTTGGAGCAATTTTAACTAAGTTGAAAATTTAATATTTTGATCAAAGTAGATCAATCATAACAGTTAAAAGTTAAAGTGTTTGACAATGGTCGCTTAGGTGAGGTGGAACAACCATTTGACCTTCTTTCCAATCATAAACATTTACCAATTAGTTTTGATGGTTTGCACCTTAGTGTCATCATGAAGCTAAATAATTATGTAGATCGAGATGCAATAACACAAATTGACTCAACCCGAGGTTCAACGCTCAAACTACTAGCTATCTTAGGGTTCAAATATATGCTATCGGAGCTGAAATTAGTGTGGCTGAGGACTAGCCTAAAAGAATTCCAAAGGTAACTAATCTTCATGGTAATAGTTAATGCAAGTCTATTGGTAGAGGATGTGGTAGTTATAACCAACCCTCAGATATAGTTGAGTTGGTTATGACGAAACTGAGTTGTTGAAGTGGATAAAGATCGAATCTCGACAAAGCCGAGACAATGCCCTCCTCCATCGTGATCAACTGCAATTTTTCGATTTACCTCCTCGTAGATGGTCGTGAGATTGACCGTGTGGAACCGCTGGAATGACGAATTCCATCGAAAAAAAGTAGCTATAATCAAATCTAGGATATCGAATATCCTGAAGCTAAATAATTATATGCATTGAGATAGGAAACGAACACGCACACAGGATCATTCAAAAAACCTGAAACACTAAGTGGGAACGAAGGATATCCATTCAAGGATTACTTGAATTCCAAAAGAACTAATTTTGAAGAACTTTAGCAACAAAGTCATCGGAGGCAACATCGAAACCCTAGCTTGGTGCGGCTCCGATGCCTGCGCTTCGTGCTGTATCTGAGAAACAAGGCGAACACATTCCGTTAAGAGATCGGATGAGAGTGAAAAGGGGGCAAAATCCAATTGAAGTAAACGCACCTTCTGATGTCAGCCGTGCGCAGGCGGATCCAATGAGGAATCGGCCTGTTCTGCCTCAAGGAGGGCATTAACAAAACACGACGAAATTGAGATCTGAGAAATCGATTTTGAGCCTGCGGATCGAGCAATCGGAGAAATGGAGGAGATGAAGAGGAGATTCTTACCTTTTTTTTTTCCGCTCCGATTTAATTTAGAGTTCCTGCTGCCGCGAAGCAACCATGGCGGCTTGGATGAGAGTAAGCTTGAAAAAAAAAAAAGGTTTTTATAGACGCTGATAGAAAGGGCCTTTCCCACGGCCCAATTAGGCCCATTTTAAAAGGGTCCGCGAGAGTCCCAAATAAATTATTCATTTTAGTTTCCAACAAATAATAACATTTTAATTTGTAAGAAAATTCTTTTTTACTATTGCCTACCACAATGCAAGATTGTTGTAGGTACATTTTCAATTAAGAAAAAAACATTAAACCTAAAAAAAAAGAAATTAAGTTCATGTTAATTATTGGGTCAAACATTAAAAGGTTATTAGTAAGAAAGCAATAGAAGACTTGGTCGTTGATGCCTCCTTCAAAATGTCAACATTCTCTCCACCAAGTTTGACCATCTTTCTTCCTTCCTACTTTTCTAGATTCCAACTTTAGATTTTTCTCAACAATTTATTCCAAAGTAAACGCCATTAGACATTAAGTAACAAGTCACTATCATTTTAAATAAATTTAATAAATTCAATTAATTTTCAAATTAAGTGATTAAGTTGTCATCAAAGTATCAGAAATTGAAGTTGTCACCCAAGCATCTGCGGTTCGATCCCTAACTACGACGTATTTGTAGAAAATTTCCTCTAAATAGAGAACGCAATCATAGGATGCTTGGTGTCTGGGCTGGCCGTTACGTGCACTTTCTGATTTACTTTGGTGACCGGTGGGAAACTTCCGTGGAGTCGGACCGATCACCTCTAAGGATAATCAATAAGGTTAACTAGGATTTATTATTTTTCAGAAATTGAAAATAAAGAGCTAAAGGGTACGATCACCGACTCGGTGAGAGTTCTCGGCCAAGGTTTACAGGGTTTATATTGCGACCCTTGCTCGCGCTTCGATCTCCAGTTACGACGTATTTATAAAAATTTTCTTCTAAATAGAGAACGCAATCATAGGATACTGGGTGTCTGGGCTGGCCGTTACATGCACTTCCCGATTTACTTTGGTGATCGATAGGAAACTTCCGTGGAGTCGGACCGATCACCTCTAGAGATAATCAATCAGGTTAATTAGGATTTATCATTTTTCAGAAATTGAAAATAAAGAGCTAAAGAGTACGGTCACCGACTCGGTGAGAGTTCTCCGCCAAGGTTTACTGGGTTTATATTGCGACCCTTGCTCGCGCTTCCTCTCTTCGAAATCGTCTCGTTCGTCTTCGATCGACCGATCGCTCGATCATAATCAGGTTTCTCATCTGTTTCGACTCTGATTTGGGGCGGAAAGTGTTCGATTTGGAGTCGGAGAGCATGCCGGATCGCATCCTGGGGTGTTTCCAGGGCCGGGAGGCTGCGGGGCCGCCGCCGACGGCGGCAGCGACGCCGAGCCTGACGACGTCTGTGTTCGAGACTCGTTTCGGGGTCGCCTGTCTCACCTGGACCCGTACCACCTTCGGCGTCTCCCTCCGCTCCGTGCTCCGCTTCTATGCCGAGGAGGAGGAGGAGGAGGAGGTGGTTTCGTTTCACATCCGGCCGTGGTTGCTATGGAAGCGGCGGGGGAAGCGGGGGTTTCACCTCAAGGACCATCGCCACATCGACTTCGCTTGGGACCTCAAGCGCGCGAGCTTCCCTCCGGGAGGAGGCCCGGAGCCGGTCTCCGGGTACTTCGTCGCCGCATTCCTCGACGGCGCGATGTTCCTCGTCGCCGGGGATCTCGCCGACGCGGCCCACAGGAAGTTCAAAGCTGATCCGCCGCAAAACCCCCTGACTTCGCCACCGATCTCGAGGAGGGAGCAGGTGGCGTTGGTGGACCACGGCGGGCGGAGTTCCTACCGCACTAGGGCCAGGTTCGGCGGCCAGGACCATGAGATCTCGATCGATCTGGAGGCAAAGGAGAAGGGCCGGGAGGCCGCGATGTCTGTGGAGATCGACGGGGAGCGGATCCTGCTGGTGCGCCGCCTCCGGTGGAAGTTCCGGGGGAGCGAGAAGGTCGCACTTGGCGGCAGCAAGATCCAAGTCTCTTGGGACCTCCACAGCTGGTTCTTTCAGGCCAAGGACAAAGGGGCCGCCACTGGCGGCGCAGCGGAGATGGGGCATGCCGTGTTTCTGCTCCGCTTCGAGGAGGAGGAGGAGGAGGAAGAAGAGCAAATCGGAACCGAGGGCTATAATGGGAAGAACTGGAACACCGAACGGAGCAGAAGCAGCGGCGACGGCGACAGTTGGGAGAGGCGTAGAGGGAGGAGGATGCTGAGGAAGACAGACTCCTCTTCGTCGTCGTCAATGTCGTCGGCGTCAACGGCCAGCACTTTGACGGTGATGGAGTGGGCGAGCCCGGAGGAGGAGGAGCTACGGTGGGCGGAGGGCTTCTCGCTCTTGGTCGACGCATGGAAAAGCTGGTGACAACGTGGCAATTGGTTCTTGATTTTTTTTTACTTTTCTTTTATTTTACTTTGGTTGAATTTATATTAAAATTATTGTTTGAAATGGCAAAGTGGATTAATTAATTCTTTTTGTAATTACAAATTTGTGTATTCGTTTGGATCTGCTGAATAAGTTAGAGTGATATGTAATTGCGTATTAGTTTTGTAATTAGTCATAATTTTGTGTTTGGTTATGCTTATTTGACCGTTAGTTCATGGATTTCTTGAGTATTTTTATTATTATTTGGTTAAAGAAAAAAATATGTCAGAAAATAAATATAAAAGTTAATTAAGCGTTTTTGATATTTTTTTAAAGATGAATACGTGAAATGGAAAATTGTCTCTTTTTTTTTAGGTTTAAGTTATAAAAAAGTTGTTTGTCACAATAGACTCCCGTCACAAATTTGTGATGAGAATCTGTACCGTTCGATTTTAAAATTAAGATTAAATCTAGGTCGTAGATTGAATGAATGATTTGCTTTAAGATTTAGGGTTTAGAGTTTAGGGTTTAGGAGTTTAGCGATCAGCCGTTGATTTTAAAATCGAACGATCCATATTTTCGTCACAAATTTGTGACGGAAGTCTATTGCGACAAGGATCCCAACTGACAACCAAAGACAAGTCAAAGAAGTTGCGTTTAGCCGTGTCAACTGATAGACCGAATCAACTGGTTAATTGCACCTTTCTCACGTGTTGAATCAAAATTGAATCTAACGCAAAGATTCTCAAAGTGCCGAGAATTGAACGTAGTCGTCAAAGATGAGAAGCTTCCTAGGTGAGAAGCAAGGGCCGCCCGTGGTTACCTTGAGGTGGACTCTATTTACAATTCAAAGTCAACAAGGAGAAGCAAGAATTTTTTTTTTAACAAGAGATTTTGACTTAGAAAAGGTCAAACAAAATCCAATAAATTGATTAAGATTTCTATACGATAATCTTGAGAAGGAGCACATTGGATTCCCAACCCCTGTAAATTGTCTCTTTAAATCTTTCACATGTTTCAAATCTGCCTCAGATTGATTCACTATGATCTCGACAGGATTCTATCTCTAGATTTAAGCACTAACTCATCGATCTTCTTCCCTGGAATTCGCATAAAAATTAAGCGGAAAAAATTGTAAGATATTAAATCAAAACAATAGTGCTGAACAAGGGACCTGAACTATGATCTTCGCCGGCGTCTGTCTCCTCTTTCTCCTCCCTGGCTCCGATTCTGCCTGACGGTCGCAGCCCCATGGAACGAGAAGAGCAATTGAGGAGAATGACCAGAGGGAAGACCGCCGCCGCCGTCGCCGGTGGCAGAGGTAACGGAAACAGAGGAGGGATGCATGAAAGCGCGAGAAAAGCTCCCGTCTTTTCTCTCTCTCCTCGTTCTCTGGCGTCGCGGCGCAGAAGAAGAGCACTTCACCATGTTCCCGACCACAGAGAATATCACCACCTCCGTCGCCGGCGGCGGCACTGGAAACAGAGGAGGGACGCAAGCGCAAGATAATCTCTCCCGCATTTCTCTATCCTCTCGTTCTCCGCCGTCTCCACCTTCGTCGTCTTCGCCGCCGCCGCCGCGCAGAAGGAGAGGATGTATTGAACGGCGGGAGGAAGCGCAAGGGCGGCGTAGGCCGGAGAGAAGCCATCGACCAACGGTTTCCCTCGCTGGAAACTAGGGAATCTATTGATCGATTGAATAGTTAGATATCGAATCTCGTATTTTGATTTTTTTTAATAAAAAAGGCTGAATAATATTAAACGGGCAAACCAGACCCTCGTCCAATCTCACCTCGCCCGTCCATTCTTGCTAGGGTTTTTGGCGCGGGCGTCTCGCCAACGCCCTCTCTCAGCCTTCCTTCTTCTCCTCCTCCTCCCCTCGGCCTCCATCAGTTCCTTCCTTTCGACCGTGGTTGCTTGAACCCGGCGCGAACATCGGGAGCCATAGTGATAGGGTTTCCACCCACGTAGACGTTCGGGGGGCGCCTCTCTCCTTCCCCTTCCTGTCCCTGGCTATCATCTTGCCTCCGCCACGCCGTCTCCTGCCCGCTGCGGTCCTCGCACACTCGTCCCGACGCGTGCTGGGAACGGTATTTTGTGATTAGATGTTGGGATGAAACTATAGTTCCTATCATGATAGGAACCCGCGTTTTATCTTGTTATAAGGTTCACTCTACCATCTTTTGTGATTTTTAAATTGTGTTGTTTTGGCATTCCTTTAAGCAGAGTCACTGTCAATTGAAGCAGCGAATGCATTTACTTCTGATGCAATTGAACATTTCTAACATCCACATTCTTCAAAATTTTGGTTGGAGTTATTTTACCAATTTTATGAAGAAGGCTTTCCCTGTTGCTTGCCTGCTTACAAATCTTATTTATTTTTCTCCAAAATCTAATTAACATTTGAGTTTGTTGGTGCACATGATAGTTCTTTATAATAATTAACAGTTCAAAGGTGCTAGTTGCCAGATTGTCTTATGCTAGTTTGGTCTCCATACAAAAGGAGAGGCACCTGACAAAACAGCTATTTGTCAATTTAATTGAGAGCTTGCTGAAATCTGCATCCTTCTATAGTTATTTGATAGTTATTTTTTGTGTCAGTGTTATGAATTGTGAGTGATTTTGCTGAAGCTTGTTTAAGAGTCCTCTTTCTCGAGAATCTGCAATATAATTATGAGCTCTCTATCTGCAAAATTTTGCAAAGCATTATCATTATGATTTAGTGTCATTGTATTTGGTTATGAATTACAGTAAATTGAGTTATTTCTGAATAGTTATAAATATTTGCATAGCAATATCTTCTTGTTGTATCCTCATTATTCAAATTTATACATTTTGATTAACATTTTAAATACTCATTATTTTTTGCTCTTAGATAATTTGGATTTGTGGGAACATTTATCTACTGCAATTGCAAACCTGGGATTTGCTGGTTCTTTGATTGCTGAATCCTGTGTGAAATTTTTAGTTCCATGCATTCATGTTGCTACAGAGGCTAGGGATGCTTCTGCAAGAATGTTCAGCAAAGAAGGCTTTCAGACTTGGCGTTGCACTCCATGCTTCAGTCGTCAAGAATGGTGTGGAGTCTGACCTCTTTCTTTCAAACCATCTAATCAATATGTATGCCAAGTGCAAAGATTTTGAATCTTCAAATTGTATATTTGATCACATGCCAATTAGAAACATAGTATCATGGTCAGCTCTGATTGCCGGGTATGATCAAGCCAGTAACCCAACCATTGCTTTGAATCTGTTTGCTCAAATGCCATTTCAGCCCAATGAATATATCTATGGAAGCATTATTAGTGCTTGTGCAACCCTTTTTGCCCTGGCACAGGGTAGACAGGTGCATGGTCAATCATTAAAAAATGGGTATGAAGGCATATCCTTTGTCTATAACTCTTTGATGTCAATGTACGTAAAATGTGATTGCATTGATGATGCTCTATGCATCTTTAGAAGTATCTCGAAACCAAATTCTATCTCTTACAATGCAATGATCACAGGATTTGCTGAGAAGTTCAAACTAGAAAAGAGTTTGGAGCTATTCAGACTTATGAACCAGCAAGGTTTGCATCCAGATGAGTTTTCTTATGTGGCTCTGCTAGGAATATGCTCTTCTGTGGGTGATTTGGTAGTAGGCCTTGGATTGCACTGCCAGACACTCAAGCAGGGTCTTGACACCACAGCTTTTGTTGGAAATGTTATCTTAAAGATGTACTCAGTATGCAATTTATCTGAAGAGGTAGAGAAAGCTTTTATGTCAATCAATAATAAGGATATCATAACATATAACACTTATATTGATGCATGCTCCAATTGTCAGGAGCATATGAAGGGGTTGATGTTGTATAGAGAGATGACTGTAATGGAGAATAACTCTAGTTTAAGTCCTGACGCATTCACCACGGCTAGTGCTTTGGCTATATGTGCAGAACTTGCTTCATTTCACTCTGGAGGTCAGATTCATGCCCATTTAATAAGAACTTGGATGAATCTTGACATAGTCCTTTTTAATGCTCTCATTAACATGTATGCTAAGTGTGGCTGTAGCAGATATGCTAAGCACGTGTTTGATTTGATGCCAAATAAGAATGTGATATCTTATAACACAATCATTTCTGGGCTTGGGAACCATGGGTGTGCAATGACCACTTTGGAAATTTTTGAGCAGATGAAACGTGAAGGATTCATTCCCGAGTCTGTCACATTCATTGGACTTTTAACAGCTTGCAGCCATGCTGGCCTAGTTGATGAAGGTTTGACATTATTTAATTCAATGGAGGAAACATATGGAATATGTCCTGAAATTGAACACTTATCTTGCTTGATTGATATGTTGGGTCGATCTGGGAGATTGCTAGAGGCTGAGGATTACATTAAAATGTCTCCCTATCAGAATGACTATGTGATATGGGGCAACTTGCTTTCCTCATGCCGCCTTCATAAAGATGTTGCTGTTGGAGAACGGGTAGCTATTAAGCTATTGGAACTTCAACCGAGCACTAGTTCACCGTATGTTCTCTTGGCAAATTTATATGCATCAGATGGAAAGTGGGAGGGAGCTGCTGAAGCTAGAAAATTGTTAAGATATAGTAGGGTGAAGAAGGAGCCTGGTTATAGTTTGATAGAAGTAAAAGGAATGACAGAAAAGTTCACAGTTGGTGATTTTTCACACGACCAGATTGGAGAAATTGTAGCAACATTGGACAGCTTACACTGGATAACAGGAAAGGTTCATGAGTACAATAACTACATTCCTTTGATAACAAGGGACCTGCAGGTGCTTATCAAATAGACCATGGAATCAATGTTAATTATCATTCGGTCCAATTTCTGCAGAGCATGTTAATGTCAAAACCAGAGTCGAAGTCAATTAAGGTTCCTGATACTGAGAATATTGTTGAAAAGGGGAAGAGGCTCCCTTCAAAATCAGACAATTAATCTGCATAAGATTTGAGAAGGTTTGCAAACTGATATGTATCCCGCTAGTGGGTTGCTGTCTGCGAGTGTTGATGCTCTTAAAATTATTTGCTGGAAACATCCCCAGCAATCAGAATTATGGGATGGATAATGCATATCAGATGCAGTGACAGTCAATTAAGACTGTCCATATGGTGCTGCATAAGAGGCATTTGGAGGATGCAAGAAAGGAAGGGAGGCTAGTAAAGCTATTGCTGCTCTTTGTCAAGTTTGTGCCACTGATTAATTGATATCAAACTTCATTATTCCCCTGCAGGTAAATTGAGGAAACATATGTTTTTCTCATGCAAGATCTTTGTCTGTAATGAAGAAATGCTGCCCCTTTTTTTTAATATATCAACTGAAAAAAACATCGTATGTTAGCAATAATAATTTCTCGGTATGCAGCACAATTTAAATATTGCTTGTTATGGTCTTTTTGGGGGTCAACCATAGGATTTTGAAGTTCAATTGTAAAACACTTGGACAAATGCTGTTCCTTTATTTGTTTTAAGAATCAGATCTGCAAGTGATTCAGTAGCTTAACTGTCCCCAAAGCTGGTGCTACCTGAATTCCTCCACAATCCAACTGTACTGACTTTGTTTTTGATTCCTAGGTTAATGATTGAAATGACTGCTTCTGTTTTTGAAACTCTGGCTGATAATCTCTTCTTATATTTTCCCCATTGGTTTTATTAGTTGATGTTGATCACATGTTGGTTACTTGTGATTTCAGGAAAATCATATTTCGTGTGCCCATGGGAGAAAATTCATTGTTCTATCGGCTAGGAGACCAAACTTGCAGGTTAGTTTTATTCTCTCTGGGTTGTTGTGGTTACTTGTGTTCTGTAGCACTTTGTGATCAGTGTTCTGTGATCTTGTTAGGAGACCAAACTTCCATCATTCCTCAATTACATTTCAACATGGCTTCTCAACTATTAATACTTGTTGTTTTGATGCAAATTTTATTGATTATTGTTAATCTTTACTTATAAAATTATTGTCGAATGTAATTTTATATGATAATAGCTAGAGGTGTTCATGCAAGTTCCTTGGTGCTCTTCTGTAATTTTATATGATAATAGCTAGGATGGAATCCGCTATCCTAGCAGTCTCACACGGTCCGTCCCACGACCATTTGTGAGAAAGTAAATCGAAAAATTGTAGTTGATCATGACGGAGGATGGTATTGCTCGGCTTCGTCGAGATTCGAATCAAGTTCTTTGGTGCTCAAACCAAGCATAAGGGTGCTGTCAAAATTATCAAAATTCCTACAAAATTAAGTTGTAGAAGTGGGCATCCATTTGGAAAAATGAGACATCGAATTAATCATTTGTTCTTATTTTAAAACTATCTAGTAAGTTGATAAATTGTACAAACCTTTCCCACTCAGTTGAAAGATTCTTCCTGTCATTTTATTTTATTTTTTCTACTTTCTTTTTTCTTTGCAGAAACTTTCCTATTGTTTTTTTTTATTTTGAAGTTAAATATCATTTCAAAAATTTTGTGGCAGTAATGAATGTTATCGGCCTAATGATTTGAATTGAAGAAACTAAAAAGAAAAATTGAGAAATTAAATGAATAGCCACGATCAAGATTGGCTATATAACTTTATATTTAGTCGAAAGGCAGGCGATAAACCGTATTCGAAACTGGTTGTTTAATTTTATATTCATCTGAAAGTTGGAAATTTAAAAATTAATTTAAAATAAATAAAAAAACAGCCAAATGAAGCGGTCTTCCAAACAGAAAATTTTTCTGATCGATAAAAAGGTAGTTTCTAACTGCTTCATGATAGTGATAATAAATCTTCATGAACCGAAGCTTTAATTCATCTATTGTAATACATTGTTGTTTTACCAAAACATTAAAACGACAATGAATTCTAGCAAATGAATAAAAAAATCTATGACAATTTCTTCAAATACTAGTAGATCAAATATCATATACTAATAATAAACGACCAAATGCTACGAAACGGAGGTAAATAGCAACGATAGCATTACTAAAGAGTTCACAATAATAAATGTTAATGTTCAACGTAGTTATCAAAAACAGCCGAAGCAGCAGATAAAAAAAAATACACTTGAAGCTCTACTTGATGGCACATCTGTGCTTCTCTAGCTACTCTTCAGGGATTTCTCTAAGCGATAAGTCTCAAGAACAGGGGAGTACCAATTACACAAAAATGCAACTAAACAACCACAAAACAAGGGGGAATCGATCGGTGACCAACACATACAACAAAAAATTCATTGTCAACCTTGTCAACATATCCTGAAGGGTTGGTTCGCTGATTGTGCGGTCTCAAACTTTGCCTTGAAATTCTGTCGTGCTTTTTGGTTGGCAGTCTGTTGGAATAGGTTAGGTCCGTCGAAAGACTGTAGGGATTTTCTTAACTTCTTTCGTTTGCCACGGTCGTATTCCTCATCCCTGAGATAAGTTGTGAAAGTGAATTAGGAAAGGAAACAACAGAGTTGCTGCAGGTTTAATGTTAGAGGCTACAACTTAGCAACAGCAATTTTATCTAGGAATCTATTATTTGTTATGTCCTACTTACATGAAAACGTGTCAAGTTCAACCACCAACCAAAAATATTTAACCCAAATTAATAGTAACTCTCGTACCTAAGATTTAAAGCTTATTGATTACCTCACAACTTACAATATGAGAGTAAAATAGAGTGCCACAATATTCCTACTCAAGGTTTGATGGGACATCAACATCCAAAGTGCAATTATTGCCTAGAATCATCGCTAATCAGCAGCATATGAGGCCCAATGGTATCTATACCATCAAAGTAACCTTTTCCAGCACTTTACCATGCCTAAGATTAGGTTGCTTTGGTACAAATTGTCACGAATTGCTTAGATGGGAGAACTAATCCCATTCAAGTTCAACTAATGGCTTGCTCAAGAATAGTTCACACACCTAACCCAGTAAAGCTTCCTTTTTAGTCTACAACATACCATGTGAGATTTAATTGGGGTGCCACAGCATAATTTGTCTAATTATAACTGAACTTCTCAGATATAGTTCAATTGGTTAGATTATTACAAGAAAGAAAATTTGATTTAATAATCAGGATTAAGGAAAGATTTAAGATACACAAACTTCAACATTTTTGAATGAAATAACTACCAAAGAAAAAAATCCGGTTTTACTTCAACGTTCAGACTGAAGCAATGCACAAACGTATAACTAAACAAGTGTTGCAAGATCATCCTTTTGAATGAAAACACAACCAAAGAAATAAGCATGGAGCTAATGAGTAGGTCACTTTTTCTGTGGGAATAAATTATACTGCATAATCAAGGCAAAGAACCTTACCATTCATCTAATACATAGCCGATACTGGTACTTCTCGAACTTTCTAAACCACTCTGCCCTAATTTAGGCAATTTAGCATCATCCCATCTAGGAACTGCATGCCAAAAGGTAGCCAATAATTAATACATTGCAATGCGACCAAATTGCAAAAAACAAGCACAACCAGATTGCAGGATGTTGATACTCACCAGAAATCTCCAAACCCATCATAAGCATATTCCTAAAATCTTTCTGCGACCTTTCTTGGTCACCAGCAAAGGTGATTCTCGAGTTAACTGATTTTTCGGTGGGATTTGAGCTAATTCTTGGCAACTCGGGGGCAAAAATCACATCTTTCCCATTCACCTCTTCATTTTCAACACTGAACCTTGAATTAAGTGATTTTATGGCGGAATCTGAGCTAGCTATTGGCAACTCAGGGGCAAGCGTCTCATCTGTTTCAGTTACCTCTTCCTTTTTGTCTGCATGATCAAATGATTCATTGCAGTAGTCCCTGATCTTCATAGCATGGCCAGTACTTACATTGATCATTTCAGATTGAGAGCATTTTGATGAACCCTTAGATGCAGAAACATTATTAATGGCCTCAGACGTGGACAAAGCCTGATCTTTTTGACGGGCACACTTATATTTTTGTGAATCTTTTAATCTTAAATGGAATTTTTTGTTTTTCTTAGATCTTTGGATCACGGACAGGCTTAAAGAAGCAAGAAATGAATGATGGCGACCAAAAGGCAGGCCCTTCTGGGCATATTTAGCAAGCCTCCTCAGTTTCATGGGATTATGTAGTTTCTTCAACATTTTGACTGAAGCAGCAAGATTCTCCCGTTTAGCATTGCCATCTTCAGATTGCAGATTAGATGAGTGTCCATTTTGATGTGCACATTGGAGTGGACGACCAGAAGCATGGGATCTTTCATCTTCACCATCAACATGCTGGGGGAGATCAGAGAAGCTTTTTTCAACAGTATCTTGGAACAGACCCTTATCTGCCATGGAAACTTCATCCACCTCCTTCAAAACCTTTTCAACAGGAAGCTTCACTGGACTTTTAGACAATGATGCAGATGATGTTGTTTGCTGCAATCCTTTCTTAATGGAACTTCTGTCTTTCAAAGTGGAAATTTTCACTCCAATTACCTGGCTATTATTTTGTAGTTCAGGAATTTTATTTTTAGGAGTGCCACCATTCAGCAAGGGAGATATCGTTTGTGTTAAAAGTTCATTTGACGAAACTTTTATAGCTGAAGCAGATTGAGCAACAGCACTAGAAGTTTGCAATTGGGCAGAGGTGGGTTCCATAGGACTGTGGTATTTTTCTGTGAAACCATTTTGAACAACACCATTCAAAACCAAGGATGACTGGGGAATCAATTTCTTTCCATTTTGATTAACACTGTCTTTGCAGAACGAATTTTCAAATCCCTTGGGTATAGAACTTCTGTTCCGTACATAAAATAACATATATGCTTTCTGTGCCAAAACAGTCTTCTCACTTACCTGGCGTACCTGCAAATGAAAGCTTGACTAATGGATAGAGGAACTCATTTACCATGGGTATAAAAATATACAAACTGCATCTTACTCATGATTTAAAAAAAAAATGCAAAAACTATGCAAATTATTGTGGTCATGTGTTGTACTTTTTCCCATTTTCCACATTATCCTCTCAATTCAAACAGTTTGAACATCCAACTTTCAAATATGTTCCCAAGACATGTAACTTCATCCTCCTACCCCCTAAAAGGATAGAACAGATAGATCTTTATAGATTCCACTGCTTTGCTTCCACTTAGATGCCTCTTACTATGACGAACTGTACATGTTTTCCACATTTACAAGTAGAAGCAGGGGAATTTTTTTTGTTAGTTTCTTTTAATTTTTCGTAAGTAGCATGGAAATTTAGAATTCAATCACATAAGTGTATTTTCAGAAACTTTAATTATCCTAGATTGCAAATTACGCCACATTGGTGGAATGAGAAGTTGTAAAACCTGATTATCATCCAGAGAATGCCACAAGCCACTTGAGGTACGAACATAACAATAATAGTGTCCAGAGCGGGTACTCCACCCTGCATGTACTAATACACCATAAAGTGTATATTTTAGATTTCCACCCTGAAATTTTCAATAGGGCAACAGATTAGAAAAGAAAGCACTAGCCTCTTAAATATGTAGTTAATAGACAATTTCTTTATATTTTGACTACCTGTTGATCGCTGACAAAAGGTTTTAAATCCAAACTTGGTTCAAATTCCACTTTTTTGTCAATCTTTTGACCAGGATCATGAGAATAAAAACGCTTGAGATGAATGCTAAGAACATGAGGAGCCTTGTAAATGGTAAGTTGCTTGAGGGCCCTGACTTTCTCCTTGCAGTTTTGGCACTGGTATTGCTTCTGACCTCCATCTAATTGCTCCACCTTGGTGTAATGGGCAAGTGCCTTCAGCAAAGAGTCAGCCTTCACTATTTCAAGACTCAAGTCTAAGAAGGGATCAAACTTATTAGAAGAGTAGCTACACTGCATGCATTTAACCTGCAACATGTTGTAGATGAATGCAGTTACGTATATCAGGTACACAAGAACCAAATTATTGCATTAGAATTTTGTATAATTAAAGACATACGAGAAAAAGCATTAAAAGAAACACTTATCATTTGAATTTACCATAATGTTTGACAAGTATGGAAGATATGCATACTAAAATTACACATTTATACATCTTTTTACTCAGCTCAAAATTTTGGAACAAGTACACAGCCAGAGAATTAGATATTCTATATATGCGATAATATGTGCCCTTATTCAATAGATTTCATGTGCTTGGTTTGAAAACCCAAATCTAGTTGTGTATGCACACCTACACACTCACACATGGAGTGTTAAAAATATGATAAATGTATAAATCCATTTTTCCTAATATCGTGAGCTTATGGGATAAGTGATCAACCAATCAAATGAAATAAAAAGCAACGAGGATAATTCTAAATTAACTCATTAATCCACAGTTCAACATATCAAGGCTAGTCTAACCTGAGTGCTAAAAGAGGAAAAAAGTATTGTATATTATTTGCAAAGTGAAAGGATTTCTCATGTATATAAAAAGCTTTACAAGGATCAAACTCATATCCATCAAAAAGTATTACACTACGGCCTTCCCATGCCCATGAAGTATGCAAAATACATGTTTGACGACTCCACAAGTATCGGACCATCTCAAATAAGATTTTGCTCACATAATATTTCAGATCCAAAAAATGCATAAGCATTTAGATTTTGGCTCAAACATAAATATGCCTTCAGATTGGTTCTCTAAGATAAATTTCTCCTTTAGTGAGGTATTTCCTAAGATTTACCATATACTCAAGATTGCAAAGATATCATCAAGAGTGCTGATATATAGTTACCTGACTCTGCAATCGACCACCAAATATCTTATGAACCAAGCTTTTTTCATAGGCACTGGGGGACTCACTTGGTACTCCAGATGGTAAACAGCACTTATGCATTGATTCTAGTAAGTTAACCATATACTCATGAGCATCTTCTTGTCTTGAATTTCGAAAACTGCGTGATACACCTGATTATTAATAGTTAAGGTTTTTGATTTAAAGCAAACACAAGCAATCCTATCAAACATGATGGTTTCAGCATTTACAGTCATTAAGTAGAGAGTTTAATCAACATATGAATTCAACAAAAAGCTACATATGAGAAATATACATAAACATGTAACAAACGAAGGATACAACGCAAGTTCTTAACAAGATGTGAAGGTGAAACTATCTTTCCACTTGATTGCAAAGCAGTAATGACATGATTCTGAAGGGCACACATAGCACAAAATCCAGCAGTATGACCTGCAGTAAGGAATATCAAAACTTTAGGACAAAATAGTTTCAAAAGTACTCCAAAAACAAGATAGTTGCATAATGTGTTACCGAGCAAACAATACATGAATTCGTCTATACATATAAGTCAACAGTACAACGGTTGTATGAAAATATGCCCGAAGAGAGGCACTTTCTTGGTTTATGGAAATATGCACAAAACAAACAAAACGCATTTCCGAAGAGAGTCACTTTCTTGGTTTACATTTTCCACTGAATGGAAAGCACTTTCTTGGTTTTGTGAAAATATGCACAAAACAAACAACTGAATGGAAACTTACAAGAAGATTTATGCTTTCCACTTTGCAAATAAGCTGCAAAAGGCTCAGTGTATGTAAGGCACTGAAGAACCGAATTAAGAAAACAAGTATTGCCGAGATTGGCCAGACCAGCACCCTGTAAGATAATCCAAATGAAATAGTTAGGTAATTCAGAAACTAGGAAAATGTACAGCTTAATGAACTATACTCTTAAAACGCTAACTAAACCAACACTCAACCTGCCCTAGTAAAATTAATGTAGAATGATTAAGGAGAAAAATATAGTGATAGAAGTGTTTTCAACGAATGTGGAAAGAGGTTAAGATCAAATAACACAAAACCATCTATCACAGTTGGTACCGGTCAGAACTTTGAAAGAAAACTTACTAGAACATGTAGAGTAAAAGGAATATTTTTGACGATGAGAGAAATTTTCCATATTTACTCCCAGATGATAAAAGATCTATCAGCCAAATTCCACGGGAATCAAACTTACTATCCTCCGGAAGGTGATCCTACAGCTAAGCTCTGGATCGAATCCAAACTCGTAAAACTCCGCCTCCACCGATCGATTCCCCTTCGACGGCATGGAATCTCCTCCGATTCTCTCCGCAGATGTACCGAGACCCGAGCTGGGGTTCAGGGTCACGATGCGGAAATCCCCGTCGGGGAAAGAACACAACGGCTTCCGGGCGGGATGGAACTCGATCCTCCTATGGAACAAGGCTTCCACTTGAGCCGTGACGGAGATGGCGGCTCCTTCCTGCATATTGTCCGGCAAGGACGTCTCCTCCACCATCGCGAGAAGAGATGGAGCCTGAGATCGCGGAAGCCGAGGAAGGGGAAGGAGAGAAGGATAGGAGAGGAGATGAAAGCGAGGAGGGAAGGGATCAGGTTTTCTAAGATCTTTTTGAGCTTCGCCGCCCTCGTCGTCCCTGCTCTTTTCTTCGTTATCGCCTCCCCGCCGCCGTCCCCGCTAGGTGCGTCGGGTATAAAACCCTCCTCTTGGGTGTCAATTCGCAGGGTGAGTCGGATGGGTTCAGATCGGTCAATCGCAGGGTGCGTCGGATGGATTCTGGTTGGGTCAAATCGGATCGAAATAAAATTATTATAAAAAAATTCGAATCTGAATTCAACTCAGAAATCTTACATCCGAATTCGAACCTATATAATCAAACCAATTCGAATAAATCTAATTTTTTTAAATTTTTTTTGATAATTTTTCATTTTAATCTTAATATTTTATCATTATCATACTATCATTATATAAAATATCTTAATTTTTAAAATAAAATTTAATTTATCTCTAAAAAATCCTCTAAACCTTAAATTCGAATCAACCCAAATCCAACTTGAATCCAAATCCGAAAATCCTTAATCCTAACTTGATATTTTTCGGATCAATTTGGCTCGGATTGTCAGATCGGGTACAATTTTTTGACCTCTCCTACTCCTACGTAAGGATTGGATGGTCATTGCTTTTCTGTGTGTCCGTTTATGTGATGAAAGATGGATGTAGATAGAGTTGAGTATTCGGTTAAAATCGAATTAAACTGAATTAATTAAAATTAAACAAACTAAATTTTTTTGAACTAATGAAATCGATCAAATTTTCTAATAAAAATCAAACAAAGTGAACCAATAAAATATCAGACAAAATTGAATTAATCAAAATTTTTAAGTAATATGAGAAATTTATCAATTAATTAGAGATTTTTAAATTCACTTATTTAAAAATTTACTGATTAATTTTCCATTTTAGATTATTCAGTTTAACTGCACAATAAAATCAAAACCAAATTAACCTATATAATTCAATTTATAAGAAAAAATAAAATTCTGAAATAACCAAACTCAATTTTTTAATTCGATCTGTTCGATTAATTTGTTCAATTTAATTGAACTTTTACTCACCCCCCACACATAAAGATTTAACGGTTGTTACTTGAGCAAATGCAATGGAAGATTGTTACTGTCCGTTTTCTTGATGAGAAAAGGGCGCACACCCAGCTTAAGGATTGGGGAGGGTTTTCTTGAACGATATGGCTCGCCACCCCTCATCATCTTTGCTCTCTTCTTCATTTCTTTGCCTCCTATAACCGTCTAACACTCGGTGTGTGGGGTATAAACTCTACACCCAGGGCCGGCTTTAGGCATAGGCCACTAAGGCCTATGCCTAGGGCCCCAATAAAAATTAGGGCCCATTTTTAATATATTAATTATTATATTTGAGAGAATAAAAAATTATTAAAATAGTTTTATTGGAGTTTGTAGAAGTTTGGATTGGTCATTGATTTTTAAAGATTTTGATATGATTATAATATATTTAATATTTCTCAATTCTCAAAATTCTAATTTATTAGTTTCTTTATATTCCTTTTCTTCCTTCCCTATTAACTTAATAACCTATGTTGCCCAACTTCAAATAGCTTACTCATTTGATAACTTATTTTCTCTCCTCAAGACATTTCCGAGGTCATCACAAGGGGTGCAAAGAAAAAAACGATCAGAATTAAGATCCTTTATTACAAATTTTTCGATGATCTTAAGACCTAAAAGTATCACCTTCCTCATTTCCTTATCAAATCTTATTTTTATGCTTTTGTTAATTTCTCATTTTCTTATCAATGATTTATGTTATAAACTTGACAGTTCACATTAGAAAAATTAAAAATTTTAAATTTGTTATGTCACTTGTGATTTATCTTTATATTTCATCTTTATTCTGAATATTTCATCTTTATTCTTAAAATTTTAGATTTTTTATTCTGAATATTTCATCTTTATTACTAAATTACTCTCATATTTTAATTACGGTGAAATTTCATCAATATAATAATTCTAGTTTCAAATTTCGCAGATCATTTGTCGAATTTTGAAATATCATCGGATTAAAATTATAAGATATAAATTAGATTTTATTATTATTTAATTTTAAAATATTTTTATTTTCATAAAATAGTAGGGACTTATATTATTATTATTATCATTTGAATATAAATATGTTTGTTAAAAATATGATTTTAAATATATAAAAAATTTAAAAAAAATATTATTAAAATTTATTATTTTGCCTAGGGCCCCTTATAGGCTTGAGCCGCCCCTGTCTACACCATGTAAGGATTGGACGGTCATTGCTTTTATGTGAGGGTTATAAATTCACTTACTTAGAAATTTATTAATTATTTTCTTTATTTTGAATTATTCAATTTGAGGTTTTGGCTTTTGTATATTGAACTTGGATGTAATAGATTATTACTACAACTTTTGTAAACTTAACTTGACTGTAATGGATTATTACTACAACTTTTGTAGACTTAAATTGGATGTAATGGATTATGTACTTTCATGGTAAATATAGACAATGATTTTGTATATGAAAAATATAATAATTTTATTTATTACTAAAAATATGTATTTCATTTCAAAAGACAATGATTTTTTAACTATGATATAAAAAAAATAAGAAAACACTTTTTAAACGTCCTGGAATTTAAGTACTAGTTTGGAACAAAATTATAATGTTTTTTAAACGTTGCAAAATGTATTGTCGTACCCATAAAAAATAACGTTTGTTAATCATTGTCATTGCTATCATAGACAACGCTTTTTATTCGTTGCAAAAGTGTTGTCGATGTTAACAAAAATAACGCTTAAAAAACTTTGTCTTTGAGAGGTCTTTTTTACAATAGTAGATTTTACAATGTTTTTTTAGCTAGATAGATAACGTATTAAAAACGTTGTTTATTAGCTTTTTTTTTTTTCTGGTAGTGTTGGTACGTGCATTTGCTAGTTTTGAGTGGATTTGTTTTTTCTTATTCTAAATTCCAGTGGGTCTTCAAGTGAACTTTTGTTCTATTTTTATGCGCAACCGTTGACTGATCAGTTCAACGTAACTGGTTGCAATATTGTAGGGACATTTAAGACTGATTAGGGTTTCTGTTGCAGACTTTTTTTAGTTTAATGTTTTTGGTTGGTTTACACTCGTTAATATATCCAATGTTCTGTCATCTGTTAACTCTTTAGTGCTCCATTTCGTAAGATAATAATGATGCATTTTATTACCTTGATTTTTCAGGAGTTTGTGAAAGCCAATTAAGCATCCTCAACTTCATTATGCATCAAACTTGTATATGCTTCTTCAAGGAGGAAGTTAGTTTATATACAATCCTGAAATGGTTTGATATTGAAGGAGAATACAATGGCACGGCAATTGATCTTCTTGGGCCTAGCCTTGAGGACTTGTCCAATTACCGTAACAGGAAGTTCTCATCCAAAACAATGCTAATGCTTGCTGACCAAATGGTAAGCTAGTTTCTTTGTTGGTTTATTTTTGTCACAGCAGCCAAAATAATTATACTGTTTTGTATTTAATGGGAAGGATTTACATTAATTATATTTATCCTTGTTCTTTCTTTTAGGTTAACGGAATTGAGCATATGCAATGCCAGGGGATTTCTTATGGGCCTCTGCATGTCATAAAGCAAATCAGGTAGGTATCTGTATTATGTTTTTTCTTTACTTCAGCCAGATGTTTATGAATTGCTGCGATTAAGTTAAATCATCATGCTTGTTTTCTGGGCTTCAATTCATTGTTATAATTTTTTTTCATAAACTAATTAATTGCATCATGGTGATCATGTAATGCACTTCCATTTGCAGAGAAGATGATGGTTAAAGTAAATGGATTCTTGTAATAATTTAATCTTTACATAACTATTCTACCTAAAACACTTGGCAGAATTACATTAATTAGTTGTTTGGCTGCTAGATTTACAATGTTCAGAGGAGTTTCTGAGCAATTTGTTCAAATATGTATGGATTCAACGAGCATGGGATATTGGGGAACTTCAGATTTGAAATAAATTTTCACTTACAAAAAGTTAGGAGCTAGGAAATGACTACATACAGAACTCTGAAGGACTTCCATTCCTATTATCACAGATATATATAGCTAGAGTGATACCAAAATTGGAGGAGACCAAAGAGAAACACTGCTTAATATCACAAATTAAAGACGATTTAAAGATTGGATATTACTTAATGATACTCTGGCATAGAGTTCTGCTTGGGATGAGATTTATATAGCTGAGTGCAAATAGTAACATATATAAATTCTTGTATCTTATTTCTTGTTAGTGATCCCAGCTTGCTTCAACATCTCTACTTTAAGTATGCATCATATATATATACTGTAATACAAGGCACAAGGTATATTCATTAAGACTGTAAATGCCAAATGGAAGTACTTATGCAAACATTGAAGGTGCTTGCACTTTCATGGTGGTAAGCATTAATGGCTTTAGAGCAAATGAGAGAGATTGAGAAGGGGATGCACCACCTTGTGTGTGTATTCATATTTAATTTGTCTCAAATGCTATTGCTTCAACTTTTGAAATTTCAAATATTTATTATATATATATATAGTATGCAATTATTGATGTTGTCATTATTTGAAATCTTTATTAATCAAGCGCTTACACAAAACTTAAAAATAACCCTCATCTCATTCTTGTTTCCTATATACAAAGTCTATATTGAAAATATTCTTAATTTGCCATGTGCGTATATACAGTGCACAATTTCACATTGTGCCATATACATTTATTACTATATTAATCGATCCATGCATCTCCTTGTAATAGGATTATAGTTCATCCTTTAATATTTGTTTAATTTCCTAATTAACAAATGGTATTTTTATCAGTGATGTGGTAGATTCTGATTAACCTTACGTGACTGATAGTCAAGTTAAAAGTCTATAGTTAATATCGAATAGACTGTCACCTTAAGACTCGGCAACTAGGTTACTCATCCATTCAATTTCTCGGTCACTCAGCCACTTGGTCATTCGACCATTCAGTCTCTCGGTCACTCGGCCGCTTGGCTACTTGGCCATACGACCACTCAACCACTTGGCCATTCGACCACCCGATCACTTAGCCATTCGGTCATTCAGTCTCTCGGCCACTCAACCATTGGGTTATTCGGTCTCTTGGCCACTCAAAGCACTCTAATCCTTCGGCCACTCGTCCATTCAAGCACTCCAATCCTTCGGCCACCCAACAACTCAATAACTTGGGCCACCTCACTCCAAACCGAACCGAATTAATCAATTTTTTAGAAAAAATAATCAAAATTTTGAAATAATCAAACCGAATTTTTAAATTAAGTCGGTTTATCGATTTATTCGGTTTAACTGAATTTTTGTTCACCCCTATTTATTACCCATATTTATTATATGATCTTGATCCATATAGTCCCTTCTCCACTTGTCTGATGCCTCTTCATTGATGATGACAGTTAACATTGAGTTCTCGACTAACACCAATTAATTAAGATCATATATAATTAAGAACCTTATAAAACAGAAGAGAACAAAACTTCATAAGATTATCGTATGATGAATTATATTTTATATGCGTGCCCTATATATTTTGGATTGTTAAACTAAGGGGGCGTTTGGTTTGAAAAATATTTTTCATTTTCTGTTTTCCATTTTCTATTTCTAGTTTTCCATTTTCTGATCTAGTTTCAGAAAACAGAAAATGTGTTTGGTATGATATGCTGTTTTCTATTTTCTAGAAAAGAAAATTGGAAAATGCGTTTAGTTCCATAATCTAGAATTAACTGTTTTTATTAATTATATTTTTTTATTTTTTAATTAAAAATAAAGCCTATCCCAAACTAGGAATTAATTATTAAACTTTCATTAAATCCTAACTTAAAAAATAAAAAAACAAAAAATCACGACGGAGAGGAGAGAAAATCGCGATCGAAGTCACGCGAGGGCCGCGCGCGGAGGTGTCGTCGGGCCTGCGCGGCGCCTCCGGTAGCGTCGCTGGGCTCGGGCGGTGCCTCCGGTGGCATCGCCGGGCCCGAGCGGCGCCTCCGATGGCGTCGCCGGGCCCGGCCATCGCCGGATTTGAAGTGTTTTCCAGCAATTCCAATCCAGCCACGACGCACAGCGGGAGGAGAAGAGGATCAGGGCGTCGGCTCGGGGAAGAAATCCGCAGAAGGCGTCACGGATCAGAAGGCTTGCTGTCTCCAGAGGAACCAAAGGAAAAACGCCCGCTGTGCTCGTCGTCGTGGAATCGAAGGAAAAAAAATCGAAGGGAAAACGCACTACTGTAGCCGCGTTTTCCCATTTTCCATTCCCAACTGAGTTTTTAGAAAACGATGATTTATCGTTTTCTATTTTTCTGGAAAATGAATTTTCATTCTCCAGGAAATGAAATTAGAAAACACAAACCATTCAACGTTTTCTACAAAATTGGAAAAGGAAAACGGAAAACGTTGGAAAACACTCAAACCAAACGCCCCCAAATATTTCATATTTATCCTCACAAATATCTTGCAACGTTCTCTCTCTCTCTTTTCCAATAATTTTGGTTACTTTCATAATTTTCTCGTGCCAATAATTTTGACTCAAAATTGGAGATATTATCATTCCACGTCATCTCATCCACTTTATATCTCGAATGCTCATCATCTACTTGCCCCCGGTTATTTTACTGTGGATAGTAAAACATTGAAACAGACTTCCTAAATAATCACGATTTAAACCTCATTTAGAATATATTATATCTAAAGAATTTAAAGGTTAGACCGTGCGTTAAAATTTATTTGTATTTTATTCTGATAATTAATTTAAAAAAATAGTGGGACGGAATTATCACTTCTAGTCGTAAGATTTCCACATGATTGGTGAGATGTCCCCTTCTCTATTAATCTTGTCCGTGTAAGAAGATCTAGGACGTATCGACTCCTGATTCGCCAAGTACATTAAATCGAGAATGACACTTCATTAAGAGGGGCATCACATCGGCGTCAAGATTCGTGCAATGGCGGATCGAACTAATAGGAGAGAGACAGCGTTGCGGAATCCGCAGAAACATCTCCTCCTTCCCTCTCCTTCCGTGCGGTCCAACGTCTACTCGCACTGTGCGCACATGGAACCATGGTCCGCGTTCGATTTATTTATTATTTATTATTTACTTTTTACTTTTTGCCCCTCGAAGTGAGTTGAAATTGAAATTTCGTACGGGACGGAGGCGCCACACGTGCGAACGGTCAATAAAAGGAGGCGGCGAGGGAACCCTAGAATTGGGCGAGGAAGAGGATCATGGAGGAGGGGAAACCATCGGAATGGAGGCGAAGGATCGGAGGAGGATGCCAGAGATCAAGATGCTGTATACTGGTTAATTCGTCTTGCATTTGTTTGTGAATTGTTTTTTTTTTTTACTTGTTTTGCAGAGTTTGATCGAGAGGTATATTTGGGTTGACAGAAGAGAGTGAGCACGCAGCGGGGAGGGCATCATCGGCGTCGGTGCTGTCGTTGTTGCGTGCTCACTGCTCTCGCTGTCATCCCGATGATCTCTACGACGTCTACTCACCAACCCAGATCCGCAATTGATGAAAGGACGAGGAGTGTGTGTCGGTCGATCGACACGAGTTCGATCCGTTAAGATTTTATTGTATTTTAATTTTCTCTGCTCTTCCTTCGTCCTGGAGCTCCGGTGGAAGGACTGTCTTTTCTCTCAACTTGTCTTTTGTCGGGCATCTCATCATCCGATGCCATGTGAGAAGTCGCAGAGTGTGTTTCCGAGGTGCGTTCAGCATGTGATTGCATGGTGTACTTGTTTTCTAAATGTGGACTCTTTTATTTCGCCTCTTTCAGAACGAGAACTGAACTTGGGCGTCCCAGCGTGACTTTTAAGGTGAGCAGGACACATCGGGGAATGGAATTTGATGAGCTACACGTCTCTTCTAGCTACTGGCAGTGGTACGAGTTTAAAGCAGATTACTCTTCTTTGTTCCCTTTGTTATTCTGCAAAATAATCTCTCTTCGTCCGACCAAAAGAAAAACCTCTTTCCTTATGCATCCTTAAGACGGCTAACCTTATTTTGTTTTATTATATTTCTCCGTGCAGAAAGATGATGTAGTGGTCCGTAGGATTCCCCACAGGCACAGTGCTCTACAATGTCTCCAACTTGGTAACCCATCATTGTCCTTGTTTTTTTTTTCTCGTTTTTTTCGTTTTATGATTCAAAAGCACCCTCTTGTTTGTTCCTAATAGTTCTATCTTTTGATCCATGTAGCTGAGAGATATCCATCACGAGTTGGGTATAAATTCCCAGTTGTTTGTTGGAAATATTTATTCACCTGGTTGTTCATTTGCTTCTCGGTTAGATCTCTGTGGCTCTGAGAAACATCCATGAAACTTTGGTGAGGAGGGCCATTGCTACGGCAGTGGATATTCGAGCTAGAAAAATTATTAATAGAGCAGCTCAGAGGACATATATATTTTCTCATTGGGGGTAAGGATCAAACTTCTTGTGGCTCCTTTAGTCATGCATGCTTATAATAAATAACTGTATTGCTATATATAATGATGTTGTTCTTAATAGATCTGGATTCAAATCTTTATTCCTTGCATGACTGGTACATTTAACTTTTAGTTACAGTTATCTATCTAAAATCTTACACATTTTACAATTATGTAAGGTTGACGTACATTCCTATTATATGGTGGATTGGTCGTACGTAGACGAGACAAAAATTTGAGCTTCTCCAGTCAAACGCAGCATGCATGAATCCTGACAATGTGCAATTTTAGGCTGCATATATCATTTGGTCTTAAGCTACATCAGAAACGGTCTAGAATATTATTCTGTGTAAATATGGTGAACGGGAAAATTCATAGCTGTTATGATTATATAAATATAGCATTTGTTCAAAATTTTATTTTATTTTTATTGATATTCAAGCCATTGCTATGCTCATTAATTTTCTGAAAGAACATAATTTTTGTGCACCACCACTTCACTAAACGCATGGAATAATGTGTGTTTTTCTATTGCTTTGCTCTTTTACCAACCTTTTTCTAACATCTCATGATTACACACCAAAAATTGCTTCATTGTCTGGAGATCTCACTTGTCCTTTTATTTCCTTCAATTTAAGACTTTTTTTTTTCAAATAATCTTTACTACCCTTCATCGATCATTAACAGATTTTATGGATAATGCTGGATTCTTATTCTGTGGTGAATTTTGAAGCTACATTACTGAAGAAAACTGAGGAAAAACTCTTATCGATTACTTCAGGGTAAGCTCTTTAATTTTTTGATCGTGTTATTGGTAACATGTTATTCCTTGTTACTACGCTTAGTACATAGATTTGCTTTCTTTTTGAAGTCATTATCTGATCGGTTGAGTGGAAATAATTTTTGGTATATATATATATATATCCTGTTTATTAATGACGCTCCTGACCAAAAAGTTGGCCAACTAATTATATTGCTCTTTCTAAATCATATCTGATAGTGTCCTTAAAAGCTGGAGATCTAAATCATTGTTTCTTCTTTATCTTTTCAAAATAAATATATTATATTGGAGTTGTAGGTAACATATATAAAGTGAAAATTAAATTAAATCCGATGTTCGGTTGGATGCGCGCAGATGCATAAATATGCCTGCCTTCTCAACCAATCGACATGGGTTGGGTACTTCATTTATTTTTTTTCGTTAGGTATCAGGTTTCAACCAAACACCACCGATATATCTGTTTTATGTTTTTCTGTGTGCGACACTCTTCCGTGATTAAATGGGCGAAACGTCCGAATATATATATATATATATATATATATATGCGCATGGTTTGAGAGATATTCTCGAACACTGTTCTACATGAAACAAAGAAAGAAAAATGAGAAGGCTATACTATGATTAGGTCTATAAAATAAGGTCTACCAATGGTTTTAACTAATATGTAATCAACATATTCATACGGTGATTTTCTACCAAGAGAGATGCATTGCTTGTTAGGACCACTCTACATTGGTCTTTTGATTTAGTTATCCTATGCCATATGGCAGTAACCGAAATGGAAATGGAATTCCAGATCACATGTTAACTAATTGAGCTTGTGGTGCCTAACATCTGGTTCTCTTAATCTGTTAGGATTTTTTTCATCAAACATCTAGTCAATCTTAATCTGTTTGAATTTTCATTTACTAGTCATCCGATCAATTTTGATCTGATTGGATTTTTTTTTCTTTATTTAAGTTAATCCTCAAGACTTCTTAATTACTTGACTATCAAGTATTTGATCAATATTGATCTATTTGGACTTTTCACTTATTAATTTTCATGCATTCGGTCAATTTTAATGTGCTTGGATTCTCTCAGTAACTTAGTCAACAGTTTCGACTAAAAACTTAACCTAATTTTTCAGATTTTATACAAAAAAAAAGTAGGGTTTCTAACTTAAACTCTTCTTCTCTTTTCGACATACATAAAAAATAATCCTATAAGATTTTGAAATAATTTTCAAAAATATCTCCTAGTATCTCACTTATTCTATCTCTTTCAATATACAATAATACACGGTTACCTTACTAGTATTTCACTCAATTTTAATTTTTCTAATGTACTATCAATTCATTCTGTCATGATATTATGTTGATAAGATCAAAAATCTTTTGCCCTATCTAACTATTCAATGATAAGTGATTAATTGATAGAATGCATGACATGTGAGACATGACATCTTGCAATAAAGAAAATATGCATGATCATGTCAATTATCATGATAAACATGTGAGCACACCAATCAAGGAAATTTTAAAAATATTAATTTTTAATAATATATTAAATTCTTGATTTGATATTTGATATTTTATTTAATATTATTATTTTCTTTGGATATGATTTTATAGATTAGTTTCAGTTGATGAAGGGTACTTTATTATAATTATATTTATAAATTTCAAATTCTTGATTTTGATTTGACTTAGACTTATAAGCTAAGTCGGGGTTTGTAAAATTATTAAAATTTTTTTTCTAATTTATTAGTTTTATTTTTAAAAGATTATTTTATTTTTTAAATTTTCTAAAAGTTGAAACTTTATCCAAAGATTTACTTTTTGAATTTTTAAAAATTTAAAATTTATCAAGATATTTAAGCTTTGGTTTTTAAAATTTGAAAACTTATTTCTTGATTTTGGCTTTTAAAATTTAAAAATTTATTTTCATGATTTTTAAAATTTAAATTCGGTTTTTAAAATTCAAATTTGACTTTTTAAAATATGAAAATTTATCTTCATAATTTTAAATTCAAATTTTTAAAATTCAAATTTGGCTTTTTAAAATACGAAAGCATATCTTCATAATTTTTGAAATTTTATTTTTGAGACTTGATTTCTGATTTTTAAAATTTTAAAAAATTTATTTTTCTTTTTGAATAATTCTATTTTAAAATTTCCTTTAGATTTGAATTAATTATATTTAATTTAATTAATTTTAAATTATATTGATTAATTAAATTGTTGAATAAATTTGAATTATTATGATGTCACTTTGATCAAAATTCGTGTCGACTTAATCAAAGTCATAATTGATTTGATCAAAATCTTGATTAAGTTTTAGATTACTATTTAAATTATCTGATCATAATCTTTAATTAAATTATCATCTAAATTAATTAATTTTTTTATTAATAACATTATTTGAATTAACCACATTATTAGAGTTATCAAATATCTAATTTGCCATGATCAAGAAGAATAATAATTAACTGCTTCATTTCTATTAGCATGCGAATCAAAAATTAAATTTTCATAAACTTTGAAATTACTTATGAAACGGATCCTACTTTTCATAAAATTAAATTTTCTATTAGCATTCAAAATCTTGATTAAGTTTTAGATTACTATTTAAATTATCTGATCATAATCTTTAATTAAATTATCATCTAAATTAAATTAAATTTTTTCATAAACTTTGAAATTACTTACTTGAAGGGGAGCCTTGGCGCAACGATAAGGTTGCTGCCATGTGACCTAGAGGTCATGAGTTCAAATCCTGAAAATAGCCTCTTGCCAAAGGCAAGGTAAGGCTGTGTACAATGGATCCTTTCCCTAGACCCCGCATGGCGGGAGCATCGTGCACCGGACTACCTTTTTTGAAATTACTTATTTGGAATGCTCCGACTGAATCAATTACTTTTTTTTCCCTCTGATACTGATTCTTGTAGTGTAGGTTAGATCAAGTAATCTTCTAAAAGAATAATCTTACTAATAATATAAATATAATATTACTCTCCATGTTAGACCAAAGTGGAGGCCGCGGAAGTAGAACATATCCGGATTAGAAAAATATATAGAAATTTTATAAAAGAATTTATTTGATATTTTGATATATATTGATACCGATATCGAAAAGTTCCGTATGGTATTATATCTTATCAAAATTTCAAAATTTCTATATGAATGATATATATCGGTATGGTACGCGCGGTATATTATAAAAATTTAGATATTTTCACCATCCTTTACGTAGTAATGACTGTCCAGTAAGAGAAGTAAGGAACGTAACAGAGCTTCCTTTAATTAAAATTCTTAGCCAAACTCTCCCTAGAAAACAAATATTTTCTTTTAATATTTCAGGACTTCGAATAAATGCTTGAAGCAGACAAACAACTTAAAAACGAGGTTAACAATCACAAAACATTATTAGTAATGCAATAGTGAGTCCATTTATTCTTTTTCTTTTTCTTTTTAACAATTAATAGTCTTCAAGCTTATAAACATTTTAAATGAACCATAAAGAAATAATGATTACCAAAAAAAAAAAAAGAAATATAAACACAGCAGAGACAGCTTGGCTCAGTGATATATAAAGACAAAGAAGGGAGAGTCATCATTATTAAAGCTCTGGAATTAACCGAATAAATTAAATCATAATGTATCGATAAATAATATTTTAAAAAGTAGTTAAAGGTCGTTATTAAACTTATCCTTAATTAGCCATCATACCACTTGGTTGTTTCTTTAACAAATTAGGATAATATATATTATATACGTATATTATTTTGAGTAACAAACATTTTATTTGAGTAATACTATTAGACAATATATAATTTTAAATGATATAGATATTTATTGGCTTGAATTCTCAAAGTTCAATAAATTTTCAGTATTATACTGAATGGCGTAAGAAAATTTTGATATTATCAAATCCCCAATTTTCCTATATTTAAATTATATATCATATTCTCGAAAAGCGCCTCCTCTCTTTTTTTTTTTTTTACATCATCAATCAGTTTTATCCAAAATTAATTGACAAATTTAGAAAACTTCAAATTATTTCAAATCAAAATCAATATTTTTAAAAAATACATCATTTAGCGATTGAAATTTCGATAATTAAATGTATGTATTTTTGTAGTGGCTAATCGTTAGTTGACAGAGTATTATGGTCAGACTCAATGTCATTAACAGGTTGGGAGTGCGAATTGAAACTATTAGAGTGAATTTTAAAATTAAAAAATGCGGTGAGCGTGGATCGAATATGCAACCTTCAGATCTTCAGTCTGAAGCTCTCCCAACTGAACTATCCCCGCTTGATAAAATTAAAAAAATAATTGAAAATATTCGAGTGTAAGATGTAATAGTTTAAAATCATTTCAATAAATTGGAAGTGTGAATTGAAATTTTTGGAGTGAATTTTAAATTATAAACAAGGTTTGCAGTGAGCGTGGATCAAACGCGACCTTCAGATCGACTCTCCCAACTGAGCTATCCCAGCTTGACAAAATAAAATTGATTGAAAATATTCTAGATGTAATAGTTGAAAATTATTTAAGCAAATTGGGAGTGTGAACTGAAACTTTTGGAGTGAATTTTAAAATTATGAACGAGCTTGCGGTGAACGTGGATCAAGCACGCAATCTTCGTATCTTCGATGCTCTTCCAATTGAGCTATCTTTGCTTGATGAAAAAAATATATATTAATTGAATATATTCTAGTGTAATAGTTTAAAATCATTTCAATAAGTTGGGAGTGCTAACTAAAACTTTTGGTGTGAATTTTAAAAATTTAAACAAACTTGTGGTGATCTTGGATTGAACATGCCATGTTCAGACTGATGCTCTCCCAACTGAGCTATCCCCGCTTTACAAGGTTATAAATTTGATTGAAAATATTCTAGTGGAAGATGTAATAGTTTAAAATCATTTAAGCAAATTGGGAGTGAATTGAAACTTTTGGAGTAAATTTTAAAATTATAAACGAGCTTGCGGTGAGCAAATCTAAATAAATGACTACTCGAATCAGGGTTTTGGGCATAAAGATTCCATTGACCTGTAAAAAGTGGTCTCAACCTTTGGGGATGGGATAATACGTCAAAAAAATTATTTTATTTAACGAATTATCCCCTGGATTCGAGAATAGCTACATGAACTAAATGTCATGTCCAAATCATACTTCCATTGCCCTACCCTTTTAGCTGTAGGCTCTACTGTGCCACCGCAAGTATATGCTCCTCTGGACATTGAGTCCAATGGTAATGCTCTACCCAGGGCCGGCTCTAGGCATAGGCCACTAAGGCCTATGCCTAGGGCCCCCTTTTAATTGGGGCCCAACTTTCAATACATCAATATATATATTAAAAAATAAAAATTATTAAAATAAATTTATTAATTGGTTTAATCGATTAGAGTCCCGAAAATCCCTTAAAATTATCAAAAAATTCTAAAAACCGTTCACCTTCCTTCCGCTCTGAAATATGAATCCCCGATTTGAACCGAAATTTCCAAGTCGTCGTTCACCTTCGCCTTCGCCCCGCCCTGTGGCCTGCGCGGCTGCGCCTTCGCCCAGCCCTGCCATACGAGCCCTTCGCCCGGCCTTGCGCCGTCGCCTTTGCCTTCACCCGGCCCTGCGCACCTTTCGCCCCGCCGGCCGGCCCTGCGCCTTCGCGACTTCGCAGCTTCGCCCGGCCCTGTGCACCCTTCGCTCGACGGCCCCGACCTTGTGCCAGTGCGCCTTCGCCTTCGGCCAGGCCTGCGCGCGCTTCGCCTTCGCGCCTACGGCCTACGCCTTCGCTTTCGCGCCCTAACCCTTCGGCCTTCTCGCCTTTGTCGGTGAGCAATGATTTTTTTTATTAAATGATCTTTATTATTTTATAAAATGACTTTTATTATTATGATTTATTTCATCATTAAATTGCTGGCATGTTTTGATGATTCAACAATCAGACCAATTACTTCATTTAATTTGATCAATGACGAGATAATTCTGATTGAAAAATGGAATGAAAATATAATTTTCATGTTCATAAACGAATTGAATTAAGAAATAAATATATATTGATAGAATATATAAATAAAATATTATAAATTGATCTTTCTTCTGCATATTAAATAATTTTTTAGGGTAAAAATTAATGTATCTGATTAATGATTAATGTATGTGTTTCTTCAAGGTGAAAAGTTTTTAGAAAGTTGAAAGTCTTGAGGGCTTATTTTTCAAAATTAAAATTAATAAAGTCTTATTTATGTTCAATTATGTCTCAAGAAAGATTAAATAATTTAGCAATGTTATCAATTGAAAAAAATTTATTATTAAAACTTGAATATGAAAATTTAATTAATAATTTTACTTCTAAAAAAGCAAGAAAATTTAATTTTATATAAAAAATTTATTTTTAAAATTAATATTTTAATTTATTTTTAAAAAATTTTAAACCCACCATTGTCGATCTCAAGTCCGAATAAAAAAGGGTGAGAAAATTTTTTTTTAAATAATAAGAATTATTTTAAAAAAAATTACCTAGGACCCCCTGTAGGCTTGAGCCGCCCCTTGTTGTCGGTCCTAAATCTGAATGAAAAAAGACGAGGAAAAATTTTATATTTAAAAAATATATTAAAGGTCTAAAAATAATTTTAGCCTAGGGCCCCATAAAACCTTGAGACGGCCCTGGCTCTACCAACCAACGCCCGACATGGCCAACACATGAAAGACTTGGCACTTCTTCTCCGTTTATCCCTCTATCCCACTGATGGAACTGCTCATTTCACATCTTGTCCTTTACAACCCCTCCTCATCGCAGTTTGCCTACTTCTCCGTCGGTCTCAACCTCGTGTGCAGTACTACTCGTTTTGATGGAAGACAAATACGGTGTATTGAGGTGGTTGTGGCCTCCTCGATCTTTGCCTACTTGCTTCGAATTCTACTCACTACAAAAATAACCTCAAACAACTACGGAATTAGTGATCAAATTATAATTCGGTCACTAATTTTACTACCGATATCATATTTCGGTCGCTAAATAGCGACAACAATAAAATAGATCGCTATTTAGCAACAGAATTATACTTCACTAAATATAAGAAAGAAGGTTGATTCAATTAGACATGATGTTTTGGTTTAACCATTTTTCTTCCTTAGACTCTTCCTCATTGAGACCAAGATTCGGTTGATGTAAACTAGATAAAAAAAAAAAAAGATGTTGACGAAATTTTTAAAAACTTAACGCAGAATTAACGATCGAATTAGGGTTCGATTGCTAATATTAGAATTCTAGTACTAGTGATCAAATTTCTATTCGGTCGCTAAATTAGCCACCGAATTAGAAATCGATCATTCAATCAAACTACGCCAAAATTATTTGCAATTTTTTTAGATCGCTTAATGGGTTTGACAGTCGATGTATTTTTGTAGTGGCTAATCGTTAGTTGGCAGAGTATTATGTCAGATTCAATGTCATCAACAAGTTGGGAGTGCGAATTGAAACTATTAGAGTGAATTTTAAAATTAAAATATGCGGTGAGTGTGGATCGAACACGCGACCTTCAGATCTTCAATCTGACGCTCTCCCAACTGAGCTATCCTTGCTTGATAAAATTTAAAAAATACTTGAACATATTCAAGTGCAAGATGTAATAGTTTAAAATCATTTCAACAAATTGGAAGTGTGAACTGAAATTTTTGGAGTGAATTTTAAATTATAAACAAGGTTTGCGGTGAGCGTGGATCAAACGTGACCTTCAGATTGACTCTCTCCCAATTAAGCTATCCCAGCTTGACAAAAAAATAAAATTGATTGAAAATATTTTAGTGTAAGATGTAATAGTTGAAAATTATTTAAGCAAATTGGGTGTGTGAACTGAAACTTTTGGAGTGAATTTTAAAATTATAAATGAGCTTGCGGTGAACGTGGATCAAACACGCAATCTTCGTATCTTCGATGCTCTTCCAATTGAGCTATCTTTGCTTGATGAAAAAAATATATATTAATTGAATATATTCTAGTGTAATAGTTTAAAATCATTTCAATAAGTTGGGAGTGCTAACTAAAACTTTTGGTGTGAATTTTAAAAATTTAAACAAGCTTGTGGTGATCGTGGATTGAACATGCCACGTTCAGACTGATGCTCTCCCAACTGAGCTATCCCCGCTTTACAAGGTTATAAATTTGATTGAAAATATTCTAGTGGAAGATGTAATAGTTTAAAATCATTTAAGCAAATTGGGAGTGAATTGAAACTTTTGGAGTAAATTTTAAAATTATAAACGAGCTTGCGGGTTGCAAATCTAAATAAATGACTACTCGAATCAGGGTTTTGGGCATAAAGATTCCATTGACCTATAAAAAGTGGTCCCAACCTTTGGGGATGGGATAATACGTCAAAAAAATTATTCTATCTAACGAATTATCCCCTGGATTCGAGAATAGTTATATGAACTAAATGTCATGTCCAAGCCATACTACCATTGCCCTACCCTTTTAGCTGTAGGCTCTACTATGCCACCGCAAGCATATGCTCCTCTGGACATTGAGTCCAACGGTAATGCTCTACCAACCAACGTCCGACATGGCCAACACATGAAAGACTTGGCGCTTCTTTTAACAATATGTTTCTCCGTTTATCCCTCGATCCCACTGATGGAACTGCTCATTTCACATCTTGTCCTTTACAACCCCTCCTCGTCGCAGTTTGCCTACTTCTCCGTCAGTCTCAACCTCATGTGCAGTACTACTCGTTTTGATGGAAGACAAATACGGTGTATTGAGGTGGTTGTGGCCTCCTCGATCTTTGCCTACCTACGTCGAATTCTACTCACTACAAAAATAACCTCAAACAACTATGGAATTAGTGATCAAATTATAATTCGATCACTTATTTTACTACCGATATCATATTTCGGTCGCTAAATAGTGACAACAATAAAATCGATCGCTATTTAGCGACAGAATTATACTTCACTAAATATAAGAAAGAAGGTTGATTCAATTAAGCATGATGTTTTGATTTAACCTTTTTTCTTTCTTAGACTCTTCCTCATTGAGACCAAGATTCGGTTGATTCAACTGAGCTATCCCCGCTTTACAAGGTTATAAATTTGATTGAAAATATTCTAGTGGAAGATGTAATAGTTTAAAATCATTTAAGCAAATTGGGAGTGAATTGAAACTTTTGGAGTAAATTTTAAAATTATAAACGAGCTTGCGGGTTGCAAATCTAAATAAATGACTACTCGAATCAGGGTTTTGGGCATAAAGATTCCATTGACCTATAAAAAGTGGTCCCAACCTTTGGGGATGGGATAATACGTCAAAAAAATTATTCTATCTAACGAATTATCCCCTGGATTCGAGAATAGTTATATGAACTAAATGTCATGTCCAAGCCATACTACCATTGCCCTACCCTTTTAGCTGTAGGCTCTACTATGCCACCGCAAGCATATGCTCCTCTGGACATTGAGTCCAACGGTAATGCTCTACCAACCAACGTCCGACATGGCCAACACATGAAAGACTTGGCGCTTCTTTTAACAATATGTTTCTCCGTTTATCCCTCGATCCCACTGATGGAACTGCTCATTTCACATCTTGTCCTTTACAACCCCTCCTCGTCGCAGTTTGCCTACTTCTCCGTCAGTCTCAACCTCATGTGCAGTACTACTCGTTTTGATGGAAGACAAATACGGTGTATTGAGGTGGTTGTGGCCTCCTCGATCTTTGCCTACCTACGTCGAATTCTACTCACTACAAAAATAACCTCAAACAACTATGGAATTAGTGATCAAATTATAATTCGATCACTTATTTTACTACCGATATCATATTTCGGTCGCTAAATAGTGACAACAATAAAATCGATCGCTATTTAGCGACAGAATTATACTTCACTAAATATAAGAAAGAAGGTTGATTCAATTAAGCATGATGTTTTGATTTAACCTTTTTTCTTTCTTAGACTCTTCCTCATTGAGACCAAGATTCGGTTGATGTAAACTAGATATAAAATAAAAAAAAGAAGATGTTGACGAAATTTTTAAAAATTTAGCGCAGAATTAACGATCAACAAGTTGGGAGTGCGAATTGAAACTATTAGAGTAAATTTTAAAATTAAAAAATGCGGTGAGCGTGGATCGAACACGCGACCTTCAGATCTTCAGTCTGACGCTCTCCCAACTGAGCTATCCCCGCTTGATAAAATTTAAAAAATAATTAAAAATATTCAAGTGCAAGATGTAATAGTTTAAAATCATTTCAACAAATTGGAAGTGTGAACTGAAATTTTTGGAGTGAATTTTAAATTATAAACAAGGTTTGCGGTGAGCGTGGATCAAACGTGACCTTCAGATCGACTCTCCCAACTAAGCTATCCCAGCTTGACAAAAAACTAAAATTGATTGAAAATATTTTAGTGTAAGATGTAATAGTTGAAAATTATTTAAGCAAATTGGGTGTGTGAACTGAAACTTTTGGAGTGAATTTTAAAATTATAAATGAGCTTGCGGTGAACGTGGATCAAACATGCAATCTTCGTATCTTCGATGCTCTTCCAATTGTGCTATCTTTGCTTGATGAAAAAAAATATTAATTGAATATATTCTAGTGTAATAGTTTAAAATCATTTCAATAAGTTGGGAGTGCTAACTAAAACTTTTGGTGTGAATTTTAAAATTTTAAACAAGCTTGTGGTGATCGTGGATTGAACATGCCACGTTCAGACTGATGCTCTCCCAACTGAGCTATCCCCGCTTTACAAGGTTATAAATTTGATTGAAAATATTCTAGTGGAAGATGTAATAGTTTAAAATCATTTAAGCAAATTGGGAGTGAATTGAAACTTTTGGAGTAAATTTTAAAATTATAAACGAGCTTGCGGTGAGCAAATCTAAATAAATGACTACTTGAATCAAGATTTTGGGCATAAAGATTCCATTGACCTGTAAAAAGTGGTCCCAACCTTTGGGGATGGCTACATGAACTAAATGTCATGTCCAAGCCATACTTCCATTGCCCTACCTTTTTAGCTGTAGGCTCTACTGTGCCACCGCAAGCATATGCTCCTCTAGACATTGAGTCCAACGGTAATGCTCTACCAACCAACGTCCGACATGGCCAATACATGAAAGACTTGGCGCTTCTTTTAACAATATGTTTCTCCGTTTATCCCTCGATCCCACTGATGGAACTGCTCATTTCACATCTTGTCCTTTACAACCCCTCCTCGTCGCAGTTTGCCTACTTCTCCATCGGTCTCAACCTCGTGTGCAGTACTACTCATTTTGATGGAAGACAAATACGGTGTATTGAGGTGGTTGTGGCCTCCTCGATCTTTGCCTACCTGCTTCGAATTCTACTCACTACAAAAATAACCTCAAACAACTATGGAATTAGTGATCAAATTATAATTCAGTCACTAATTTTACTACCGATATCATATTTCGGTCGCTAAATAGCGACAACAATAAAATTGATCGCTATTTAGCGACAGAATTATACTTCACTAAATATAAGAAAAGAAGGTTGATTCAATTAGGCATGATGTTTTGATTTAACCTTTTTTCTTCCTTAGCTTCCTCATTGAGACCAAGATTCGGTTGATGTAAATTGGATATAAAATAAAAAAGAAGAAGATGTTGACGAAATTTTTAAAAAATTAACGTAGAATTATCGATCGAATTAGGGTTCGATTGCTAATATTAGTGATCGAATGCTAATACTAGTGACCAAATTTCGATTCGATCCCTAAATTAACCACTGAATTAAAAATCAATCATTAAATCAAACTACGACATAATTATTTGCTATTTTTTAGATCGCTTAATGGGTTTAACGGTCGATTAGTGACCAAAATTTTGATAATTAAATATATGTATTTTTGTAGTGGCTAATCGTTAGTTGACAAAGCATTATCGTCGGACTCAATGTCCGGAGGTGCAGATGCTTGCGGCGGCATGGTGGAGCCTACAACTAAGAGGGGAGGGCAGAACCATGAAAATATGAGTAAAGAGAAAGGAAAAACGCAAACAGTACAGACATCTCTTATTCGTGCAAATGGTAATACTAAAGATGAACTAGAGTCTCGGCCTTGTGTCATTTTATACCGTGAGTCAATGGAGAGAGATGATGTCGCGACGGGATCATTATGTCTATCTAATTATTTTTTTAAATATATTTTTTTAAATCATGCAATATTTGTTTTTTCAAAAGGACTACTGGATTCTTTTAGATACGTTCAACATAATTAGTATATATGAATATATACTAAAATAAATACGCCAATTCATATTAAATGATAATAGATGAAGTATTAAGTCTCCATTCATAACTAATACACAATTAATAATTTACATATAATAATTGTCATTAAAAAAATTAAATCCTAAATAAGTGATTTAATGCTTGAAAGTATGAAGGGGGTTCAAGTTTTAGATGTAGATTATATGTGTAGATTCGATAATCTGGTAACATTAATAGGTTGTTAATGGATTATTAATTTTTTGGTGGATGGTCATGCAGAATGTGTTTGTTAGCATATAAGAAAAGAATGCTGATTTAATTGGGCGTGATATTTTGATTTAACTCTTTTTCTTCTTGGATTCTTCCCCATCATGACCAAAATTTGATTGTATATCAATAGGATATAAAATAGAAAAATGAGAAAACGATGACAAAATTTTTAAAAAATTAACAATGGAATTAGCGACCAAATTAGGGTTTAGTCTCAAATATTAGCGACCGAATTCCTATTTGGTCGCTAAATCAAATTCCGACGAAATTATTTGATTTTTTCGATTCTCTTCTAAGAAGTTCCAGGAGAAAAGAGTGTCTTTGGGGTCACTCGTTTCACCCACCCAAGGTCTCTTGCCCTTAACAGGATCCCTATGGGGCGTTCCTCCCGCTGCTGACTCCAAAGAGACATCACCCTCCCTGGCCCTTCGGATTGGAGTCACAGTGGGAGCTCGAATGCCTCCACTGGTCACTGCTGCTTTAAGACAGGAATCTGAGGCACCTCCGCCAATATGGAAGGTATTCGGGAGGATGATGAATCAACCATGGGTTGATTCTGCGAAGCCACCTGAACAACAGCCGCAATAATTTTTGTTGAACTCTTCATGGGTCATGGTGATGTTGCTTGATCTTTCAAGGTCATCCATCAGAACGTCCCAATTCAAGATCCTAGCTCAGTGTTCCCACAGACGACGCCATTTATATTCCTACTTGGAATCACCTCCGGATGAATAACGAGGTCGCACGAAGCCCACGAGCAACTGGAAGAAAGCGGTAGCCATGCAAGGCTTCAAAGAACAGACAAAGGGTTAGAGTGGAGGTTAGGAGGTGCCCTGACTCAGTCATTCCGATGCCTAAGTCAGTTTGTTGCCCGAAGAAGAGGAGGAAGAATAGTAGAAAGGATGATGAAAATAAACGAATGTGAGTTCATGTGCGTATATACCTGGGCCCGCGGGAAGCGAGCTCCTTTTATAGAGAGTCAACGGAGGAGGTATCACATCGGCAATGAGGAAAATATCCTATCATTGTAAGGAAGAGTCCCATCACCCATGCTTAGTGTTGTAGAATGTTATGCTACATTCATAACAAGTTAGGTTAGCTACTGTTCCGAGTACTCTATCAACCCACGTGTCGTTCAGGTAGGAAAAGTGGAAGACGTCAGGTTGATGGAGCGGAGCTACTTGGGTAGGAGTGTGGCCTCGGCTAAGCTGAGCCGATTAGGGGAACGACCTCTGTCAAGGAGACCGTGAAGCCCCTCAACTAGCACAGAGCCAGTCGAGCATGACTCCCACTTTCTCATCCAATGTATTATTTCCATCTGGACTAAACCTTGACTTTCTTGACCAAGGTATATCACCCAATGACAATGAGCATTATGATACAAGAGATGGAAAGAGAATGCATCAATTAGAAAGGTAAAAACTTCTTCACAAACCCACTTTATCAAACTTCCATTACATAGCAAAAGCATTGGACAACCTACCATTTTCTCAGAGTACAATGGTTGGATGGTGTGAGGACAGGAACTTGAGCATATAAAAAAAGGTGGAAGGTGTAAGTAAGTAGTCAGCCATATCAAATGTAAGCCTCTTACTAACAGTTCTCAAGAAGTTTGTCTAGCTCACATGACGCTTTCAAGTGACCTGCAGTGAAGATGGGAGGATGCTAAAGAGGAAGTAAGACCTAGCTAGACAAACAAGAGAAAAAGTGACCTAAATATTTGTGGTTACAGAAAAGTCAATCTTGCGGTAGTTTCTCTGAATCAAGGATAAGTTCTAAATGTGCAATAGGATAGCCAACAGTCCCCCATGAATGCTCTCCAACTCATATTAACTCAAACAAATGTATAATAATGGCATCGCATGCCTATGTTGCTCTCTCGATGAGATATATAATTAATATGCATCTATTACTAAAGCAATGTAAAAGAATTTAAACAAGGACAATATTCACGATCAAGGGCGAGTTATAAATGAGGTCGGCGTCAATGGCCAACCTCAAAAGTCGAGGCCAACCCCACTAGAAATGTTCAATTCAACTTCTCCAATCTCACCTGCTTAGCATAACAAACTATTCTTCTTTGATCATCAAATTCTTTCACACTCAAAACATAATAATAGAATATTAAAAATGAAAAAAAAAACAAAATTTTCCGTCCTATAATTCAATTCAAATAGTTTTACCACATAATTTGTTTACTAGTGCAAAAATAGATGAATGATTTCCAGATAACTTCTATCAGTTAGAAAAAATAATTTACATGGACTCAGACCTCCAACCCTTGCTTGAACTCAGTTCTTCTATGATATTGTGAGGTAGCTTGGATTGTGTGCCTCCAATCTGTGAGGTAGATTTGATGGAATCACGTAGGCAGGTAGTATTGTGAGAGGTAGAGCACACTCCATTAAAGAGCAGGTGACAGCTGATGGAGGCAGGGGTGGCTAGAAGATTATGTGCTGCAAAGACTTGCACACGAAACCACAAAAGTTCAGTTTGAAAAATTAGTTTTTTAAGCAATTAGTTCAGTTAAATAAAATAATAATTATGAACTTGTTTTATTATTTTTATTTGTAATTTCTTTGCAATCTTCATCTCCATTGTGATCTTAATCATCATCATTGTCAATCAACATTTTGATCATAATTTATATATATATATATATATATATATATATGAGTATTTAAGGTTGCTGCTATGTGATCTAGAGGTCACGGGTTCAAATCTTGGAAACAGCCTCTTGCCAAAGGCAAGGTAAAGCTGCGTACAATGGATCCTTTCTCCATTGTGCACCGAACTGCCCTTTTATATATATATATGAGTACCAAGATTTGTTTTGTCATATTATTCATTATGATCATAGTGTTCATCATTAACTACTCCATTCTAAAAATCATCCGGAGGCACTGAACATGATCTGTCGATTCCGTTCTCAGTCTTCACGCCATTCCTTCTCGCACTTGTCTACTTTCTTCCTCTTCGGTCCCTCTGTCACTGTTTGTTAGCACAATAGAATAGACACGAAATCTCAGAACGAGAGTTGAAACCTTAGCTCAAACGTCGCGGAGCTCTTCGATTCAAACTTACAGAATCCAACAAAATCACGGGGAGAATCCATCCCAAAAGAAGTACCGTGGTAATATTAACAAATCCAACAAACTCCAAGGGGAAAACATGTTGAAGAAGAAGAAGAAGAAGAAGAAGAAGAAGAAGAGAACTGATTGAGCCGCTTACGCCAACATCACAGCATCCGTGCGACCTCCTGCCCGCCTTCAACGATCGCCTTGGACGAATTGAATCGGCCGGCAACACTTCCTCCTCCTCTGCCGTCCCCACTCCCCCGTCGCCGTCTTCTCCATCACAGCGTCCGTGCGACCTCGCGCTGCTGATCTCGGTTTCTTCGTCTTCAGCTTGCACTTTCCACGCTCGCCGCGGCAACACTGCCTTACCTCCGACGACGCAGTTGCCGCCTTCTCCATCAAGAGATGAAGCGGAGGCGAAGATTGTGTGGGAGCAGTGATTTGCGTCATCAAATTTATAGGTCTCACAATGAAAGTTCATCCTACAAAAAATTTGTCTCCTTTTTCATTCAATCCATCTCTAACTGCACGTTTCGTACTGTTATAATCTCTATAAGTCCAGTAATTATTTGAATTTTGACGAGTGAAACAGCATTCAAAGCAAAACAGAATGGAGGCAGGCGAGAAAAGATGCAGTGATAAAAAAGGAGATGCAGCAGCAGGACCAGAGTAAGAAGGACCAAACAGAGCAGCAGCAACTTCCATGTGGGCTGGGGACCAAGAACAGAGCAAGGAAACAGAGTCCCTCACGGTGCTCCAATCTCCACCACTCTTTCCTCGCCTCACTGCGCAAAGCAAAACAGAGTGAGCAGAAGAGAGTGCTTGATTTGGGAGAGGTCAGAGCGCAGAGCTGCATCGCATTTGCTTGGCATCTCTGATCGCCTGGGAGTGTGATGTAATTGAATGAGCTCTGCGATATGCAGTGTTTAATCTGCAAAAAGGGAGCAACTGCAATGCTATACTGCACAGTATTACTTGGGAAGAGGATCTTTTTTTTCTTCTCATAAATCATCTAAAAACTGTGGTCACCTTCCTCTTTATTCATATATATCTCTGGCCAAAAAATCCTCTACATCGCCGTCGCCATCCTCGCTTTCTGACCATGAGCCTTTAACATTAGCTTTCTCTGTTTTGCCGGCATCGTCTGCCCACCAGTAACAACGGAGGGTGGATCTTGGTGGCATTACAGTGGCAGAGGTAGAAAATGACTGATAGATCAATAGACCACCCTCTGGTAGACCTTGCTCCACCGTACCGTTGCATTTGTAAGCGTCGAGGTTTATTTTCCGCCCCCAAGTGCCTGCCAGTCTTCGTCCCCACAAGATGGTCACCGCGAGTGAGAATTCAAAAGGACCAAAGCACCTAAGAACCCTCTCGACCAGGTTCTGATAAGTCAGGGAGATCGGATTGAAACCCATAGCATAGCGCGGGATCATGAATTCCGTTCATTGAGTATGATGTGGCGGAGCCTGAGAGGGCTTACGTGGCAAAGAGGGTCAAGAGTCAATTTGACATGGTAAGTCAAGGGGTCAACGGTCAAGCCACCTTTGACTAGCCCAACAGCAGTAATATTCAACCCGATCCAATCCTCATCACTCAGTCCGACTTCAACTTCACTCGACTCGGCCTCACTTTCGGCCACTCCACCTCCTTCTCGGCCACCACTCGATCATGTTCCCAGCCATTCCAATTTCGACCGGTTCAGCCGTTCGACCTTGTTCTTGGCTCCAGTTGGCTCGGCCACTCGGCCTTGCTCTGGGTTGGCTCAATCACTTGTCCACGGCCTCAATTGTCCCAATCACTCGGTCATTCAGTCTTGATCTCTCAACCTCAACAAACCTGGATACCCTACCTGACTTTGGCCCAGGTTCAGCCCCCCTGGACCACCATTTGGCCATGCTCTCAACTGGCTCAGCCTCACTCAACCTCGATCAGTCTAACCTCTTCAATCACTCGGCCTCGGCCAATCCGACCTCGATCGCTCTTGACCATCCGACCTCCTTGGTCTCTGCAAGCCTGATCGCTCGACCTCTCTCAGTCGTTTTCTGCACTAAAAGACAACCAAGCGTGTAAACTCTATCAAAGGATTAGGACAACTACTAGGTTATCAGGCCTGATCTCCTAGATCCTTTTGTGCTTGTACCTAGGGCTAAACAGCAAGAACAATCCGTACGACCAAGCCATAAGGCGGTTACAAGATTCACAGACATGGTTTCCTAGATGCTATATTATCTGCTCACTTGTCAGCAATATACATAATCTGTCTCTTCGGATACAATAACAGTCTACTCCTGTGTCAGCATGAATATTCCCTTAGGTGAGTATATAAGCTCCTCCGCAGGTATGAAAAGCTATTTAAACTCTCATCACTACACATACTTCTTATTCCTCTTCTTCATTCCATTAATTGACTTGAGTGTCGGAATGGTTTATCGGGAATCTCGGCATCCCGTTAATCCGTTAATCCGTTCGTTCAGCTTCTTTTCTCATGTCCTTGGAAGAAGAGGCCTGACCTTCCTCCTGTGAATTCTTGTACAAGACTGATGCTTGCTGTGTGTTCAATCCAGTCATGCACATTTCAAGGGTGACCATGGGGAGCTCAGGTTTCTCTGTGGCGTAGTACACGTGCCATCGGCGGTTTGAATTGGCAGAATCACTGATAACAGATGCATTACCACCCGATTTCTGGTCTCCGAAGAATTGGTCGAGAACAGCTACTTCCTCAGAGAAGCTCCGGTGGGGGGACGGCTGCGCATTGGGAAAATTGAAGGTGCTACAGGAATACTTTGCCGAAAGGACGGATAGCGAGAGCTCTTCTGCAAGTGCCAAGATTCTAGGAATAGACAGGAGCAGTTTTGTGGTTCCACATGTCTTGAAGATTATCTTGCAAACAAACTTGTTAGAGAGCTGAGAAACAATGGTGCAATGAGCCAAATCAAGGATGGGCTCAATTTGTGCCTGCGAAAGGGTTCGCAGTCCCCAGCCATGGAGGCTCAAATGGATGATGGATTCCCCTGAGAATGTGATTTCAAGGCGCTTCTCATAGCCCTCGAATCCAATTGACCAGGCAACAGAAGAAGGATTTGGAGAATGAACCAGTGAGATCCCCATTAATGAATCAAGCAATGGAAAATTTGAGAGACAGACAATTGGAGAGTGTGTGAAAAAAAAGGTTGGATTTTTTGGAAACAGCAAGCTTGAGATTGACAAAAGCAGAAGAATATAATCAAGTGGAATGTATGGGGAATTCTACACTACTGAAGAAGCGTTTTCGTATAAATCTCAAGATGGCTTCCTGGCGCACTGTCAAAACACCAAACAATTCGAAAACCACAAGTAATTTGAGGACCGTGATAACCAACATACATGTGCATGCTTCAAGAACAAAAACAAACACATTTAGTTGTGGTTTTGATTCTTACGTTGGAGTAGGCAGGAGATTGGAACTTCTCGATTCCGCCGTGTGGTCGAACGTCCTCAATGATGTAGCCGAGGGGAGCTTCGTAGTGCAATGAGCTACTACTACTGGATTTCTTTTTCCGGCCTTTGGATTCCATTAAAACTCGCTGTAAAAAATTGCAGAACAGGTCAATCAAGCCTTGAAATACCACATTCTTCTGAAAACCAAAAAAAAAAAAAAGAGGTAAAAATTGCATTAAGCTAATAGTTAAGAATTACCACAATCCTCCAAGACCAGCGAAGAAACTACATAATAATTCGAATTCAACAAGAACTAATACGAGAAAGAGTACACTTTAAAAAGTGTGTTTTATGCTTCTATGGGATCTCGCTAGGTTAGGGGGAAAATGCAAGAACAACAACAAACGAAAAAAAACTTTCCAACGAATCGAAACCATTCAATACCAAATCAAGAAAAAGTATTTGCAACATTTGAACAATTTTATCCCATGTTTGATACATTACGGCATTGAACACGGCAACCTGCATAAAATACGCGGATCCACAGCTCCCGTAAAGAAGAAATTACTTAGCGACGCGATCGACAACAATCAAAACTAGAAGAAAAGTATTACTTATAATCGAAGGGCGACCCGCTGCACCACAACGGCGATGAGAAGCCAGGGATCCGAGCAACTCAGAATGATCCGGGGAAACCCTAACGCGAGAGGATGAAGAGGAGTCGAGAGAAGGTAGCGGCGAGGAATTGATAAAAGAGAGCGGGTTCAATTCATACGCAGGTGCAAATGAGACGACGTCGAGACTCTCGGGGATCGCTGCTTAATAATCTGATGGCTGTTTTGAATGTATATAAAGTCCTATTAGGAACCAATAAAAACTGTCTGTTCAGTGACGTCAATCAAAAGATCCCATTTCGGTGGCCGAATAGATAGACCGTGTCCTCTCTACTCACGGAATCTTTATATGAACGTGAGTTTTTGTTAATTTTAACGAGTGAATCCGAATTTAATCTCTAATTTTGCCGATCGAATTAGATTCAATTATTAATAAAATTCCTTAAAAATAATCTCAATCTCTAAATCCTAATTTCATCAACATTCAAGGAGGCCACAATTTAGGGATAAACAGAGGAGATGATATCGCGAGGAGATCACTTCTAATCAATTAATTTTAAAAAATATATATTCCTTTCAAATCATCAATTATTTTTTAAAAATATATTCTTTCAAATCACTAAATATTTTTTTCAACAGGACCCTGAATTCTTTTAATTAAGTTCAACATAATTAATATATACTAAAATTATCCATTAATACTCCAGCTCATATTAAATGATAAAAGATGAAGTATTAAATCTCCATTCGTGACTAATACACAATTAATAAGATACATATAATAATTGTCATTAAAAAAAATTAAATCTTAAATAAGTGATGTAATGCTTGAAAGTACAAAGGGGGTTTAAATTTTAGATGTAGATTATACGTGTAGATAATTTGGTAATATTAATGGATTGTTAACGAGTTATGAATTTTATAGGATGGATGGTCCATGCAGAATGTGTTTGGTATATAAGAAAAGAAAGTTGATTCAAAGATATTTACATTATAATAGCTACAATTTCATAATTACTACAATATGTATTTAATCATATTCAGTTATCATTTACGTTATAGCAGCTACTGTTTCATAATTATTACAATATATATTCAATCTGCTTATCAAACATTTACGTTGTATCAATTATGAAATCGTAGTTACTACAACATGTATAGTAACTTCGATTTCATAGCTACTATAATGCGCCTTCTATTCAGGATTTAGATGGGAGATATAGACAGAAGATAATAATGAAACAATATATTAGAGGGCAGTTAAATAATTATACATGAGTTGTTGATGGGGTGAGGTGATAAAAAATAAAGATGAAATGCACTTTGATTGGAAAAAATGGAAGGCCTTTTTCATTTTTACCCTAAAATTTTAATTCGCATGATTCATCCAAAATAATTTTTTAGAATCATCATGATGTGCAAAACTTTAGTGTGAAATGACTTTTCTTGTGCATATCTCACAACTTGGCCACAGTGATTCTAACTCAAATAAAAGAAAATTCCATTTGGATGTCACTAACCTAAATATACTTTCAATGTGGTTCGATTTTTTTATTACATATATTGATATTCTTAAATATATTGATCAAATTTAACGTGTTTCCATACTCAATTTTTCTTAGTCTAAAATAAAGATAATTATATCTATATATATATAAGAATTTTAGATTGAGATGAACTCTATCTAATTCATCATGATAGTGTAACACTTTACACCTATTTGTCCCATAGTCTATTATAATTTTATATTATTGCCAATTTAAATCAAATAAAATAATAATAGACATGTGAATTTGTCTCTATAGTTCATGATGCACAAAAATGGGTCCACCCATCAATTAGATATTCCAAATCTTAATTAGGTACCACATCTTGTGTGATGTGCCCCTTTTATCAAATTGTTTGAATCTTTAATTTACTAGCCATTAGATTTGGCATCACGATATCTTTAATAATTCTCATTTATGTGAATATCATCGATCGTTTGTTTTTAGAGCATCTTAATGAGAGTCCATGACCATTTAGAGAGCCAAATATTCTTATTCTCATTATGTGAATATCATCGATCGTTTCTCATCTCATCCTTTATTGATTTATTTATATATACATCCACATATATTCGTACTGATAGTTAGGGATGACAATTCACTGCCCCCCTTCTTTTGTGGAGGATCCACGAGCAAGCTTCGAATCAGAGCTCGAACCAGCGCCTGAACCGGCACCAGACCCTGCCGCCGAGCCTGCACCGGATCCCGAAGCGCCTGCCCCGGAGCCTAACAGACCGGGCAAGGTGACTGAAGCTGAACGCGACTCCGACCGAGATTCCGACCTCGACTGCCCGAAGCCAGACTCAGATCCCGAACCGGAGCCCGAACCAGAGACAGACACACCGGCGCTACCATCCGACCCGACGCCGACCCCCGTGCCGGCGCCCAGTCCGAGTCCCGTGCCCAGTGCAAGGTCCATCCTTGTGACCCGGCTCTCGACCACCGAGGCCACGAACAGAGCAAGGAAAAGAGTAGCCAAGAACTGAACCTCCAAACGAGCCATGGATCGATCGCTAATTACTCACTTCTTTTGCAATTCCTTGAACTGAACAAACACTGCGATACTCTATTTATATACTCGAAAAAGAAGAAGATACAGTGGGAAGTGGAATGCAGTGCTGGCTCTCTCATCAAAAAATTTAAGAAAAAAACAAAACCTAAAGCAATTTGTTTGTAGTGGAGCTAGCAATAATTTCTACTTGATAGCTGACACGTTCCACCCACTAAATAAGCGTGCATTGTTGGGAGCCAAAACCCTTCCATTTGTCTTTTATCTTCAATCTAATTTATGTAACTGAGCATCACTGCATGTGTTCTATCTCTCTTTCTTCTTCGTCTTCTTCTCTATCTTTTCAACAGTGGTGATCTCCAGCTCCAGTATCCATCACGTTAAATAACTCTATCTCGTGTGGTCACTTGTCAGAAACATCCAAACATTATCATTAACGTGGTAACATGAAGATATGATGATGCAGTGCAGGGATTCTCTGTCCACTTGAATCATTACATCTAGCTCTACGCTGTGCATATCTCCCATCGCGTAGGCAGCTATAGGACAGTAACCCTAAAAGGCCATGGATGCATGTAAGAAATATATAAGCTCCACTGTGCTACTGTACTGGCTCGACTTGGCCGCAGTTGACTGAGGCCAAAGTTTTCATGTTAGATGTCTGATCTCTTGTGCATGCATGGGGCCATTGGCCATGGGCCATGCACCAATTTCAATTCGAACGATGAACAAGTTACCCTTCGTCTTGACCCATTTATGAGCTCCTGCCCCTGTAAGTAAGTTTCCAGTAAAACCCAGTCCCCCCAAAAGAAATGGCAGCTCTTTCCTCTGGCCTTGCCTCACCGTCACGTTGTTGCGTGAGGCAGCTGCCAAGAGATCGATGTGATATTACTGTTCTGTGAGTGATGCGGAAGTAAACCAGAGGCTCCACACAGATGCCTGGTACCACTTCCTCCACACAAGTTTTAACTTTTGGTTGCTCGTTTGTACCAGCTTTGACTTCATTTTTATATGATAAATATATATAGGGTTTTTAATCGTGTTTTTTCACAAAAATGGAAGTCTTAGGACATAATTCTCCTAGCTCATCACATTTAATCCTCTTAGTCATACCTTGGTGGTTTCCTATAAAAGGATCCCCTGATTCCTCTGTTTTCTACACTACTACTGCTCTGTTGCTTTTGCTTTCCCTTGCAGCTTCTCTTCTACCTCTGCAATGGACTTCTCATTGGAAGGGGCTCCTTGTCTCTGGTGTTTCAGGGAAAGAAAGACGGTTTGCTTAGGGAGAGTTTCATTGGAGGTGGCTTCTTGTTTCTGTTCTTATAAGAAAAGAATGATGGATGGAGTTGATAGAATTGATTTTTGATTTTGGTGCTATCTTTGCTGAGCTATCTTTCATTTTTATTTTAATTTTTTTTCTTGACCTTGCAAGACTTTTTAATTAAAAAATTAATTTTATCTTTGTATTCTTCATCTCTTTAAATTTGTAGTTAATTTTTCTCTTCTATTGCTCTACTTCTCTTCTCCATCTGTTGCTATCCCTTCTGAGCTGCTTTGATGTATTATCAGTTTTTGATATTTAAAATACATATTTCATTTTGTTTGAGAAGTTTTTTAGTTGTCAGAATTTATCATAATTATTTTTGTTGTCTACAAATTATGAACAATGTATGACTATTATTTGTGTACAATGGGCGTTTCAGTTACTGTATTTTGTCTACTTCAGGCAGATTCTGGTTGTTAAAGCTTTCTTGGTTGTTTGTGAATCATGAACAATGTTGATGACTTTCTTCATGTACAATTAGCATTTCAGTTACAAATTTATTCTACTGTAGGCAGATTCTGGTTGTTAATTTTCGCCTAAAAGTAAAAGGTGTCTGACCAACTTATCAACTTGTCAAAGTGAGAAACTTCAATCTGATAAGACTCATTCTGGATGGCCATCTAAATCAAGTAATGGTATACTGGCGAAATAATTGAAACTATCAAGTCAAAACCTCAATCGTTTTAATTATTATCAAAGAAACAGCCAGAATAAACGAGATCATAGGTAATCAACACCAATCTAGTAGAAAGTGATCAAGTCTACATAGATGAAGGTCAAAGCCAAATGATAGAAATCAGAAATACAGTGGAAAATCAATATGAAATGAAAATCCAAAACAGTGGACAAAGCATGTTCAAGCAAAAGTAGCAGAAAGCAATCAGCGCCTACTTCTAGCCGAGATACTGAAAGAGCTTACTTTCATTGGGGTAGCAACGACTAGAGGAGCTTCTGGGGAGTCGCTGATGGCAAATTTCTCGTGCATGAAGCGGCTGTCCACGATGGATTCCTCTTTAGGGACGATCTTGTAGCAATAGCAGGTCTTCAATCCTTGCTGGTTCTTGTAGCATTCGTGGTTGCTATCCTTGACTTGCTGAAAATTCCAGACAACGCCAAATTTGCCCACAGTTGCAACTAGATGCCTCTCCTGTTTACCGTGCTCCGTCACCTGAAATTGAGAAGAGATTAACATTTTGAACCTAGAAATGATAGAGCAATAAACAGAAAAAAAATAAGAAGAACGAATCACTCCACCAAAGCGTAATTAGCAAGGAGAACTATCTAATACAGCCTACTGTTTGGTGATTATAATGAAATTTAAGCTACAACTAATATTGGCTCGTTTTTATTTTCTACTAAACAAAGTCGCCAGACTACTAGAGATGTTCTAAATAATTTCTTAGCAAATCAGTAAATCTGTTCACCTTGCAAATAAAACCGTGGCCAAGTAATCATCACAAAGCTCTTGGACAACTACAAACTTTTAAATTTTGTGCCGACCATTCAGAGTTTTTACGTCTCCAGCTATTGAAAAGAATCAAGAATGTCAAATAAAAGGTCTAAATTTACAAAACTTGGAAACAGATACGATGATTAACCGTCGGCACATTTCTTCATGCTTGCCGGTTTCTTTTACACATTGCGGGGGACATATTATATATATTAAACACATTTGCAATAAAATTTTCCAGTAGACTTTCGAGAAGACAGGATGTGAAAAAGTAATGATAAGTGTCCCATTGATGATTTCATTCAATGAATTTATTCAGTTTGAATGCAGATATTGATCAACATCATAATTCAAGATATTGCCACAACAATCTCAATTTTAAAAACATTAGCACACATCAAAACTTTGAAAAATGACCGAGATTGAGAGTTCAGCAAAAGTTCTCAAGAACCGGAGGATTTTGGCATGGATGGCAAAGAGAAGTAATCTGACAAGATAGTTGATCAAATATTAGCAAATGTTCTACCATGGCGAAGACCATTGCAAAACAATGGTCTTTTGTAGCCAAACTTTTAACTTCATTTCATAACACTGGATTGGAAGGATAAAGATGAACTAATTAGCTCAAATGTATTGAAGATAACCAGAGTCAGAGACAAATAGCTAAACTTATGCAAAACAATTACCAATTTAGCACATACATTAGGGCTTCCATATCATCAAACTTCAAATTGTGGCCGAACATCACATACAGGTGCACAAATGAAGCCTCTTAGATTAGTTAAAACTACTAAAATTTGTTTAATTGAAGAAGGAACAAAGCACAATTTGAATATAACAGACAATCCGAAGAGCAGGTTCAACTAATTTCACTTTCTAAAGAATACAAAATCTACTAGACATTCTTGGTGACAGGTACATCTGAGATTTAGAAACATAACAAAATTAACTTAGAAGGGAAGGCTTTCGGAAGGTGAACTACTACAGAAGCTCTAAGCAACAAAAAAAAAGGAAAAAGAAAAAGAAAAACACGAGCAAGCATGAATGATTTCAATTAGCAGAAAAGACAGAAAAAAGAAAGAAGCACAGATCCAATAGACATGGAATATATCTAAAGTCAATTAAAATTTAGAAGGAAATGAAAAAGTGCATGACAAATTATGACATCAGAGTAAAGTATGAGGATTTGTGCCATACCCATGAAAATTGACCCTTCTGGAGCTTATTGTTCGAGCCAGCAAGATGTGAGTCCAATGGAGTAAGCTTCAGTAACCTTGGAGCAGCAATTCGTTGCCCCATTCTTCCACTAAAACCAGTCTTCTCCTTTCCATCTTTGTCCTTGAAGACTGTGCTTATGAGGATTAAATATGTGTCTGTCGTCCCCAAAATCCATTTTCCATCAAAAGTGACATCAACATGAGTAATTGGTGATCCAAGTCCAGGGAATGCCGTCTTTGCCATCCTCATAGAACTTTTTGAATAGAGACGTATCTTCCCATCCAGAGAACCAACAACGATTGAACCATCACCAGTGGAAGCAAAACATTGGAAATTTGTACCCCTAGAGAACTGATGACCTTGTGTCCACTCCAACACTGGTGATTCCATCGCATTTGCAAGGTTCTGAACTATCCCTCTGCGGTCTCTCATATCCCAACGGCAAAGACGATTGTCATCTAGGCCCAAGAAGGTTGACTCTGATGGATCCAATTGAGCACCCTTGGAGTCATTTGTGATATCTCGCATGGTAATATCAGTCCCATCCTTCTCAAACTTCCACTCAGAAACAATCTTTCCAGTCTCAATGTCCAGTTGATGAACCCCGGACGCATGGGGTTTCCCAGCTTGTGCTGGGCTCATCAACAACATATTGGTTTCTGCCCTCATCAAAAGTGCCTTCTTTGGAGTCGAATACCTGTCCCTTTGGTTTCCGTTCCCTGAAATCTTCACTGAAACCCCCTTCCCATGAACCCCATGGCTAAAGTTCCTTAGAACCTGTATCCCAGAATTACCCACCAAGAAACTATTGTCAAGCGCTCCCAGCGCAAGGCTCTGTATGCCACCTTCATCAGCCTCCTCCTCAAACTCGTTCATCAGGTCCTCGTTTACCCTGCTAGGGGTGGCCAATCCCGGACTCTTCTCAAAGCTGTCCTCCGCATCCGCCCAAATACTGCCCTCTTCCACCTCCGGCTGCGCCCACGCCATGAAATCCTTCCCAAACACCTTCACCTTGTTCTGCTCGTTCGCCTCGAAGCCATAGGTGTTCTCAAAGAGGCAACTTTGGTACTGTTCCTGGAACCCCCGGTACGCTTCGGGGGTGAAGAACTTAATGGCCCACACCCCATCAGCGACAAAATCCACTCGACGCTGGTCAGGAAAAGTCTTAAGCTGGCGCTCCGGGCCGACCCTGGCACGGACCTTGCTGCCGATCCGCAAGAACCAAGGAGACGAGGACGGGATCTCCTCGTCCCCATCGGAGTCGCCGGAGCTTGAAGGACGGAAGAACGCATAGGAAGTGAGTTTGTCGGAGACGACCCAACGGGCGGCCGGGGAGTGGCCGCCAATATGGAGGTACAACTTGACGCCATTATTGGAGCTAGGGTTGCAGGAGGGAGACGAAGAGATAGGCTTTCGAGTACTTGATCTTCAGCGATTGAAGCTTCCGATCCACCTCGTCAAGGGAGGCGGAGGGGGCTAGGGTTTCACCGGATCGATGCACGCGACGGCTTCGATCGAGTTGTTCTCCTCCACCTTCTTCTTCTTCCTCTTCTTGTTCTTCTCCTCCCTCTACTTCTTCTTCTTCTTCCTCGGACTCGGAAAGCTCCAAGCCCTCGCGGCTGTGAGATCCACCCATGGCGAAGCGAAGGCGGCCAAAGAGAGAGAGAGAGAGAGAGAGAGATTTGAATTCGAGATGACGACGAGGCGGCCGATGGAACTTCCTTAATAAGGGTTAACGTTACCGATCGGTGCGTCGAAGACACGCGTACGTGTCTTGTTATTTCTCGAAAACAATCAACCTACCACACAAACTTACCCACAGAGATACCCTCTTGTTAATTGACCAATAACGTGACCAAGGCCAATCCGTACATGGTTTAATAAATAAATAAATATATATATATGTATATATATTCATTTTTATTAAATCTTCATCACTAAGTATGTTTGAATTGTAAGCCTTCTAGATCTAATTCATTTATAGATAAAAAATAAAAAACCTTTTAATAATAAAAAAATTCAAGGACTAAAAATTATAACTACAAAATGCTTTTCATTTCTTTGAAATATAATAATCTAGTTAACAAGTGATGTTGAAGATAAATTTAAAAATGGTTTCAAAGCAAACAGGACCGTCTTTTTATACGATCCTATACTAAAATTTTTTTAGATCTTTAATATATTTTTTTTCATCCTTTTTCATTTGAATTTGAAATCGACAACAATAGATTTAAAATATTTTTTAAATAAAATATTAATTTAAAAATAATTTTTTATATAAAATTTAATTATATTTTCTAGTATGCAAAATTATTAATTAAATGTTTATATTTAAATTTTGTTAATAAATTTTTTTTAATTGATAAAATTATTAGATTATTTAATCTTTTTTGAGATATTGTTGAACATAAATAATAAGACTTTATTAAAATATTATTTTTAGAATGCTACATCAATTCAGTCATATATTAATTTTTATGCATACAACAACTTTTCATACATGCAGGCATGAATAGTGCATCAAATGCACAAAGCGATATCAAATTCTTATGCGTAGTTATACAGGCATGATGTGGTCCTGTAAAAATCGAAGCACCGTGATCTCGCGAAACGAACACATTGTTCGATTGATATAAAATTTTTTTATTAAAATAAATTATTTTAATAACAATGGGACCCAATAAAATTGGGGCCCTAGGCCTATGACCTATGCCTTGAGCCGGCACTGAAAGCAAACCGTGTAACTAATTGAAGCTGTTGGTGCAACGACGCTCCTAAAATTAAATGCTTCTAAGTCGTTTCGTTCATATAGAATTTTTGATGTATTTGATAAAGAATTATTTAAGTTGAATTGCATCACTAATGCAATTCAACTTTAAGTCGTTTGGTTCCAATTGTGAATCATGTTTTTTCATCACACACATGAATGATGCATCACTAATGCAAACGTCTTATTATTATTATTATTATTTTATTTCTTGTTAGAAATGCATTTACTATAGTTTGTTTAGATATACTCTCAAAAGCCTAACGTAAGAAATAATAATGTATTATTTTATTTATATTTGTATTTGTGCTTTAAATATTCTTTGCTCTTAAAATATCAATCAATACTCTTAATTATCAAAATAGTTACACTTCTTTTTCAAAAAATAGTTAAAAGGGTGGCCCATTATATTTTTCATATAAAAAAATACTCTCATTTAAAGTTATAGTAACGACTACAAGATAATTGTTAAAACAATTCAGATCAATTTAATCAAAATATTATATAAACAAATAATTTTATATAAAAGATCAATTTAAAACTATTATATTTATTTACAAGCTACTATGAAATAGTTATTACAAACTACTATTTAATAGTTGTTAAAATATTATATTATTAAATATTTGTTACAATGTTACCGTAGTGATTTAGTAGTCGCTATAATAATTTTAAAAGAATTTTAATTAATTTTAAGTAATTTTGACTAAATAAAAAGTTTTTTAATATGAAAATATTCTATGCATAATATTTTTGATAAGTTGAATTAAAAAAAGATATATTTCAATAATAATAAGAATATTATTTTCGATACGAGAAATATAGTGACATCCTTTTGACACTTGCCTTTTTAATTTTTGTAATATATTTTTTGATATAGCATGTCTACTGGCATCTATATTTAATAAACCATATTTTTATATCAAATACAAGGTTTCTATAAATATCTCTTTCTTATTTTGTATAATTTACCATATCATTTTAGATAGAATATCCTCACCAAAGTACTATATATAGCAACTAACCTAAGGTAGTTCACCAGCATAAGGTAGTTCACCATCAACTTTGTAAAAAAAAATGGTGAGTGGAAGCATTCCTTTTCTTGCACTAACAATCTTAGTGCAATGCTTTTGTGGTATAAATGGAGTGAGGGTGCCTTCCACGGTTCTTAAGGGAGGAGTGACTCCTAGATCTATGTTACAAATTGTCAGAGAAGCTCCTAGTGGCTCAGATCTTATTCATCATGGAGATAGTCGGAATCCCATTTACTATGAAAACAGAGTAATGCAACAAGTTCAAGATGATGAATCATATAAAATCATGCGAGAAGCTCCTAGTGGCCCGGATCCCATTCACCATGGAGATGGTCCAAATCCCATTTACTATGGAAACGGAGTAATGCAACAAGTTCAAAATGACGAATTACACAAAATCATGCGAGAAGCTCCTAGTGGTCCGGATCCCATTCACCATGGAGATAGTCCGAATCCCATTTACTATGGAAACGGAGTAATGCAACAAGTTCAAGATGGCGAGTCATATAAAATCATGCGAGAAGCTCCTAGTGGCCCAGATCCCATTCACCATGGAGATGGTCCGAATCCCATTGACTATGAAAACGGGGTAATGCAACAAGTTCAAGACGACGAGTCATACAAAGTCATGCGAGAAGCTCCTAGTGGTCCGGATCTCATTCACCATGGAGATAGTCTGAATCCCATTTACTATGGAAATAGAGTAATGCAACAAGTTCAAGATGGCGAGTCATACAAAATCATGCGAGAAACTCTTGGTGGCCCGGATCCCATTCACCATGGAGATAGCCCGAATCCCATTTACTATGAAAACGGAGTAATGCAACAAGTTCAAGATGACGAGTCATACAAAATCATGCGAGAAACTCCTGGTGGCCCGAATCCCATTCACCATGGAGATAGCCCGAATCCCATTTACTATGAAAACGAAGTAATGCAACAAGTTCAAGACGACGAGTCATACAAAATCATGCGAGAAGCTCCTAGTGGCCCAGATCCCATTCACCATGGAGATAGTCCGAATCCCATTTACTATGGAAACGGAGTAATGCAACAAGTTCAAGATGGCGAGTCATACAAAATCATGCGAGAAGCTCCTAGTGGCCCGGATCCCATTCACCATGGAGATAGTCCGAATCCCATTTACTATGAAAACGGAGTAATGCAACAAATTCAAGACGACGAGTCATACAAAATCAAACGAGAAGCTCCTAGTGGTCCGGATCCCATTCACCATGGAGATGGAGTAATGCAGCAAGTTCAAGATGACGAGTCATACAAAATCATACGGAAAGTTCCCACTAACTCCGATTCCATCCACAATTAAGGCATCATGATGGAACAAGCTTATTCCTTGAACTATGTAGTAAATCAATACAATAAAATCCATTCTAGTGAATGCTGAAATAAAAACCATGGAATGACTCATATGAGATATATAATAAATGAATTGTTCTTGTAAATCATTGCCATGAAGCCAAAAGTTGCATCTTGGATTATATCTCTATCTTATTAATGCATGCTTGCTTGCCATCTAAATTGTCTTTACACCTCATGTAACAATTACAATTACAACACCACCAATGGCGGAGCCAGAAAATTTATAGCCTCCGAGCTAATTCCGATCTGATCGAAAGTCCCCGAGCTATCCTCCTCTTTTACTTCTATTTTTCATTTTTTTTCTACAGTAAATTTCCTTTTTAAGCCCGTCGAACCCCGGGCTAAAGCCCGGGTAGGACAAAGCTTGGCTCCGCCCTTGAACACCACTATAAAAAAAAGCTCATGCCAACCTATTCTCAACTATACACCAACCCATCATTAAACACACACACCCATTCAACATATGGAATCATCCAATTAATGACTCTCTAAATTTGGGAAGGTAACACATGAACATGAACACTTGGACCCAATCACGGAACCAACCCTACTGATCTATCTGGATTGATTACGAGCTGAGCTCGAACCGCCGAACTACTGATCTCTCGTCCCTACAACCTTCTTCTCAAAAGATTAAATTAAGGTATCGTCGACAAACAATCCTCGGAACCACGGGTGAAGCCACGTTGTATATTACCTGGGCTATAGTCCGAGTAGCTCGACATGAAAAGCTTTAAATTTACGGAAGAAATTTTTTTTTTTAGAAAATGAAGTAGATCAGCCCGGATTGTCTCATCAAAACAGGCCACAGTCGAAGATCAACCCGGGTAAATCATCCGGACGGACTTCGCCATTGCTCGGAACACTCTCCAATCGTTTACTTTTTTTGTTAGGGTTGGAGTTATTTGTCATTATCATCCATCAACCTCCAAACGACAGCATCACTGAAACAAGATCACTAGACAATCACTTGTTACTTGGACCAGCGTGTTTTTTTTCCCATTTTAATAAAGAGTTCAGTTTCTGTCATCGTCTCCATGTGTTTCTGACGTAAATGAACGGTCGTATCCGCTGTTTGAATTATTAGAGAAATTTGTAAATAATTTCCATAAAGATTTATTTGATTGTTTATTTAAAGAATATGCATTTTTACAGTGCATAAATAGTAATTTCTGAATAAAACAATTTGAATATTGGTGAGTAATAATTTGAAGGCCGAGAATAATAAGAATAGGATAGGAAGGATAATATCGCGCTTGTCATCTTCTTCTCGAGAGTTCAATTCGGAGTTCTCCTTTTTCCTCCACGCTCCACGCACCTTCGCTTCGCTGGAGTGGCTGATTTCCGAGAACTCATCCCCGCTTCCGTCCATCCTCCGCAGCTTACTCGCCTGCCATTACCGAGTCAGTGCTAGGGTTTGACGGAGCGGGGAGGGGGGCATCGATGGAGAGGGAGAACACGGCGATCGACAGGGAGGAGAATGACGTGGACTTCCTCTTCGGCGGAAGCACCGACGGCGACAGTGATGCGCGGGGTGGGTCGGAGAATGGAGAAGAGGAGGAGGGCGTGGAGCGGTCGGGTAGCTTCTTTTCTCATCAGTGGCCCCGAAGCTACAGGTTTCGTTATTAGACTTATGCTTCTCTCTCTCGCGCTTTGTTTGTATCAGTGCTTTTCTTTTTTTGAAAAAGGTACCTTTTTCGAAGTTGTGAACTTGATTTATTGGTTGCTATTGTCCCATTGATCTGTGTAACTGGCTAAGAAGGTAAGCAAGGACGCGGACGCTTTTCCATCTTTCTTTTACGATTCAAAATGATGGAGAACGGTCCCAGAGGACTGGATTTAATTATTGTATGAAAGATCTATTTTTTCCCACTGCTTCGAGCAACAAGTCCTGTTCACTGACACGATTTTGCAAGTTAAAAACATGATTTTTGTTCCCCCAAGAGGACGTCAGAATCTTTGGGTTCCTCTGAAGCCTAAACATGAGGCTATAATGTGGGGATGAATGGATTCGATTGATACAATCTATTAAGATGCTTTCTGTAGTTGTCGATGTAGCAATTCTCCTTCCAGATGGTGAGCTTGTTGTATCATTGGGGGCTCACTATGGTGGGATCATCAGTATAGCAGCGTGGGTGGATCGCATCTCTTCAAGTTTTTCGACACACTCCTTTGGAGTGTCGAGGCACCACCTCAACCAACATACCCAGATAGTTCAAGACACTCCTTAGAGTAGGTGTACCCTTTCAAGTAGTCACACAACTCTCTAATTATTTAACGACCTTTTCGGGTAGTCAAGTCACCCTTTAGGTTAGTTGTCTCCTATGCATAGTCGTCAACCTTTGTTAGTACACTCTTTTGGGTACTCAAAACACACTTTTGGGTAAGTAGTTTTCTATGCTTAATCGTTAAACTTTGTTGGTTTACCTTCATTCAGGTAGATTGACTTGCCTATTTGGGATGGTTATCAGCAATGAATTTGTCATTGTTCGTCAAGAGGCCCCTCGGATAATTGGCACATACTTTTGTTAGCCAAGACCTCTTTCTTTGAGGCAATATTGCCGCTTCTGGGTGCTTATGATTTATCGGTAATCGCCCCCCAAAGATATAACGATCTCTTCAAGATCTATTGGAGAGGAACGAAAAAAAATAACTCAAGAGAAGATATCATAATTCGAGACTAAGTGATTTTGGTGAGAGATCTAGGGCCTTTATACAATGATGGAAAGACCTTTATATAGTGATGGAAAGGTAGTCGAAACAAACAATGTGGATGAAATATGTTTATTAATGGGAGGAAAGACAAAACTCTCTTCTCTTTTCTCAACCAAAAGGGGGTGTTGATTTGTTTCATAGTGTCGTTTGTCATTGTCATTCTCTCACGTGTGTTCGGCGTTTGTCTCACTTGTTTTCTAATTGAGGAACTTTTGACCCTCAACAATTTTGATCAACGGTGAAAATCTTACATCAAGCCCATTCGGTTTAATTAAAAATTTAATTTAATCAATTTATTCTCATCATATGACATCCCAAATACTGATCCTAAATTAATATATTCTAGCTTAATTTAGGTCCATCCAATTTCCAGCATCTTAAAAATTCCTTGACTTTGGTCCCACACAAACTAATATTCACGCATATTAGAGTTAGCATATGTGGACTAAGGTCATGTGTTTGCATATGTGGTCATGTGTTTGCATATGTAAGCTCATACATGAGCTTATGCACTTGGTCGATCAAGCCAAACTAAACCAATGAATTCTCATTCACCGCTTAATAGCCCGTTTATTTGATCATTTGATTACGAAACTAAATCTCCAATTTTCCAATACTTCCGTCCACATTTTTGTCCATCTTTCTCTTTCTGGATGCTTGAATCATTTTCACTAATTAAAGTCTATATAATTGTGTCAGACAGCTTCTGTTTGTTTCAAATATCACATTTTGAGAACGGAAATTACTGGACATGACTCATTGTGAGCACACAATAGAGTGCACTACTTGGTGCTTTGTCTTCTCCTTAACTTGTTGATTCATAGCTAATCTGTATGCATTGTCCTTTTGTTAATGGTATGATAGATGCCACCAGCACAAAATCTACCTAACTTCATTGATCAAGTTGCCCTATCTGCATATATGTGAGAGGCTTATGACAGTTTTAAAAGGCTAAACTTTTACTAGTAAACAACAATTTCAAAATAAAATAGTTTGCTATTTTTTGTCCTATTAGGTTGCCATATGATACAAGTGCAACTTAGATGCTTGTGTTGGTCAGTATCCATCTTAGAACCAGGAGGCCTAATCTGTCCCCTAGTTTTTAGCAGTTGACCATATTTCTGTCTTCGACACCTAAGATTTTTCAGGGAAAGCCATTGGCTTGAGGTTTACCAAACTACCAGTTAATACAATGATATAGCTTTTTGTCATACTTGAACTCATACTCTTAATGCCATTTGTTTGAAATATTCCTTCGTGCATAGTGGATATTTTTTGACATTAATGGTTCTCTTGTTCTTTGTAGTTGAAATCTTTTGTCTTTTTTACAGGGAAAGTGTTGATTCATACACAATTTCAGCATCACCAGCCTTCGGTTATCTTGGGCCTTTGCGTAATCTTAGACTATCTAGCTCCCTTAGTCAAAGCGGACAAGATTCTGAATTGAAATTGCCGCTTCTGTCCAGTGGCATAAGTGAGAAGCAAGAATCACATGAAAGCATAAGGAAATCTCTTGATTTGGCATCAAATAAGTCAGCATCTTTTTCATTTTCTGGTGAAGGATATGTTCATCATGGATGTACTGTAACTCAAACAGTCTTTAATGGTAAACTCATCTTCTCAACCAATAATACTTCTGTTAACCTTTCTCTTCTTTTTCTCTTGATATGTGATCTCCAGTAGATCTAATTCAACTGATGTAAATTACTCTATTTTTTTCAGTTTGTGCAAAATACATTTAGACATATGTTTTCATATTAGCCATCCTGAAAGTTTCTTGTTTTTTCTGATTTTGTTCAGGAGTTAATGTATTGGCAGGAGTTGGTCTTCTTTCTACTCCATTTACTGTGAAAGAGGCAGGATGGGCCAGTTTGGTAATGCTAGTTGTTTTTTCTGTAGTTTGTTGCTACACTGGCATTCTTATGAAGCATTGTTTTGAGAGCAAAGATGGCATAGTTAGCTATCCAGATATTGGTGAAGCTGCTTTTGGAAGATTTGGACGCCTTTTTGTATCTGTGAGTTTTTAGCATACAAGTTATGTTAATTCGCAAAAATAAAATAATGGTGTCTAAATAAAGTGAAAATATTATGATTTAACATAATCAGGATGACCTAATGCTGATATATCGATGATGCAGGTTGTTTTATATGCAGAACTATATGTAAGTTTCACTTAATCACAGGAGAGTTAAGAATTTGCTGTTCTGCAGCATGGTTTCATTGTCCTTTTTAGAGCATTTACATGTTTTTCTTTTGATGATACAGGCATACTGTGTAGAATTTATTATTTTAGAAGGTGATAACCTTACAAATATCTTTCCTGGGACTACTTTGGATTGGGCCGGTATCCATGTTGATTCTATCCATTTGTTTGGGATACTTACTGCTCTAATTGTTCTACCGACTGTCTGTTTACGAGACCTTAGAGTAATCTCTTATCTTTCAGGTGTGGCTTTGATTTTCTTCTTGCATTTTGAGACTTTTCTGGAAGAATTACATCATGATTTCTTGAGTCTTTTTACAGCTGGTGGAGTGGTGGCCACCTTGTTGATCTTTGTCTCTGTTATTACCGTGGGTTTTACTAATGGAATTGGTTTCCATCATTCTGGTAAAGCTGTGATTTGGGGTGGCCTTCCATTTGCTATTGGTGTGCATGGTTTTTGTTATTCCGGGCACTCCGTGTTTCCAAATATTTACCAGTCAATGTCAGATCGAACAAAATTCACCAGAGCATTGCTAATAAGGTATGACATCTCTTTGTTTTAAATTCAGTTATTTTGAAGTATTCTTCATGTCGTTTCCTGAAAAGAGTATTTCCTCCACCAACTCAAAACAGTTTTACTTTGGTTACATTGATTTATGGCTTGCTTGCCGCCATTGGATATCTCATGTTTGGCGAAGGCACATTGTCCCAAATAACATTGAACTTACCAAAGAATTCATTTGCCTCGACAATTGCGATATGGACAACGGTAATTCTCATATTTAAACCATGGATTCTTGTATTATTTGAAACTTTTCTCTCACCATTCACTCGTATTGAAATTGTATGACTGTTATCAGGTCATCAATCCATTCACCAAATATCCTTTGAGAACTTATAATAGTTATTACTCTATCAGGGATTTTTTAGTCTGTACTGTTTACTTTGACAGTCATTGTTGTATCCTTAGCTAGAAACAGGTATGCATTATTGCTAAATCCCATAGCTAGGTGTTTGGAGGAGCTGCTTCCACAAGCAACTGCTGATAAACTTTGGTGCTCGATGATGTTAAGAACAACACTTGTTATGTCTACAGTGCTTGTAGCTTTTCTTCTGCCATTTTTTGGTACGTGCTTTAGACATCATTGAAACATTTATGGTTCATATGTATGTACATTGCTTATTACTAGTTGGCATTCAGTCTCCATTCCTTTAGTTAGGGACCAGATTAAACAGACACTGCACTGGTCTAACTCAGCTAGAAACCAATTAAGCGCATCCTCTGGTTGTTTATACATGGTCCATTTCTTTCATTTACAGGATAAAAGGTGCTTCTCTTTAGGACTTCCTTGCATACCCAAACACAAACAACAGTGTTATCACAGAATGTCTTTGACTTCTCTGCTTTATGTGGAGTTTTCACTATTATGTCAAACCAATTTAATTCAGTTCAATGTATAATTTTCTCCAACCTTCCAGTCCTAGATGCTGGCATGGTAAAAATCCGGTCAAATTAGGTTAAGACAAAAGTTTTTGAGTTGGTCCATTTGTCCTACGTTAGTCAAACTTTCTTTGCTCCCCTCTACTTCACTTACATTATTGGATATTCCAGCGTGATTTGTTGGTCTCAGAAAGGTCCTTAGGCTAATTGTGCTTGAATTCATCAGTGGAAGTATGGATTGAAGCAATGTTATTTTAAGATGCCAGGAACTCCCAGGAGCCAAGGTCCTCTTATGGTATTTCCTGATTCGAAAATCTAGACCACTAGTTCTTTAAAAAAAAGTGAAATATATTAAGAGATAAATATAATCAGTGAAACATTATCCTTAGATGAGAGGAATGATCACAATGTTATAACACTATTTAACTTATATAATCTGGAATTCTGGAGTACATGTTCATCGCATAGATTGAGTGCTTATTCACAGTGCTAATAATGCAATTAATTTTTTAATTGGTAAAACTAATATGTTGATAATTTTCTATAACTCAATTGACTTTTGAACATTTTATTCTAGTAGCATAGCAGGAGACGAAATATCTAAATGAAAACTTGGTGCAGTGTGGAGCTCAATCGACACATTTTGTAGGCATGATAACAAGTAGATAAGTATGAATTTCCTAATATGACAAGGGTTTGTAGTTTAGGTAGGTATCATTGACCAATGGAGTTTGTTATTACAAATCCAACTGAGGAACTCTACCTTACAGGAGCAACATATGGCAGTAAATATCAGTATCAGGGAACATTTACTCCATCCATCTCATGAGAGAATTTCGTAAGCAGATTGCACTGAACATCTTTTCTCAAGAGAGAATTGAGAAGATGTTGTTCTAGTTGTTCAGTAAGTGGGTATGGTACATTTGTAGGAGGCTAATAAGGTAAGAGGCTCCAATTGGTATATGAGTATATGACCATGATGTTATGCAGGTAGAATTGGCTAGCCATGGCATATTTGCAGTTTGCAACTATAAACATTAGGGAAGAAATTCTGTAGGAGGTAAAATCAACTCAAATTGTATGACCAAAAACTGATCCTATCCCCTCAACTAATCTTCACACTGAGGAAGCAAATGGAGCAAAAATGGGGTTCTTGAGGCAAAGTAAAGAGTTAAGCCAGTAGCATGGAGTCTTTCATTCTTCTGTAAACAAACACATCGATGACATAATTTTAGTTATGATTTCTGTTTGCTGATCATCTAAGTATCTCCTTTTATCCATCTCTGCATACCTATTTTATTCGGATTAAAAAAATTAATTATATTAATTTCCTGGACCATATCATTCTAACCTTTCATGTCATGGTTGCAGGTCTAGTGATGGCATTAATAGGTTCACTTCTCAGCATCTTAGTGGTATAGTTTTTTCTACTTTTGTATTTTCTGTTCAATCTTGATCAGGCTTCAAGTGGAGTTTATTTTTTTAATCATTTTCCATATTGTTTAAAACTGAATATATATCTTCTCATATAAGAACGTAGTTCTTTATTTCACAGAATATGCTATAAAGAAATAACCTCACTAAGCTAATCTACAGTTTGTTTTTCAGCGTTACATCAAAATATTTGGAAATATGTATGAAAATAAGATCACTACTCTAATTTAATTTCTGTTGCGAAATTTGCCATGGATGACCTATGATATTAGCGAAAATACTGTTATGGAATAACTCTAAATAGAATGGTAGCATAAATGAGACAACAATAAAGAGTATGAACTTTCACGAGAGATTGTTCTACTTTGCAAACTTCATTTTCACGTTCTTTTCTTGTTATGAAACAATGTGCAGTATTTGAGCCGACCAACAAGATATTAAAGTGTTTCAAGTAATTCTTTGGTTTGAACTCATCGTGCTCTTTTTACTGTTAACATAATTTTGTCGATATTCTCTTTCATGCTCACTTTAAACTTTCCTGATATTTATTCTAGTTTTCCACCATTCTCTTTCTCATTTTCCCCCCATGAGAATCATGCTTTATTTATCATAACTCGCTGTTTGTATGTACCTTCCCAGGCCATCATATTGCCAGCCCTGTGTTTCTTGAAGATATCTAGGAACAAAGCAACACGCATACAGGTATCATGAGCTTACTTCCATCGTTCTCGTTGTTTTCATTGTTTTCCAGATCACTAGTGAAGCAGTCAACTAAAGTCGATAGTTCAAAAAAATATGCTCCAAACTAAGTTTTAGTTAAGTTGGTTTAGGTATCGAGTTTGGGGCAGTTCATGAGGAATCTGTTTTTCTTCTCAGACAGCAGTTCTGTCAGCTTCACTATGAATTATTATTACCTTTCCTGTTGACCTGCCTTCTCTACATCTTTCAGGTTGTACTGAGCATCACAACTGTTGCAATGGGCACTGTGTGCGCCATCCTCGGGACATACTCATCCCTGTCAAAGTTAGCAAACAGTTACTGAGGAAAATTTGGGTACGTATTTTATATAGTCGATCGATCATTCTCCGTTTGAAATGTTGTTGCATTTCAACCATTTCCTTTGCTGCAAATTTACTTCTCTAGTTGAGTGCTTCAAAATTGTGCACTCTTTTGATAATAAGAGTTGTATGCTATTTTCTAATGAACATGCTATATATTGCGATGCTTTCACTGCATGAAGAAATTTCTACTAGTAGGAACTCTGTTGGTCGTTTGCCTATTTACGATTTAATTCTCCTATCGAAAGAATCAGTATGAGATATGCAGACTTCACCTTCATCTTGCTCGCAAGGTCTCACTTCCAGCCATGTCTTCTGAGGCTGTATCATATGAACTCCTATCTCCAAGTGAAGGGTCTGATGGGGTGCTCAAGGGGCTCTGCGGACCCATCAGATAAGGCAACTCTACGCCGCCATCGTCTTCCCTCTTCGAAGCCGATGGCTGCTGGTCTACATTGTAGTAGAGCTTCGCCACTGCAACCATCTTCTTCCACATGGAGCTGTGTCTGCGAGTCGCAGCTCGTAGCTCATCCCATTCCTGGTAGATGAATTTGGTCAGGAACAGCAGCAATGCGAGCGCTGAGACGGCGCCGGTGATGAGGAAGAGACCGCCGAAGCTCTGAAAGGTAAGGCTGGAGGAGTTCAAGTTGTTGCTCTGGCTCGGGCAGTTGGATGGATCGCCAAACCATGCCTTCTCAATCTGACCCATCTTCTCCCCCTCTGTTACGGACAGAATTGCTCTTGATATGTCCGGCACGAGGGGGGAACCCAAAGGAAAGACCTACGGGACGAAAGGTAAACAGCCATGAACGATCCCGATGAAATAACTGCTATTTCTGTGTTTTGGGTGCGGAAGCTTACGAAGCCAAAGCCGTCGGTTTTGTAGGTCGGGCCGACCATGGTGAAGTCGGTGCAGTGCTCGGAGAGGAAGAGCTTGAGGTACGGTATCTCGTCGAAGATTGCGTCGACGCCGCCGTTAGCGCTGCCGTTCCGCAATGCCTCGGCGTACTGATCGGGCGTGCTGTAGTTCTTGAGGTTGATGACGGGGAACATCTGCTGCAGCATTGCTTGGACGAAAGACCCGTCTTGGTATCCGATTTTGACCTGCGTCTTGTTCAGCTGGCTCATCCCTGCCACCGTCGGCTGCAGCTGCTGCACGGTGAGCATCGACGTCAAGCTCGCGGTGTAGCTCGACGTCAGGATGAGCACGACGAAGAACCAGATGACCACCGCGAGCCTCGTCAGGTTGCTGGTCAGGTTCTCCTCTGAGAAAGCAGAAAACAGAGTCGTCAAGTCGGGGAGTTAACGTGGTTCGTGAGCGTGATTGTGGTTGGAAATTGAGCGTACTGTGTGAGAAGACGAGGGTGGAGAAGGCGAAGTAGAAGGTGGTGCCCAACTGGTTGGGCAGATCTCCGGAGAACTCCGCGTTCCCCCGGTGCTCGATTGCCCACACCACGAAGCCGGTGAAGATGAAGAAGCAGAGGCTCCCGAGCCACAACTCCTTGGTCAGTGGCAACAGGAAGATCCATATGTTCTTGTTGTTCGAGCCCCGCATCGGCACGACCATCGACACGCCGGACTCCGTGTATGGCATAGTGAACTCGACGTGCTCCGATCGGCTGGCGAGGATCGTCGTGTCTCCCACCACTGCGTCGAAGTTCCTGAGGAAGACTTGGTCGACCAGGAGATCGTAAGACTGGGAGGAGTTCTCGAAAGGTATGTACTCGAACCTGACGGCGTATGGCAGCTCGCGGACGACGGCCTCGAAGACGTCGATGCAATAGCCGGTCACGCGCCTTCGGTTGGTGGTCGGATCGGTCTCCACCTTCACAAACTGGTCGAAGCCTTGCTTCACCGGCACGGCGATACGGAGTTTCTTCCCGTTGGTTGGGATCTCCCAGCCTCTTGGCACCGCGCCGGCGTAGCCGGGCCAGAGGACGGACATCAGCCCGGCTGGGCCGCTGTTTGTTGAAGCGAGCTGCTTAGAGAGGCCGTTCGTCGGAGTCCAGTACCCGATCGGCCCTGCGGTGCTGCCGTTGACGTTGACGAACTCGAAGGCAGGCGAGATGAGTTCGCCGTTGAGGAGCCGAAATTCTCCGGCCAACCCGTGGAATCGAGCGGCCGAAATGGCATCGCGCAGTGCGAGTCCTGAAGGGTTCACTCCGAGCCGGTCCAAGTCGGTGGAGTACGAGTTGCCGCTGGATTCCGGCCTCCGGAAGGCTGAGTTAATTAGCTCTGTTTTCTCGACGGCCATGGCGACCGCCCATGCGGCGTCGTAGGCCCACAATTGGTAGAACGTAGGATCTGTCGGTTTGTCGGCGGGGTGGTCGATTCGAAAGCGGCGCTTGAATCTGGCCGTGAAGTCGGAGATGCTCTTGGAACTTCTTATGTAAGGCCGCACGCCGATGACGCCCTGCATGACCTCGGTGTCGTCGACGCCGAGGAGGTCGATGGCGTTCGTTATTCCGTCTGTGGCGATCCAAACGTAGCCAGCTGCCATCATACCGAGCTCGTTCGCCCGGCGGAACAGGCGAACGCCAAGGTCGGAGACCATGTGCACGACGAAGACGCGTGTCTCCATCGTCATGAGCTTGTAGAGCTCACGGTCGAGCTCCGTGTCGGAGGCGGCAGAGGCGACAACGCTGCGGTAGGGGACGCGGGCGTCGGCGCCGTCCCGTAGAGCGTCGACAAGATAAGGAAGGATGCTGGCGCCGTAGTCGGAGTCCTCGTAGACGGGGACGACTTGGCGCCAGCCGAAGTGGCGGACGAGCGCGGCGATGGCGGGGACTTGCGCGGAATCGCTGATGGTGGCGCGGAGGAAGAACCGGTTGTGGGCGAGGGAGAGGGCTGGGCTGGTGGCGGAGAAGCAAACCACTGGGACCTGTGTCTTGTTGGCCAATTGGACGACAAACGCAGCCTCGCCGGAGGTGAGCGGGCCGATGATGGACTTCACCTCCACGTTCTTCAACAACTCCACCGCTGAAAACAAAAGGCAATGATTTAAGAAGAAATGGAAAAGGTCGATCGACAATTGGTAGCAGTCGTAGTAGTACCTGCAGAGGCCGCTTCAACGGCTCCACCGCCGGAGTCTCTGACATGCAGAGCCACCCTCGTCTTGTAGTTGCCGTGGCCGGCATAGAAGTCGTCGACGGCCATCGAAATGCTAGTCTGGCTACGTTTTCCAGCCATGGTCCGGGCGTTCAATATCACGCCGACATCCACCGGCCGTTGTTGCGCCCAAACTACAGCGTCCTCGCCGGCGAACCACAATAAGAAGAAGATGATGAAGAAACGGAGGATCAGGAATTCCATGGTCCAGTCAGTCGTCCTCTGCAAGAAGTGTAATTGACACAGAATTGCGAGGAAGAAGAAGAATAAGAAACATGGAACGAGTCAAACTAATGGCTTGGAAGAACTTAGCGAAAGTCCAACTGATGGCTTGGAACTGAAGTAGAAGATTTAGATTCCTTACGTATAAAAATAAAAACGCGTTGAGTTGTCAAATTGATGGATACTGAAGACGTTGACTTCTTAAGAAACTTAGCGTTGTCTTTTATGAGTCATCAACCAATTGATAACGAGAGGAGAGGATTTATATATTAATAATTATCGATTTAGTAATAAATGAGATTTGTTGAGCTAGCAAATTGACAGAAGATGTTTACTTATGAACGTCAAAGCGCATCACAGGTTCGCCCTGCCACTTAATAACGAGAGGATATACTTACTGATTATTTAATTTAATAAAAAATGAAGAAACTCGAACGTAAAAATGTTTAAATATATATTATTAGTATTATATTTTATAAGATTTATTGGAACGATTTTCAAAAAAAAAAAACAAGAAGTAAAACAACGATGAAGCATAATGCCAGTGATTTTTTAAAATATTTTATCAACGACTGTGACCTAGACCTGCCCAGGTCTTAACCGGTCCGTGACCCGGATTATCAGGCTGACTTGTAATCGGGTAACTGACCTGTTGTCGAGCTTGACATGTAACTAGGTCATGGGCCTAATTAACAGTCCAATGGATTTTTTTTTTATTATAGTGAAAATTTATTTTAAAATTTTCATTGTAAAAATTTGAACTCAATTAACAAAATGAACCCGACTATAAAAATTTTTCACTAGCCACCAAAGGTCTCTCATATCTGATAGTCTAGTAGCTTAATCAATTAGACTATAACTATAACTATTGATATCATTATCTATTAAATCAGGGATTCATTTAATTCAATCAATTTACTAGGTTTCCATCTAACCAACATTAATTTTTGTTTGACTGTAATATTAATTGAAATGTTCGTTCAATACTAAAGAATATACAATCTGATATGCAAAGTAGATTATAAAGTAACAATATCACTAGTTGAGCTCGATAAAAGCTCGAGCTCAACTTGAATTCGATAAGCATGACATAAAAGTTTAAACATCATCAGGCTCAACTTGACTTGCTTGCATGCCCTCAATGAATCTCTTGAGCAACATTAATCTACTTCTTCACAACTCGGCAAGTTGAAACATTTCAGATTGCACCAGATATGTATTATGTATCCTTGGCATCTGGAGGAGGAACTTTTACACCCATGAGTCCAAGTAAGTTAGATGCTGGCCCTGGAAGACCTTGTTGAGAAGAAAATGAATCAAGAAAGCTCTTAACAAGGTTGAAATCGACATCGACTGGGGTGAACTCATCATTGTTATCGTCCGCGGTATTTGATCTCGCGGTATTTGAAGGTCCCTGTGGAACAACACCTCAATGGATATTAGTAACACAATATAAACTATAATAAGAGAGTATTTTGCGGACGCTGAAACTACTTGTAACAAGTCCATAGGACAAGTATTCATCTACACCAAATAATAACAAAGGAATAGAAACACAAGTGAAGAAAACATGTATGCAGAAGCATAACCCAAATGGTGGTTAGACAAGAATGAAGAAAATTTCAGGTGCAGAGTAGAACAATAACGATTTCATATGTTTCGGAAAGTTGAAAATTTTACTGACTGCAAAACACAAGCATATAGCATCTTGAATGACATAGGTAAACTGAGATTAGTGTTGAAATATAGAACCGGGTATTACCGCATTGATATTGTTGGCCTGTTTACGTGCATGCAAAAAGCTTTTTCTTAGAGTTGTTGCAGTGAGCTCTTCATTAAGAGCGTCGGAATAAAATTGCATGAACCCGTCCTCTGAATTCTCATCTTCTTGTTCTTCAACCTCATCATCATCATATTCAGAATCATCTGGAATTAATAGGTAGTGAGTGAGAATAATATGTGTTTTCACGAAGTAGGCAAAAATATTTTTATTTTATTAGAGAAGAAGTCACCAGATAAACAAAAGTAAACATGACAAACAATGGCTATTCTTGTTAGTTGTGAGAACTAACTGATTAGTTAAAGCTGTAACAGAACCCAAATAACAAAGGTTCGTTTACTTGCATAGAAGGTGCCAGGAAGAAGAAAAGTAAACAAACTAATGTCTATAGATAGTGTTCTCATTCCGTTTCCTTTCTCTTTTCATTCCCTTCCCCTCTATGTCCTATTAATACATCAAAAGAAACAAGCTGTACAGCATACCCTACGACTAAGGCTACCATGTTCAACACTACCCATTCTTGTAAAAAGACACATCAACATCATCAAACCTGTGTTTGAACCAAATATTCGGGATCTGCTACATAAACTGTATTTGGGTTCTATAAGGTTATATCAATACCAATATTCAAATTAATTAAAAGTATTATTAATTTCGGAATAAAACACATTCTTGTTTTTCTAATCCCTTCTCTCCTCTTAATCATCTTTCTACTTGATTTTCTAGAGCCTCTAGTAGATACTAATTCTTCAAACCCGGAATGACATGCAAACAGCCAATTTACCAGAAATACATACAAAAGAAAGTAGGAGGACAATAAATGAATAAGCTCGATCATTTACTGTCTTTTTTTATTTTGCTCATTATGAAAATATAAAAATACAACAAAATATTAAATATATATAATAAATATATACATATAAATATAAAATACAGATGTAAAATATTTAGAATTTTATTGCATGCATATGAAAGCCCATGAATAAATTATGTGGTAAAGCATGTCCATCCAAGAACAGTTTCATGCACCTCAGTAATTCGAATAACACTGGCAAGCATATATCCTTCATCGAGTGAGAAGATCAATGGTTGACACTCATAGATTAGACCAACATAAATACACTAGTCGTTTGAGCACCTTGATCATAATACCTTCTAGACAAATTAACCAAAATTGAGATCCCACATACAAAAGGCAAGGGGTTCATAGTGTATGATCATAAGATCCTACAATAAAAATTTTTTATAAAAAGATTAGGCATTTATTATTTAACATATGCATGAACTTTCAATATGAACATTTCAAACTTTACATCATTATGGGAATATCAAATATACATAAATTTATTGGATATAATATTTGGCTACATGAATTTTATCTTTATATTGAGATCTACGTAATATTACTAATAACAATAATATAATATATAAACAATCTAGTATAACTGTCAAGATATTGTCTATTTATATGGCACTCGCAAAGGGTAACTTCCATGAGATGGAAAGATGACAGTCTAATGTAAAAAGAATTTTACATTTAGAAGTGTAGAAGTGCCAGTGTAACTATGTTTCATTAAGGCTGTTAGGATCAAGATCCGATGGTTAGGGAACCTATGATCTAATTCTAAATTCCTTAATTGTTGATCTAATTCTGATAATATTGGAGATATATATCATCTCAGCCAATTTGGATTAGTCGTAAAATAATAAGAATTTAAAGTCAGGTCACAATTTTGACAACCATGCAAAGCCCAGATAGAGGTCACAGTAAGGATTCCAAATGAGCATGGAGATTCATTTATTGAAAACATTAAGAGTACCAAATTCCATATCTGACGATGATGTATGTCCTTCAAGTCTAGCAGCAGATCCAACATCTTTACATGAAGCCTCTCCTAGCATGGATTGCATAGCTTTCATGAATTCATCAGTATCAAGTTCAACTGACTTTGAGTTCCTGTTTGAATCAACAAATATCATTACTATAGATAAGTTCCAAACTAAAAGAGAGTCCATAGCATGCATAAAAAATCAAGTATTGTTCATAAAAATAAAATGAACTTGTTTATTCATGTTGTGCATGCAAAAGATTCAAAAATGAAAGAAAGATAACAAAAATTACAGACATTTTGGTTCACTAAAATGCCTGAGTGTCTCTCCACTATATAGGTTTATTTTTGATCTAGCAGAGAAAAAAAAATGGAAGGAACAATGTAAATAATGGTTTGACATAGTGTAGCAAGATAATTACAACAACAACAATCAAGTCTTATCCCACTAGGTGGCAAGATAATTACACTTGAATAAAAATTTGATATTCACTAACACAAACCTGCTCTCAGGAACCTCTGCTCCTTCAAAGGTTGAAAGTTTTTGGACAAATGCTTGCATAGTTTCAGTAATATCTTGAAGGTTGAAATCATCAGAGACAGAAGCATTATCAATGCCTTTCTTCTGCTTCCTTTGTTTCTTTTCAGATTCATAGACTTCCATTTCCTTCTGCCTCTCCAGAATAGCTGAATTTAACTCCTCTTCACCATCATACATCCAGGAATCATCATCGTTTGGAGGAAGTTCAACACCCATGAATTCATCTACTAAGTAAGACATTGAGAGAATTTCATCTATACGTTGAACTGGAGCATTCATGATCTCCCTAGAACAAGGCAAAATTCTGTTTAAAATCTCGCAACCACCAATGATTTCTGCTTTGTGTAAAGTAGACTTTCTATTTGTAATAGTACATCGTTTGGAAACACTCTCAATCAAGAGAATGACTAAAACAAAAAGGCCAAAGCTTGTTTTGCTTGGCAATATCAATTTTTTAGCTGAATAAGAATAACATTATGTTAAACCTAGAAAAATAAACCACGGAGTGAGAAAAACCATGAGAATGTAACAGTACCTTGTGCGAGAAAATAAAGAACTGTTCTTATAGTACTCAAATGCACTATCCATTATCCGTTGGTATTCCTTAGATCCAGGAAGAAGACCACTGAAACATCCACTACTCTCCAGACTCTGCTTAAAAGCTTCCCAAGTGCTCCCCTTGCCTTCCTCACCGGCCTGCTTCCTTTCCTGATACATCATTTCAAACCCACATGCTATCTTCAATCCCAGTTCAGCTTCCATGAAAACTACAGGTCCCTCTTCCCTTGATGGCATTGGATAGCCCCTCGGAGCCTGGAATTTCTGCTGCACCAATTGACCATACATGGCTCTCGACATCCGAACGGAAATCCTGACCATCTCAATGTCCCCTTTGTTACTCCTTAAGAACCTCTCCATTTTGGCTGCGTGCTTCATGGAATCAACGTCACGGTCATAGAACCCCTCTACAGCCAGCGCGATTAAGGAAGGCTCCTCTTTTAGGACCTGGGCTACTGGCAGCGGAACTCGAACCCTAACTCTCTGCATATTGGCCCTAGCCTTCTCCGGATACCCAGAAATCTTCCTAAAGATCGCAGCTTGAACCTCGTCGGGGGCTCCGGTATCGATCTCCTCACTCCGGACCGCTGCAAGAGCGTCTAGGAGAGAGGGCGTATCCGGGAAGACCCTTTTTGGAACGATGTGCAGCTTGCCACCGCGGATAAAAACGCGATTGTCAGCCGTATCCGGTTCGAGCCAGCGGGGAAGAGCAAAGGCCGCTTCGATGAGGAGGAACTCGCCGTCGGAGTCCCAGACGCGAGCGGTGAGGGAGGGAACGGCGGAGGTGGCGGCGAATAGGAGGGCGACAAGGAGCCATTCGTCGTCGAGGGCGTCGCCGAAGCGGAGCTTGCCGTGGAGGTGGGGAACGGGGGGCGAGCGGCAGAGGGCGCATGGGGCGTCGAGGGAGGATGGGAGGGAGAGGGCAAAGGGTTCGTGCTGCCACACGTAGTCGCTGGAGAGGGGGGAGAGGAGGGAGTGAAGGTGGAGGTGGAGTGCGCGGAGGGCGGAGAGGGCCTCCTGCGGGGGAAGGGCGGCCTGGAGATCGGGGTAGACGGCGTAGAATACGGTATCGTCGGGGACACGGTGGGATCGGCGAGGGAAGAGGGCGGCGGAGGCGGAAGTCGCCGCCATGGATGGGAAGCGGTGGTGAATGGCGAAAGAGGGCTTTTTCAGGGGGGTTTAAGTAAAATGAAACGCATACAGAAGAAGAAGGTGGAAGCTTCCTGATATTTAATTATACAGGCTTGGGCTTCATGTCCATGGCTTTAATGGGCCATGAAAAGCCCAATTAAAAACCATCCATTTGCTCTACTCAAATACCTAAATAAACATATGAAATAAACTATTCTTGATTAAATTTTAGAAAAGTGATATTTTATGGAAATAATAAATATGGAATGCCAAATATTATAACTAAATAAACAAAATTAATTTTGTTTGTTTTTTATAGTTTGATCAGAACAATGACTGGCAGACAATGAAAAAGGGATAAGGGAAAGCCTTCAGAGAAAGAGAAAGGATCGAATTCTTCTAAAACTTAGCATTATGAATGTTCAGAGAGTTGACGATAATAATTCATCTTCAGCTGTTCATGAGGAAGTCTCGGCCTTAAGTCTTGAAGCTGATCAAGAAGATGAAAACATTGACGATGCAATAATGATGAGAAAAGCAAAATTTTCTAAACTTATAAGAACTGTTTGTTTAATTTCATAGTTAGCATGCATGATTATTTTCTGATCTACAAGCAACGACAATATAACAATTCCTACATCTAAATCTTCTGATGAGTTTAGTTACACTTCAGCAAAAAATGTAATCTGTAGCGGTCTCATACGGTCGGCTTCATGATCTAGCGGTCTCACACGATCGGCTTCATGATTATCTGTGAAGAAGTAAAATCGAGAAACTGTAATTCACCACAACGGAGGAGGACATTATCTAAAACAGAAATAAAGTGTATAACATAGGGAGAGGGGCTGGCAGGCCAAGACACAGGAACAAAACTAAGTGCATTGGCAATATAAAGACGAAGGTGTAGATATTTAGAGCTACGAGAAGAATAAGTACCAAAAACTATTCGTCAGATTTGAATGCTGGATTCTTGTCTCATCGAATGTTTGCACTTGTAGAACTTGAGGCTTCTGAGTTGGATTTATTGTCGAACGCATAAATGTGACCTCTGCTCTGCAATTGTGCTTCTAGAAGGGTAAGATTTGCGTCCAACTTCAATATCCTTCTGGGAAATACATAATGAAACCGAATCAGACTTGACAAACTGGACGAAACAAAATGTATGCTCTCTCTTTCATGCTATTAAGATTTTAGGAAGGTGTCAGCTTACTAAGTTTGTAAAGGCCTTGAAAGTTATTGCCAAGGTCCTAAGAGACTACACTGAAATGGAGGTTTGTTTCAGTAGAAAAAAAATTAAAACAGATTAGCCAACAAAGGAAAAAGAAGGATGTCGAAGGGAAAGGAAAGAAAACAAAACTAAGCAGGAGGATATGCATTACTGTTTGTTGCAACAATAGTATTTAACTATGGTACTTGGACTCGATATGATCAACAAGGGTGTGGATATAAGTGTCCCACACATTTGGTTCTAAAATTAATCCTAATACCAATCCTACAAAACATTAAGTCAAAGAGTTACAAAAACAAAAAAGAGTTCAACTATAATTTTGATGAGACTTCAATCCTAACACCTGTGACAATCAAGATTAAAATTGAGATATTAGACCACAAATTAGAAAACAAAGTGCTAACTGATGGATACTGACATGTTTAGCAATTCCATCCCAAGACATGGAACATGACTTTCTATTGCTATTTATTCCAGCACCATCATTGCACCGAGAATATAAGATCGATGGATAATTTCATCCAAAAATTTGGAAAAATTAAAATCCAGTACGCATCTACTTTAAGTTACAGATAAGGTCTGAAAGGGAAAACATCATAGAACAAAGAAAGAGCTATAGAAGAACTGACAACTTTAAAGAAACACAGGAGAATGCTAGTCCAAAGCATGAACCTAAAGGTAGATAGTTTCATAAGTTTAGATAGCATACAACAAATGACTTGGGTATTACGAGCTGCAACATCACATAGAACCCCATGACAGACTCGAACACAATCAAGCCTGGCTGTTTTCGTGGAAACTTACTAAATTACTCTTTCACTCAAGTGAACTTTAATTATTTTTGTCAGTTGTTGAGGATTCAAATCATCGAACTAAGCAATGTGAGGTAGTTTTTCTTTTATCATATTATTCCTATTGAGATCCGCTTCTGGATGCGCCGACTCTTCTCAGCACCACACTTGGGCGAGCTTGATCGAGGAGGAGAACAGGGAGCTTCTAGGACCTACGCTCACAATCACCGTGAGAAGGAAGGCCAGGGGTTGCCCTGGTGCGACCACTCCGATGCTTAAGTCAGTTCGTGGAGAGAGAGGAAGAAAACGAGAGTGAAAAGTAGGAGTTGTGAGATTGCATACCTCCCTCTAGTACAAAACCAACCTTATATATGAGTCTGGAGAGTCATGTCCCATCATGAGTATGATGGAAGTCCCATCATCAGTATGAATGTGTCAGAAGATATAGTATAGTCAGAGTATATGTCCCATCGTTGACTTGTATTGGAGAGGTCGTGTCATGTACGTCTGTCAGAGCATTGATTAGTTGCAGAGGTGGCAGGGGGACATTCATAGCCATATGATGGGGGGAGTGGTCTTGGGAGAAGGGGAAAATCAGTATTGGGCCAAGGCAGCGTCGAGGAGTCGGCATGACTTACGTTTGAATGGGTCGACTCGGATCGGTCGAGGAAGCTACTTCGAGGATCCGGACTGGCTCGGGAGGTGATGTCCGTATGAAGCCGAATTAACCTGAAGGGGCCTGTTTCCTTGCGAATCCGGCTTGATTCTCGCAACGACTTGATAGGTTCGGCGAGGGGATTTGGCTCCGAGTGTTCGAGAGGATGAGACTTGATCCGGCTTCGCGTGGAGATGAGGAGTCGGCTCGGTTGATTCGAGAACGGAGAACCTTATTGAGAGGATTCGGACCTGTTGCGGAGGACTTCCATCAGGTCCTGACCCGATTCCCCCAACTCGGCCTGCAAGACTCGACTCGGGGTTGAGGTGTCGGAGGATTCGGCTCGATCCGGGCTGTATGACTCGCGCTGTTGCACCCGATAGCTGCTCTCGAACTTGACTAACCGCGACCCACTCCTTGCGACCATAACACATATAAATGTTGCGATACCGAATTAAGAACCGAATAGTCAGGTAAACCACTAGAAATTATACCATACAAAAGATTGCTAGCTTAAGTCATATAAAGAACCACCTATCAAAGATTTGTTGACTGTTTTATGAAAAGAAAAGATCAGACTTCAAGAGTTGATGATATTGATTCCCACAGCACTATTTCGGTAAACTATGATGGCAATATGTTGCTCCCATAAAGCAAGAATGAAGCTTCTTAACAAATCTAAGCTTGGCAAAAATGAAACACAACTGAATTTTCCTCGAATTTTCACATAGAATCTCTCTCTCCAATTACTAGATTAATAGAACAAAAAAAAAGATCTTTTTTCACGAGTATTGAACAGAAAGGTGCCAAATTGGTACCTGTGGACCTGGGCGAGCTTGTCCTGGCAAAGAGAGGCGAAGGAGTTGAGGAACCGAGCGGTGTTTCCGATGAAGATGTTCGCCTGCAATGCCACATACGAAAAATTGCTGCTATGAGTCGTTAATTTCCCAAACAACAAAGAGAGGGCGGATTAGGAGAGAAAATACGGACGAGATAAAGAGTCCTCTGATCTGATATGGAGAGTTCGGCGAGCTCTCCATCCTCTTCCTTCGCTGCAGGCGGAGGGGCGTCCGGAAGGGCGCCCCACCCTGCCGCCGCCGCCGCAGAAGCCCTCGTTGGGATCATCGCCGGCTTAGTTCGCGAAAGAGGAAGCCCGGACGAGAAAGCAAAACCTTATCCAATCCCCCCCGCCCCCAAAAAAAAAATCCCTATTATTGCCTTTTGTTTTTTTATCTATTTCTTTTGCTGCTTAGAATATTTATAAATTAATCCTACTGTTTATGAATCTAAAATTAAAATGGAAGGGGAAAAAACATACACTGAGGCGGCGGCGGCGCTGCCATCGCCGTGGTCGCCTCTTCGCCGTTGGATTTCCCCAAGCAGTGCAGGAGCGGCGCGGAGCCTCCGGCCAGCACCATTACCGAGCTGGTGAGGACCCCCCATTAGCCTAGGGTTCTCGGAAGCCCAAGCGGCCAGCTCCAATCCATTCGAACGTGTCCTTCGGAACCGCCGCCATGAGGTTCAGAGAGAGCAGATATCGGCGTCTCCAGGCATCATCTTTTACATCTTGATCAATGTTCCGATGGGTACAAGGCATCGAAAGCGCATCTGGTGTAGTGGTATCATAGTACCCTCCCACGGTACTGACCGGGGTTCGATTCCCCGGATGCGCATTTCTTTTTGTGTTTATCCTCTTTTTTTTATATATAGATTTTATTGGGTTTGCTATCCTACGTGACAAATCCATGCGCGACTCCATGACCCACCGCCGCCCGGGCGCGATCGATGCGGCGCTCCTTCCAGCGGCGGATTCCGATCGGAATCCGGTGAATTTGTCCGGTCTCGAGCTGCGATTTGGCCGGATCGCGCCCGGGGCGGTGGTCGGACAACGCGGCGACAGCGATGGTAAATCGGAGGTGTCGCATACAGGTCGCGAAAGCAAAAGCAATTCCCGTAGTAGCGGCGAGCGAAATGGGAGCAGCCTAAACCGTGAAAATAGGATTGTGGGAGAGCAATACAAACGTCATGCTGCTAGGCGAAGCGATGGAATGAATGCTGCACCCTAGATGGTGAAAGTCCAGTAGCCCGAAAGCATCAAGGGATAAGTTGCGCAGCATATACAATTTACTCAGGAACATAAATTTATCTCAAAAAAAAGAATATATTTTTATTTACTGCTGTGGCCTACAATTGATGCTACACTGCCAAAAGAATCATATTTCTATCTTGTATAAATAATATTCCCACAACTTGTGACCTCAGCAGCCTGCTGTTACCACACATCGCGCAGGTACCTCCCTTCCATCTGCAGATTCTTCACATAAGCCTCAGCCTTGGAGCCTTCAAGTGATCCCTGTCATCGAATTCAAGCATTCACGTTATAATCAAACATTCAAGGAATTGATCTTTCATTACAGAAATCGAAATCCGTTCTATATCTTACCTGCTCCTGAGCAATGGTGTGAATGACCTTGTGGACGTCCTTAGCCATTCCCTTGGCATCGCCGCAGACGTAGATGTATCCACCTTGAGAGATGATATTCCAAACATCCACAGCCTGAGGCATCAAAGATATGCACCGTCAGAATCAAGTAAAGCGTAGAAAATTAGCTTTATGTTGTCTGGATTTTCTGTGTCCAACCTTTTCAGACAGCTTGTTCTGCACGTATTCCTTGCGTGGACCTTCGCGAGAGAAAGCTACGACGAGCTCAGAAAGAGCCCCTTGCTTTACGTAGTTGTCCAACTCATCCTCATAGATGTAGTCCTGCGTTATGTTATTGTTCGACATATGATTAGATGATGGAAGGTGGTTCTATGAATGGTATTGGTATTGGTATTGGTATTGGTGTCAGTTGATTACCATGTTTCGGTTCCTGCAACCAAAGAAGAGAACAGCAGGACCAAGCTCAGCTCCAGCCTCTTTGAGTGCAAGCCTTTCCTAAAAACATCAAACCGCAACCGTTTAGCAGGTATCCAGATGAAATGCTTGAACAAGAACTAGACGATGTTGATGTGAATCCGGACCTGTAAAAAGGCTCTGAAGGGTGCCAAGCCTGTGCCAGGGCCAATCATTATTATTGGAACTGAGGTATCGGAAGGCAATCTGAAGTTTGATTGTCTCACAAAAATAGGAGCCTGGCTACATTCTTGAGTCTCCTCTTGTGGAATTGAGTTCTGTCAATCCAATGGATACGGTTGTGAAGATAAAAGGAAAGGTAATGACCTTGCTGTGAGAGATCATGCATAGGACTTGAGACAAACCATACCTTCATCCAAGTCGAGCAAACTCCTTTGTGAATTCTTCCTGTTGATGTTGGTCCATGCACTAATGCACATGTGACATGAATTCGAGAAGGCGAAACCCTGATTTGAAGATAATCAATGAATTTCATGGTAAGATAGCAAATTGTAAGTGAAAATGTTATCATATAAGAGAAATCATTACCTTGAAGAAGATGATATCGAATAATAGCGGGCCTGTAAGCGAGGAGCTATAGCTGCAAAGAAAACACCTAAAGGAGGCTTGGCTGAAGGGAATTCAGCCATCACTTCCAGAAGACTCCTTTGACTTGCCACAACCCATTGATTATATTCATCCTGAAAGCCAATGCGTGTCAAACTAAATCGATTGATCATCACAAAAGAATCATCTATCCAGAGAACAACAGATACAAACCTTTCCAGTTGGAGAAGCTAGGAATTTGAGCCTTTCAGCTTCAGTTGGTTCAGAAGCATGAGCAGCTAGAGCAATTAAAACAGCCTGGATTCAAGATATGCAATCTCTCGATTAATATTTACTCGAATGTATTTGCAAATGAGTGTAACTGAATAATTTGATTAATACATACCTTTTTGGGAGAACTCAAAAGATCAGCATATTTAGCAAGTGCATCTCTCAAAGTAATAGGTGTTTCAAATGGAGGCGGAATAGAGCTACTGCTAAGTGGTGTTCCGTCCTCTTTTTCGGCATGTAGGGTGAAGAATGTATCTTCTGGATATCCTAAGAGCCTTGCAGCCTCCTCCACAGTCTCAGAGGTATTCTCTGAATACACACCAACATGATCTCCAGTCTCATATCTGTTAGAAAATATCATTAATTTCCATCAGAAACAAAACAATGAGAATCTAAATTTTCAGCTAAAGTCTCTTCCCGGTTAGTAACCAGAAATCATGAGTATGCGATATATGCACAAGTATGTAGAAAATCTAGTAAAACTTACTTAAGACTAGTTCCAGAGATGTCGAACTCCAGATGAGTGCAAGAACGATCAGATAATGGGGTATGTAGCTCTCTCCTAACAGCCACATTGACCCTAGAAATTTGGAATTCAACCAGTATTAGATTTTTGCAAAAGAAATAATCCATCTCAGTAATGCATCTTATAGAGTGAACAACCCTAGCGTTTATAATATACCTGCAAGGATTTCGGAGGTCGTAAACAGAATGGCCATTTGCAAGGCTTGGTTTTCTCTGCATCTGGGATTCGTCTCCACGGTTTAGGAAAACAACACGGTATTCAGGTATGCTGGCAACATACTCAGCAGATAATCCTGCTACATCATCCTCATCACAGAGTAGCTTGTCTAGCTCTGGCCACACTAGATCTTTCCTGCAATAATCAAGACTCGATAATTTAGAAATAGTTCAGAAAAAGCACACTCTTTTCAATTGATCATAGATTTAGCTATTTTGTTCTTCCATTGATCATACCATGCAGCAAAGTCATCCTCAATGTATTGTTCATCATCACCGAGCCCCAAAGGAAGAATACGTTTTGCACCTAGAGTAGGATAACAAACCGAATCAACAAAGTTCGAAATAATTGGAAGAAAGAGTGCATATATAACTGATCCAACTCAATATTTCTAGGTTTTGTAAACTAAACCTGATTATAATAAACAAAGTCCACTAGGAATTACCTTGCTCAGCGAGAATTCTATCTACCTCTATGCCAATCTGTTGAAGCCAAAACATAAACAGTTTCAAAGATTAAACTTCGTCAATCAACAATAGTTTAATTAAAAATACAAATACGAAGGGAAGTGGAGAACCAAGATTGAACCTTGTTAAAGTGTTCATATTGTCGGCTCCCCAGGCCAAAAACACCATACTGGAGGTTATCCAAGTAAACGTTCCTCTCCTTCGCCTCAAAAAACCATTTATAAAACCTCGCAGCGTTATCAGTTGGTTCGCCGTCTCCATATCTGTAATTTACCACCATCAAGTCAGAAATGGAGAGTAGTTGTAAAGAAATACAAATAGTCAACAAAAGTTGACTTACGTTGCCAAGAAGAACAGTGCAAGAGTCTCTTTCTTCAACTTTTCTTCGTACTCATGATTCTCATACGCGTAATCATCCTGAGAAACAAAAAGTGGGGAGATTTTTTAAGTACAGTAAAATCGCCCAAAATTGTGTAAATTACTTGAGATCGTAAATTAACCTCACGAGACTCACCAAGTCAACAACTTTGAAGACGGACTTCTGGTACCTTGCATTGGCCTCATCCGCCAAAGTCTGCACAAAGAAATCGACTTTAGATCGAACTAATGGAATCACATCTGCGATTTCAGTGATTGGGAAGTGAGAAAGGATCAAAAGGTCCAAAACCTAACCTTGGCGAACCTCTCGGCGGTTCCTGTCTGCGAGCCAAAGAACAATGTCACCTTCTTTTTCCCCAAATCGACAGGTTCCGCATCCCTCACGATCTTCTTGGCCCTCTTAGGAGCCGGCGCCGGCGCCGCCACTACCCGGGCCGGCTCTTTGCCGCCTGATCTCTGCCAGAAAAGAAGGAACGCCGCGAGGCATCCCACCAGAACGGCCACCTCCAGAAACCTAGGGCTCTCGTACAGCTTCGAAGCCCACTGGAGCAGCTCCGACGCATCGAGCTTGCCTTTCAGAATCTCCGCCATGAGGTCGAGAGAGGAAACATCCACATCACCTAGCTGCATCTTCTTCAAATGATGAAAACCCCCTAAATTATCTCTCTCAATCGATCGATCGCTCGCTCGCTCCTTCTCCCTCTCGCTCGCTTGCTTCCTAAAAGGAATGAATTTGGACGTCGAACGAAGGGAAGCAGGGGAGGCAATTTATAGATGGAGGACGAAGCTAAGGTTCAATTTTTCTAAACCGGGACCGGGCTAAACTCATCCGGTTCATTGAGACGAGTCAAATTTTGAGATCACCCGGTGGACCTAATTCGGTTTGACCGAAGACTACAACGAGGGCCGGTTCAATTTGCATGACTTTAAACACAAGGTCAAATTAACATGTTTGGAAGATTAAATAAATATTTTTTTTTCAAAATTTTTATTTAAAACACAAGGTCAAATTTGGTGGTTGACTAAGGACACTACTTGGTCAAATTATAACAACAACATTAAGGAAAGAAATATCAATAGCGTTTTCAATCGGGCATCGCGTAAATCATACGTTTGTTTCGACGTGGTTGGAGTTGACAGAAAAACACAGATAATAGGCTGACTTTTGGCACTATTTATGTGAATTGTGTTTTTCCTATTAACCGATGGAAAAAATTTTTATTATTATTAAAACATTCCAACTATAAAATTTTTTTATCTGAAATACTTTTTATATATTCTAATTTTTTTAAAAAAATAATTAAAATTATATTATTTAAAAACTATTTTGATCAAATATCTCTATTTACTTTTTTTTTAAGTATCACCTTAAAACTCATTTATAGTACAAAATAAGTAGAATATAATGATGTTTTGAGTAAGAATCGAATTCTTCATTAAAAGTTAGAATCATCACCCCAGCAGGTCTACACGGTCGCCTTCACGATCATAAGTGAGAAGCTAAATCGGGAAATTACAGTTGACCACTATGAAGAGGGCATTGTCTCGACTTTATCAAGATTCAACTTTTGTCCACTTGAACAAGTTTGTCGGTACCACTATGTTGATAAGAGCCTACAAATACATGTTACTAAGATACTTGAATCGAAACAGCACCTCAGTCAACAAATACATGTTGCTAAGAGGACTCGAACTCGGAACCTCAGACAACGTATGTCTCCATGCTTATAGCACCTCAGCCAACAAATAAATGTTGCTAAGATACTTGAATCGAAACAGCACCTCAGTCAACAAATACATGTTGCTAAGAGGACTTGAACCTGAAACCTCAGGCAACGCATGTCTCCATACTTACCATTTGGGATAAGTCACTTCGACAAACTTTTTCTTCTGCAAAAGGTGGAATCTGGCACCTTAGCGGCCCCACAAGATCGACTCCACGACCATCTGTGAAGAGATAAATCGAGAAACTGCAGTTGGCCTCTTCTGCAACTCTGTTGCGTCGTCACAACGCAGCTATACCTCGGGGGATTGTCTAGCTTCGTCAGGATTCGAACCCTTGTCCTCTTCTGCAACTCTGCTGCGTCGTAACCAACTCAGCTATACCTCGGGGGCTCACTTCGACAAACTTAAACTATGGCATTTGGGACTCATTTAGCTAACTCATGGGAATAATTTTTAATCCCTAAAACCTTGGTATGAAAATCTATGACACAAATCCAAAATCAAACCCCTTCCAACATTAAATTCTCTCCGAACACTCGTCTATATTTGAACGAGAAAATAGTTCATTTTCTAAATATAGCAAACCCTACAACCCTAAACTACCCTCTCACATTTCCAAATATAGCAAACCCTAAAACCCTAAACTACCCTCCCTCACCTCGTATCCTTTCTCATTCTCCGACTATAAATGACCTCTTTCTACCCCATGCATTGATAAATAATATGCATCAAGCCTTCAATAAGTACAACATGGCAATTAAACTCCTCCCCTTCCTCCTCCTCCTCCTCCTCATCAACTCTCCGGCCGCCGGCCATAACATCACCCGCATCCTCGAGGGCTTCCCCGACTTCTCCACCTTCAACAGCTTGCTCACCCAATCCACCGTTGCTAACGAGATCAACCGCCGACAGACTATCACCGTCCTCGTCGTCGACAACTCCGCCGCCGGCGCCCTCTCCTCCCTCGACAGTGACATTCTTAAGAGAGTCCTTGCCATCCACGTCATCCTCGACTACTACGACAAGGACAAGATCCACTCCCTCCGCCGTAAATCCACCTTCTTCACCACCCTCTACCAGACCACCGGCGTCGCCGAAAACAACATGGGCTTCCTCAACTTCACCCGCCTCCCCGACGGCCGCCTGGCCTTCGGATCTGGCGTCCACGGCGCACCCCTCAGCGCCACCTACGTCAAGCAGGTTGCCGCCAGGCCTTACAACATCTCGGTCCTCCAGATCAGCGCCGCCGTCGTGCCCGCTGGCATCGCCGACGTGCCGCTCGCGCCCTTCGGCCCCCCTATCAACGTCCTGCCGGAGCCGACCGTCCCGGCGCCGGCCCCTTCGGATGCCGAGTCGCCCGATGCCGACGCGGCAGCGCCCGATGCTGACGCTCCGGCGGCGGATTCGCCAGCGCCTGCGGCAGGCTCGCCGGGGCCAGCTCCGGCGGGCGACTCCGATGCGCCGGCACCATCGGAAGACGACACCGAAGATGACGATATGTCTTTGGCCGGTCGGGTAGCCGACGTCGGCGCAGGGTTCATCATGATGGCTGCCGCCGCGCTCTTGCTTTAATTACACCCCTTGAATCTTTTGTAATTGGTTTAATGATTGGCTTGGTGTGGCCATTAAACGACTAATTAATTTAACAAATGATTATTTTTGTCATATTAAATTGAGATTAGAGGAGGATAATTGGACAATTAAGTTGGGTTTAATTTAGTATCACCTTATGCAAGTAATGCTATAAATTGTTTATTCATCGTGACTAACTGTTGTTTTTTCGATTTACTTTCTCATAGATGATCATGAGATCGACTGTATGAAACCGTTGGGATGGCGAATTTTACCTTTTGCTGAAGTCTACTTAAACTATTTGAAGCCCAAATAAGTAGTTTTATTAAGGGAGGAGGATCAGCAAGAGATTGCTATATTTGTCTAGCTAGATTTGTACATTTATAGACATTTTACTTGAGTTTTTGTAGATTAGGGCAACGGATGACACGAGGGAAATCTCTTTATGCTCATCCAACTTGAACATTGAATTAATATAACATAACAAATCACATAGTTGGGCACATGACAAGTCACATTGTTGAGAAGCATTAACTCATCACAAATATGTTATTTGTTGAATATGCTTTAAGATTGTTAGAATACATGCGAACTAGAGAGGATGAATAGTTTTAATCGCTTCGTCTGAATTTCATGCTCCTTTACAAAAAGTTAACACATAATGAAAACAAAATAATAACAAAAAAAAAACACAAACGCAAGACAAACTGATTTTACATGGTTCATCGTCTTCTAAGATGACTATTCTAAAGTTAGCAATCTACCACCACCATAACTTTCTCCTTTTTGACCCTTTTTGGAGGCGGAGAAGTCTCTTACGACCTGTTCCATATAAACAGCACAAATATAAAGCAAATATATAAATATGAATGAAAGTAACAATTTTATATAATATGTTGCTTTGAAGGCTTTCTCGTTGCTTTGGGTTGTCTCTTAATAATAAGAAATGCAGCAACACTTTGTATCCAAACTCTCAAGAATTAATGTTAAGAATTCTCGTCGAAATCCTTTGTATAAGATTGATGTTTCGACTGATTTTTGCCTAACAATCAACTGCTAGACTACACCAATTGATTATCATCGAATCTAATTGTTTAAACCTGCAAAATAATTTTTTTACCTTAGTAATTGATTGTTATATCTATTGATTAGTTGTCAATCCATAGCAATCGATTACAACACCTACTATATGTTGATACAATGCTAACAATCGATTGTTACTGTAGCAAAAACACTAACTCGATTATTGTAGCAAATCCAAATCTACTATAGCAAATATCGAACGACTGTAGCAAATCTAAATTTTAAGGTTTATGGTTTGAGCAAACCTTCAACACGGTAGCTCCCCCCTCCCTTACTATAGCAACCCTAGTAACTGTAGCAAAAGCTAGTTACTATAACAACTCCTAAAAAATACCTCAAATCCCAATTTTAGTGTTTAAAGTCCATCAGTTAATCGATACACCCTATCAATCGACTAATACTCTTATTTTAACATTAACAAGCTAAATTCTCATCTTATCTAATATCCAATTAATCTTAACCTACTGGGACTTCTTTTGCCAATATCCAATCAATCTTGATTTGTTAGAATTTTTCATTATCTAATATCCGATCAACCTTGACATATCAAGACTTCACCACTGTCTAACATCCGATCAATATTGACTTATCGAGACTTTCCATTGTCTAGCATTCAATAAATCTTGACTTGTCAGGACTTCATACTTATCTAACATCTAGTCCTCCCTGACCTATTAGAGCTTTCATTCACATGTTAAATGTCTGATCCTCTATGATCTACTTGGACTTCATTCATCTTACGCTAAGTGTTCGGTCAATCTTAATCGACTTGGACTTCGTTTCTCATGTCAAGCGTCTTGTCCTCCATGACCCACACAGACTTAACCCCTTGCTTTCGATATCAAGTATCCGGTTAATCATATTTCATTTGGACTTTTCTCTTGCTAAAGTCGTATTAACATTCTTGTCTCCGGCCAATTCTATGATGGAGTTTCAATCACCAAGTATCTAATCAACCGTGACTTGTACTTCTCCACTGTCAAATATCTAGTCAACCTTGACTTACTTGACTCTTCACTCAACCAACTAACATATTTATCAACTGCCAAATATCCTATCAACCTTTGACCTACTTGACGATGTCACACATGACCAACTAACATATTGATTAAATATCAAAATCCAACTCGAGTTTGATCAACTTAGTTAATCTTGACTAGAGGTTAATTGCACCAACATAGATCACTTGTATTTTCGAAAGAAAAAAAAAACTATACCATCCTCCATTAATAGCCTCAAGTGCTTAGTTAGGCGAACTAGGTGAGGTCCTATGTTATCCTTCCTTAAATGGGGCTTTGATTTGGATTACAAAGGGCTATGTTTTAGTTTTCCCACCCAATCTAAGTCATTACTATGATTCATGATCAATCTCAATTTCACTCTTCGTTACCGTTATGTCCCCCAAAAGTTATCAACAAAAAACAAACCTCATTAATAGACATTTGATTTCTCATTTGATCCTTTCAAAATTAATTTTGCTCATGTGAGTGTAGTTAAGCAAAAGTCAATTTGAATTGTCATTATTGTAATGTTTAGTTCCATTCTCTACATTTGTAAATAGTAATCCTATATCTCTTTGAAGATATCAAATAAAATTGAAACGACATCAATATAATGATTGAGGATACAAATGATATGTTCATGGGATCGATTGTGTGGGATCGTTGGAGTGACAGATTTTATCTTCGTTAAAGATGATACAAATGACATGAGCATATAAATGAAATGAAAATTGATCTGAGTAAATTCACTTATAAAAGTGCTAAATTTAAAATTTATTTTCAAAATTAAAATGGAGTTGTTTAATTTTAATATATAAAAAATAAAAATAATATATTTGAATAAAAAGCCTACATGAATACGTATGTTGAATTGTTGTCTCATATTTGACTTTGATGTGCTTTAAATCCGCCCCAATTCAATGCCATGCACAGTTCTATCTTTTTCTTCTCTTCTCTTCTCTTCTCACCATTCAAAGCAAAGCTTGGAGAAGGGTAGCTCCCATGGCGGCCCCAATCATGGTACACATTCCCACTCCTTTGCTCTGGGAACCAGAGGCATGATCCCCTACCGGACCAGGAGCCTCCGCCGACGAGGGAGTCGACGCGATGCTTGTCACCGGAACGTACGCCGCCGGCCCTTCTGCGCCACTCCCCATCGGATCCTCATCCCCGGGAGCAGCGGCGGGGCTCTTCTTGGGCGCGCCGGCGGGGGCCGCTCCCTTGTTCGCGGGGCTAGGTGCAGTGGGACTACTCTTGGGGGCGCCTGAAGGAGCAGCGGAGATGCTGTTGCTCTTTGGAGCCTCTGCGGCTGTTGGAGAAGTGGAGGTGGCGCTGCTCTTTGGAGCCTCCGCGGCCGTGGGAGGAGTGGAGATGCTGCTGCTGCTGCTCTTTGGAGCCTCTGCGTCAGTTGGAGGAGAGGCGGTGGTGCTGCTCCTTGGAGCCTTTGCTGCTGTTGGAGCATTGGAGAGGCTGGTCTTTGGTGTCTCTGTGGCCGCCGGAGCAGAGGAGCTGCTACTGCTCTTTGGAGCCAAGGAGCTACCACTGACTGGAGCTTCTGATGCTATCGGAGCTTGGGAAGTTACAGTGCTAGCGCTGCTTTTGGGAGCCTTTGAAGAAATAGAGGAACTGCTCTCGGGAGCCTCTGCAGAAGCAGAGGAGCTGCTCTCTGGAGCTTCTGAAGAAGCACCACCACTGTTCTTTGGAGCTTCTGAAACAACAGAGGAACTGCTCTTCGGAGCCGCTGAAGAAGCAGAGCTACTGCTCTTGGGGGCTTCTGAAGAATCAGAGGAACTGCTCTTGGGGGCCTCGGAAGAAACAGAGGAGCTACTCGTTGGAGCTTCTGAAGAAACAGAGGAACTGCTCTTTGGAGCCTCTGAAGAAACAGAGCCGCTGCCGCCGCTGCTCTTTGGCGCCTCTGAAGAAACAGAGCCGCTGCTGCTGCTCTTTGGAGCCTCTGAAGAAACAGAGCCGCTGCCGCCGCTGCTCTTTGGAGCCTCTGAAGAAACAGAGCCGCTGCCGCCGCTGCTCTTTGGAGCCTCTGAAGAAACAGAGCCGCTGCTGCTGCTCTTTGGAGCCTCTGAAGAAACAGAGCCGCTGCCGCCGCTGCTCTTTGGAGCCTCTGAAGAAACAGAGCCGCCGCCACTGCTGCTCTTTGGAGCCTCTGAAGAAACAGAACCGCCGCCACTGCTGCTCTTTGGAGCCTCTGAAGAAACAGAGCCGCTGCTGCGCTCTTTGGAGCCGCCGCCGCCGCTCTTTGGAGCCTCTGAAGAAACAGAGCCGCTGCTGCTGTTCTTGGGAGCCTTCGCCGCCTCCGGAGCAATGGAGCCACTGCTATTTGCTTCCCCAGATGTTGTCGGAGCAGTGGAGCTGCTGCTGCTGCTCTTCTTTGCCTCTGCAGCAGTGGGAGCCTCCGTGGTTGTCGAAGTTGCAGAGCTACCGCCACTCTTCGGCCCCTCTGCCGCCGTGGGAGCCGCTGCCTTTTTACCAGAGGTAGCGGTGCTGCTTCCACTTGACTCTTCCGTCGCCGGAGCGGCGGCAGAGCTACCCTTCAGTGCCTCCGCCGAGGCAACAGGTGCGGCGGAGCCGCCGGGAGTTGCCTTCGGAGCACTTGCTCCATCACTGCTCGCCGGAGCCGACGTCGGCGTCGTCGCTGCTGGTGGAGCGTTGGTCGAAGAGGCACCACTGGCATCACCTGTCCCCATGATGGCCTTGCTCACTTCGAGGACCGATAGATTATAAGGCCTCGCACCGACGACCTTGATCAGGCTGCAATCCTGCGGAGCCCCGGCGACGTTCACGCCGAAGACCATCTGCTGTCCGGCCAACTCGTTGTACTTCAAGTTGCCCCCCATGGAAGGGATAATGCCAGACTTATTGAAGTTGCGGTCCAAGACGTAGGGGTCGTAATAGTCGAGCAGGACGTGGAAGGAGACGGCCTTCCTGAGGCTGTCGCCGGAGAGGGAGGAGAAGGCCGACACGGCCGTGTTGTCGAGGACGAGGACGGTGACGGTCTGGCGGCCGTTGATGACATCGACGAGCTTCAAGTCGGTCAAGTACTTGGTGAAGGTGGAGTACTCGTCGTAGGGTTGCAGGATCTCCATGACGTCGAAGGCAACAGCGGAGGAGAAGAGGAGGAGGAGGAGGAGGAAGGGGAGGGAGCGTCCGGCGGCCATTCTGAAATGGCCTTATTTAAATAAATATAAATATAATTTTCGACGCTTCGAAGCTAACGGAGATTCGCTTCCGACGAAAGGAGGAAGCGACGAGTCGGAATATATAGCGATGCCTCTCTACGACCGTGGGATCGAGATGGAAGTCAATCGTAACCATCGATATAGCGACTTTCACGGAGAGTTCCTCTCTGAAAATGATGTTCGCCCTTACAAATCGCCGTGGACAGGCGCGCACTTAGCAGTTTCTATAAATAGTTCTTCTCCAGAAAGATTTGAGACAAAAGTTGACCAAATTTGACAAATTAATATTTTAGTAGATTTTTTTGTTTTGTTTTGTTTTGTGTTGAAAGGGGAGTAAATGAAATTAGGAAGCTCCATGTTCAAATATTTATGTAAATTCGATATGATATTAGATCATAAACTGAATTTAAGTATGTGAATTAGAGAGAAAAATAGTCTAACTTCAAAATTAATTAGGTATCTAATTCAATAAGTCTACAGATAATACACAAACATTACCCAAAAGAAGCTCCACAAAATTGACTAATTTAACTTCTCTCATTACACAACACCATCATTCAACATCAATAATTAAAAGAACAACAACATTTGAACATCTTAAAAACTTTAGTATTACAAAAAGTATTAATCTATAAATATAAATCCATGTACGTATCACTTTAAACTACATATTGGTGAACATATATATAAAAAATTGAATTCATGATCGAACAAGAGATGAATCACACATTGGCACGATACATAAAGAAAGAAAGAAAGAAAACTACAATGAGAGCTACAAAGAATGACCAAGTTAGACATGAAAAGCATGAACAGATCAAGAACAACCTTCACAAGACAGTTACTGTTTCTGAGGCAAATGAAATATGATTGAGCTTTGCAATGCAGAACGATGAGAATATGTTCACAGATCAAGTGGAAAACAAGTAATGTGGGTTAGCTGGTAGATCAATCGCACTGCCCTAGAAAACCTTCAAGCCATTGACGGCCAAAATAACTGAAGGCAAAAGGGGAAGGAAGAGGATCGATTCTGATTTGTGTGGGTTAAAGAAAGAAAGAACGAAAAAGGTGCATAAACTAAGGCAAATCGGCACACAAAAAAAAACAGTTTCGAAGAGCTAACAGATGAAGATTGGGAAAACAGCAAATTTTGAAGAGGAGCAATTACCTCTCCGCTGCCTTTGCGCACCGGTATCTCGATTGGGATAAGCCGATCGATCAGCTAAGCGTTCGTGCAAACACGAATCCGCTGCCAATTAAAGAAAAATGAGGGGGGAAATAAATCGTACAAGATGCCGTTTGGGAGGGACTTTGGCGACGGCAGCCCATAAGAACCCTAACAAAGAGACGGAAGACGCGGCGGGATCTGCACCGGCTGCGGAGAAAGAGGAGGAGGAGGAGGCTTCTTCTCCGGCGATACTTCTCAGACACGGGTCCTCGGATGGTGAAGCGACCTTCCCGCTCCCGCATCGCCGTCGGAAGAGGCGGCGGCGACATGACTAAGCCTGGGAAAGTTTAAGTAAATTACAGAATCGACACAGAGGGTAGTTTCGTAACTATAATTATGGTTAATTTAAATTTAGAATTATTTTTTATTTTCCATTTGTTACGGATATTGATTGACTGGATACAAATATTTTTTAAAAAAAAAAAAAAATTGAACATTTTTAATCTAAATCAATCGAAAATAGGTAGATTCTATCCAAACTAAGAGCAATATAATGTTCACAATCTTTTTTGATAAAATATTATTTAATCAAACATTATCAAAGTTACACAATATAATCAAGCATGATTTACATCGATCATTTTAGATGATTTTTTCATTCGAGTACATATACATTTTTTAATTACTTTCTATTCATCTCGGTCTCTTTCACAAACGTCCCTGGTTTGTCTCTGTGCCTAAACAAGGGCACACCAAGCTCGTAGTGCTTTTCTCCTCCTGTTGGCGATGCTGCTGGTGCTGCCATTGGCGCCGCCATTGGTGTCGCCACTGGCGCCGCCGCTGCCATCGCTGTCATAGTCGACGGCGAACTCAGAATAAGGCCGGAGAACACAAGAAAGAGGACGACGATATAATTAAAAGACTTGGCCATTATTGTATGTGCGAGGATGGGCATTGCGTTAGAGATATATGGAGTTATATAGAGGGTTTAACTTTCAATCTTTTCTATATATGGAAAATTTACATTCATTGCATTCCCTTGTGTGGTGGAGGAATGCTTAACGATCAAACCTCATATGATCGATGCTTTATGATTTCACTCACTCGCCCACTCGGTCACTCGGCTATCTCGGCTACTCGACCATTCGGTTGTCTCGACCACTCGACACTTGTCTGTCTCAGCCACTCAGCCACTCGGTCACTCGGCTGTCTCGGCTACTCAGTACTTGTCCGCACTCGGTCACTGACACTTGGCACTCGGCTGCGGCTAGGACTCGGCTATTTCAATCACTCGGATACAAACTCAGTTACCTTACTCACTCACCCATATGCTCAGTCCAAGCACTCGGATGCCCTCCATTGTTATCGGCTCTAATCGGCTTAGCTGCTCAGTCTCTTTCCTGGCCTCAATCGACTCCGCCTCAGTAAACCCGATCGCTCTATGCCACTTCGGCACAGTCCTTCTCTGGTACCTCCCTACTGTAAAAGGCAGCCTGGCCACACCTAGCAGCAAGATGCTCATGCATGTGGCCTCTGCCATAGGATCGGGACGGTTACTAGATTGTCAGACCTTTATCCCCCCGTTATGTACATAAATAAATTTAAGGCAATTTTTTTTTTTCAAGGCGTAATTTTAAAATTTTGATATTTGACATTGTCGCCCGATCGAGCTATTCTCGGCCAGCCATTTGTCGGTCCGATTGACTCGAACTGGCGGTTGAACCGGACCCAATTTAATCCAACGTGGCTCCTCCTTCCCCGCTCCACCCACGATTTCAACTTTGAACCACCACCGCCACGGCCGCGTCCGGCGCGCGCCACCATTAATACCTCCTCCTCGATCCCCATATATCATCTCCTCGCCCATTTTCTCCCTGAGCTCCTTCAAGCGCTCACCATGGCGTCGTCGGCGCTGATCAGAATTCTCTACTTGGCGACTTGCTCCGTGGTGCTGGCCGTAGGCGCTTCCGCCGGCGGCAACTTCTACGAGGACGTCGACATCACTTGGGGCGACGGCCGCGGCCAGATCCTCCGCCACGGCCGCCTCATCACCCTCTCCCTCGACAAGTACTCCGGCTCCGGCTTCCAGTCGAAGAACTACTACCTCTTCGGCCGCATGGACATGCAGATCAGGCTCATCTCCGGCGACTCCGCCGGCACCGTCACCACCTACTACGTACGATTACGATTCCCTTCGCCTCGTATAGCTCAGAATATTATATTCACTTCTTACAATAATTCAAATAAATTGATCTATTTCACTTTGTAGCTGTCGTCGGACACACAGAATCCAGAGCAAACGAGCACACACGACGAGGTCGACTTCGAGTTCCTCGGAAACGCCAGTGGATCCCCTTACACTCTCCAGACCAACATCTACACGCAGGGGAAGGGCAACAGGGAGATGCAGTTCGAGCTCTGGTTCGATCCCACCAAGCACTTCCACACCTACTCCATCCTTTGGAACCCTAAACACATCATGTGAGACATACATCTACAGTTTGTTCTCGCCAGGATTTGATTTTGACGGATCAAAAACGTGTAAGGAGGCAGAGGAGATTGGATTTTTCTCACCGAGATTTGATTTTGATGCATTGTTTCAGCTTTCTCGTGGATGGGACTCCCATAAGGGACTTCAGGAACATGGAGTCCAAGGGTGTGGCCTTTCCCAACCAAAAGCCCATGAGGATTTACTCCACCCTGTGGGACGCCGAGGACTGGGCGACCCAGGGCGGCCGAGTGAAGACCGACTGGAGCAAGGCACCGTTTGTGGCGTCGTACCGGAACTTCACCGTCGACGCGTGCGTCGTCGTCGACGATGCGGAGTCACATTCGGGCTGCAATTCGAGCAATTTCGGGTGGTGGAACCAAGAGCTGGACGCAGAGAGCTGGAGGAAGATGAGGCGGGTGCAGAGGGGACACATGATATACAACTACTGTGACGATGCGAGCCGATTTCCTCAGGGGCTTCCGCCGGAGTGTTGAGGGCCGGGGGTGGAGAGATCGAGATCGTCGTCTAATCAATTCTTTAATTTGTTCGTCGTTGTGTGTTCATCTGAGGGCGTGTTACATGTACATCGCATTGCATTGCTGATGATGAATGGCGACGGATGAAAATTGAGCAGAGTCCCTTGGAGAAAATCTCCATTGTTGTTGTGTTATATATATATATATATAGAAAACCCAAAATTATTATTATTAGAGAAGCTCAGCTGGTTTCTCATGGGACGAAGGAGATGCTCAAGAGGACAACACTGGCGAGAATCACGATCGCCGTCGGCATGGTTTCATCGGTGCATGAAGTGTAACAAGGGCGTTCTGCAATCGCCTGCTGCCAAATTAAAGGACGCAACCGCGGCCCTCCCCGCTCTTTGTGTAGAGGACGAGACGACGACGACTTGTTAACGCGCGCCCTCCTCTGCCTCGTGTGCCGTCGCTGAATGCCAAGCAGGGTGCTGTTCATCCTGTGAGAGCTTGAATGCCCTCCGCTCCCACAAATTCTTTGGAACACCTCCTTTTAGAGTTTTTCATGAAACTTCCAAAGTCAATTGAGAAGCTTAAATGGATCTGGTCCATCGTAAAATTTTTGAACTCCGTAAATAAGATTTAAACCCTAAGTCGATTCCATCTCTTACCATTGCACTTGTCATTGAAGAAAACTTAATCAAATGGTCTATCTAACATAATTTTTCATGCAGTGCCGTAGATGACATGACTCTTTAGGATAAAGATCAATAGTTTGATGCTGAACTGGCAAGATTAATCAACATGAATCTATAAGAACTGATTCCACCAAGGTGGAATAGATATCGCCTCCGACTCGGACCACACCTTCGATCTTAACATGGACCCAGTCTTTGACCTTGTTTGGGTCTCTAGTCTTGATCTCGGACCTACCTTAGTTTTAGAGACATCTTGATCTTGAGTCTCAGTCGTCTCAGCCAGTCTCGTCTCAGTCCTGAGTCTCGTCTGTCTCGGTCCTGAGTCTCGTTTTGGCCAGTCTCGTCTCAATTAGCCTCGTCTAGGGTATCTCAGTTGTCGAGTCTCGTCTCGGCCATCTCAATTCCGAGTCTCGTCTCGACCATCTCGATCTCAAGTCTCGCTCGGCTACACCACCTCAACTGGCTCTGTCTTGGATCCTACTTTCACGTCTTCTGTGAACTACGGTTTTATATGAGCCTACTAAGGAGGAACGCGAATATTCTCGTGGGCACGCAGCAGTCTAAGAATGAATAGGCGGTTACGAGGTTGTTAAACCTAGTCCTCTCAGAGATCCCTTTTTCTGCACATAAGACCAAAAGGAAATGGTTGTCGGATCTAGTCCTCTCGTAGGTTTCTATAATGGCTCCATCCCATCTGACGTGGAGATGTCCTTATAGCGAGCTATAAAAAACCTAACACACAAGTTTGACTTTGAAAACTCTTCTAGCATCATCTTCTTTTCTGTCTACATTCCATCCATTCCGAAGAACCCTAATTTGAGTGTCAGAGTGGTTTACTGGAACTCCCTAGCGCCAGTCTAACCTCTTCTTGAAGTGTATTTGAGGTTCTCATCGTCTCCCTCATCAGGTTCTCATCATCTCCCTCGTCGAGCTCGTCCAGAGGTCGCACACGTCGAATTGTTCGTTGACTGATGGTTTGACCATCCACGATATCTGACCAGAACACTTATCTTACTTGCTCTTTTATAGTTAAACTATCTAGTCGTTCGATTCAATCAACTTGATAGACTTCTTTTTTTTTATAGTGGAAGTGTGAATGAAAAATAGACAACAAAAAATAGCTTCGATGGAAAATTAAAATATATAGTTATACATTAAAAAATTCAATATAAATAAGTTGATTTATTATAATTAGACAAAAAAAATTCTGAAGCGTTCCATGCACGTGCAAAGGAATGTAGATCTAGAGTCTAATATGATACTAAAATGGTGGTTAGTGGTGGTTGCATGATTAGTAGTGGCCACTAACTACTTTTACACGACTAGTAACAACTACTATTACATGGTTAGTGGCGGTCATTAACAGATGTCATTAAATATAAACATTATATGATTCATAAGTGTCCTTAAAATATAATTGAATTAATTACGATAGAACAAAAATATTACTGAAGTTATATGATTCACACACAATTACTAGTGTAGCCAATGTTGAGCTGAACTGGGCTTGCAGCCCAGCAATTTTTATTTTAATATATTATATTAAAATTTAAAAAATTAAAATATTCTAATTCAGTCTTATTAATTTAGTTCAGGACAATTGAAGATCTTGATTACTTCATTTCACACACCTACAATTCCTTTTCTACCTTCTTCTCTCTTGCTTCAACTTAGGTTCAACTTCTCTCTTTCTTCAACTTCTAAATCCTTCTTTCCATTGCCACATGGGCAAGCCCTTTCATCTTTCATGAACCATTAACATGCATTGCAGTGCTCTAAATCCTTCTTTCCTTCTCCCTTTCATCTTTCATGATAGTGCTTAGATACTGAATTCAATTTGCGCCTAAATAATCTGCACTGCTCGATTGCTAGAGTGGTTTAATTATTGCAATTTCAGAATTGGAGTAAGGTTAGAAATGATTCTACATATTTTTTTTTATTGAAAGTTATTTTATTGACCTTTAAATCGGATTGAACCAAGATAACATTCTTAAAGTTGCATGTGATTATTATTATCATGTTAATAGAAATTTTATAATCTTTTATTTTATAATATAAAAATATAAATATTATTAAGTATTATTATATAAAATAATAATTAAATTGTTAGTTAATATAAATTTATACAGATAATAATATTATTCGGTTATATATATATATATATATATATAATTATTAATTTATTTATATATAAATAATTTTTAAAATATTTTTTAAATTATTAATTATATATCATAAAATTTTAAATTTTTTTGATAGGATCGTACAATTGGATCCAATCCGATTCTAACCCTAAATAAATTCGATATAGAATAGCGATCGTACTAACTACCACCGTCAACATTCGGGTGACTGAAGTGTCTAAGCTACGCCTACGCTGCCTAAACTATCTTTATATAGTACTTTATTTTATCACATTTCTATTTTTGTGTTCTCCCTACAAGCCTTTCGGCTTAGCTTTTTGGTTCCTCAACTCGGGCCCACACATGCAATATTACATTTCCAATTTTGTCCATCCCCACCAACTCATTCAGCATTATTTATTACATATTAATTAATATCTTTTTTCAAAAAAAAAAGGTTGAGTGAGAATACAGTAAGAAGTAAATAAATATTCTTTGAAGATAATTTTAAATAATTTATTTTTGCGTAGAAAAATGAATAGTATGTTACGAATGATTTTAGCACACGTGTCTTATACGAGTCCATTTATTCTTTTTTTTAATATGAGACCCCAAAAAATGACAACTAAATGGAACATGCATGCCGTCTTATATATTGTGCATAGTTTTCAGATCCCAACAAGATTATATGAATTAATTAATTAAAAATTAAAGAAAAAAAATAAATATGATTAATTTTTGTTCTTAAACTTCTCTAGAGTAAGTTATTCATAATTATTTGTTTTTAATAATTGCTCAGAGTTGAGTTGCTAATATTACTCATAAATATTATATAAGAAGTGGAATGATACACAAAACCAACATTGGATGCCTTGTGATATAATATTAATTTCTTTATATAACACAAATACAATTAAGCTCACTATGGTCTAATTCTAGTAGACACTTCATTTTAACTTAAATAATATATAATTATATAAAATTACCCCACTTAAGGTTTTAAATCTTTTATCATTTTTATAAATTTTCTTTTTGCAAAAAAAAAAAAGAGGAAAGTGTTGATCCAACTACCATCTCACTTAATCCTTGTTGTTGATCATTCATCTACCACATGCCTTGATCTTTAATTCATGATCATCACATGGCTTCCACATGATGAACATGAGCTTCATCATAATTCATCCCAACCACCTTTTAATTTAATATATTAATTAATAAAAAAATATTTAAAATTGTTTTAAGTAATAAAAAAAAGGTGTTTTGGTTTTAATCTTAAGCAAGAAGCTCGATGGAGCCAACGACCGCCACGTGGTCCCGGCAGCTTTTGCCGGGAGTGGCACTCTCGTAGTTTGGCTCGACTTCGAGGGTCAGTCCTTTGCGCTTCCTTTACGCCTCCCGATCGATTCATTAATACGGCAAAACGTGGAATTTAATGAGGCAATTAATTCCTTTTTAATGATTTTTCGCTGGTTGAAAGACGATTTTGCCCCCGCGTGTTATTTTATCTGCCTCTCTTCGTCCCGACTATTTAAGGTCTGCGCCTTCGCTCTCCCTCCACCTTGGTCCACGAGGCGTTCGATCCAATTCCCCACCGCAGAGTTCGAAGCCTCGATTCGCCTTCGATTCGCGATCCCCGAGCAGAATTCTCGGCGCCGATGGCGTCGAAGGTCGCCGTCTCAGGCGAATTGCCGGTCCTTCCTCCGATCAAGACGGCGGCGCCGATCCGGGATAAGCTCCCAGTCGTGGGAGGCCAGGCCTCCCCTGGCGACGGTGGCGGCGACGAGGAAGGGTGCGTCACGCCGAAATCGGAGGAGCACTATCTCAAGCCCCTCGCCGTGTGCCCGCCAGCCCCGAGGAAACCGAAGCCGGCGAGGAGGACGTCACCGGCTGCTGCGACCGACTCTAAGGTTTTCCGCGCGGTGCCCCGAGACCTGACCTCCATCTTCCTCTCTCTCCCTCCGAAGAAGAGGATTCGTATAGCTTGATCTGATGATAAAAGCCCCCTTCTGCTGGATACGGATCCCTAAATTTCATGTGTGGTACAAAATCGATTTATTTTTCCAAATTTTTTTCTTCGTTCGGTAATTCCCACATCGCTTTGTGTAAGTTTGACAGAAATTGTGCTCCATACCACGCTTCAGTGTACAAATATAAGAATCTGTTCTTCATATGGCTTCATTGTTTCAGGATCTGGATCAGATTCCCAAATTTTCGCGTTGTCTTGTTTTAAAGCCGTGAATTTTTTTCCCTTGTTCCAAGAATGAAATATTGCATAAAAGTTGCAAATTTGCAGAAATTATGTTCTTCATTTTCAGTAATTCTTCACTCTGTGATCTTCTTCTACTAGATCAGATTCCCAAATTTGGCGTGCTCTTCTTCCAAAGTTGTGATTTTTCCTCGTTCCAAAGATGAAACATTGCACAAAGTCTCATAATTATCTCAAAACTGTGAATTTTCTTGTGAAATCTAAAAAAACTCCCACAGAACCCGTTATCAGACAGCGCTTCTGAGTTTTTTTATGCAGATCTAACAATTGCAGGGACAAAATTCTCTCCATTTTGTGAGTCGTATTTCGGCTTGGAGTTAAAGAACAGAATGAAGTTACTGAATCTCTGCTGCAGTTCTTTCCTGTCAGATCTTTTCATGTGGTGGATCATGAAGCAGGCCTTCAATTCTTACTTCAATGAATGACAGCAACATTTCTGATAACAGTCCTGCGGACACACTGACATGAACAGGACGGCACACAATGCAGATCCATGGCCAACAAGGAGTGTCTCAGCCTACAAGATCATAAATCTGTCCTCCACACAGAGGACAACAACTGTTTGTCTCAGTCTCACAATGAGCAAATGGAAGGATTTAGAGCTTGTGGAAGGGAGTCTTGTTCTGGAAGGGATGGGCACATGAAAAGCTATCAAAAAGCTGCCATGGACTGGTGGCACAGATTCTCTACAGCTCACTTCATGTCTTGGCTTCCAATCCAAGCTGTGTTCATGAATCATGGTGCAATCTTGTGGGTTTTACTGTAAAGGAATTGCTGACAGAAAAGAAAGAGAAGGCTCTTCAAGAACTAAATCATGGTACAATTCTGTTTGTGTTTGTTTGTTGATTGCTTCTGTTTCTCCATTGTTGAAGAATCATGTTGGGGAAGGAAACAAAGGTGGTAAAAACCAAAGCTCAGTGAATTATTTAGCAAAGAAACAAAGGTGGCAAAAAAAATATGTATTTTTTAAAAATACATACAGTTCTTGTTTCTCTTCTAATTTTTTTTTGCCTTGATAGTGAAAGTGCCATAAAGTAGATAACTTTATTTGTTTATATGCTTATAAATATTTTATTGAAAAAAGACATCCACAAGAATGCTTGGACAGATAGGAAGAAACATGAACAATTTTGATCTCCCATTCCATATATGCAAATGAAACAAAATTATAATTATAATAAATCTTGCACTTTGACAATGTAATGTTGTTTGTGTCCCACAAGAGATTTCATGGGATATATGCTTCATTTCCAAATCCCTAAATTTGGTGTTTATTTAATTGATATTAACATTCTTCTTCACTCCAAGTTAATGCCATTTAATATATTTTACAGGAACAGAAAAACAGACAGAGAAGCATAAGAAGAGCAACTATGATTAATTTATACTTAATATTTTGATTAATTTATTGGGTGTTTAATTAGAGATAGTATTTGAAAATGATATAATATGAAAATATATAAATGGATGGCAAAATTTGACTCAATTATCAAATTAATTATTTTTTAAATAAAAAATATATATAATAATTTTAGATTCATGTAGCTTAAATTTTACATGGGAATTTAATATTATTACTAGTGTGTTGATTACTCTAATTACACTTATTCTTTATTATATTCTTTTGCATAATAATTTATGGGTAAACTTGAGAAAAATTATATGCAAAGATAATAATAAAAATTTAATATATTAAATAAATCTTTAGATGATTAGAAAATTAAGAGAAACAATGAATAAATAACTACTACCCAGAGACCCAAATTTTGTATGAGCATTGCATAAAAAGTATATGAAATTGATCTAATGAATGAATCATATAGATGACAATTATTGCTGTGATATTTATATTTACAGATTAAAAAAATATTACTCATCTAAAATAATACTTGACTTATTAATTATTCTTATTCTTGTAAAATCTAAACAACATAAAAAAAAAATTATAGATGCTTTTGCGATTCAAAACAATTTATCAGTCTTGCTATGTAATTAATATCCAAATTCAACTGCAACTATAGAAAATAATTTTTAAATTAATTATTAAGAAAGTGTATTCTTAAAAATGTAAAGTAATTAGGATGATTTTAAAAAAATGCTGCTAATTATGATTGTAACAACTTTTTAAAATGTCATTCAAGATTTTATTATTATAAAAATGACCCTCCATTTTGAAACATAATTTGGAAGACTAAAATATGCAAAAGGACAGATAATTTTAGGGGTATTTTGAAAAACTATTAAATTTCGGATAGGCTGATGATTATCCATTTAATTGGGTATCCGTTCACGTGAAACTCGTTTCACCGGCAAGGGGAAACGCTTCGGGAAACGAGTTGGGCCTGCTCTGTTCCTTGCCTCCTTCCATTTGTATTCCTTTATAAATTGTCGTCTTCTCTCTCGCCGATCGCCATCGGGACCATCCTTACGATCTCCGCCGTTCCTCCAGCCTCCGATTTGCTGCCGGTCACGGATTCTGCGATCAAAGAGGCGCCTTTGAGAGGATTAAACGAGGAGGAAGCAGCGAGAAGAGGAATAGGCGGCGGAAGGACTGAAAAAGATGTCGCCTTTGGCGTTTCCCGCCGTCGACTTGAAGGATGGCGTGGGCAGCTTGCAGGGCTACTTCCATGGCGAGGAAGCGGAGCCGGCGGTGGTGATGCAGAAGAGGGACGAGCTCTCTTTAAATAGGGTGGCGGCAGGGGAGGAGGAGGAGGAGGAGGAAGCGAGTTCCTCTATCGGCTCCGCTTCCTCTTCCTTCTCTGATTCAGCGCACGGCGATGAGGAGGAGGAAGAGGCGGAGAGCAAGCGAAAAGATGGGGGCTTGGTGTCCTTGGATTCGCTGGAAGACGCGATTCCCGTCAAGTAAGCTTCTTCTTCGATGGATCTGGTCGATCGTTAATCGTTCTTCCCCAAATCGATGGATCTAACTGCTTCTTGCCCTAAATCGGCGCAGGCGAGGACTGTCCAATTTCTTCTCGGGGAAGTCCAAGTCCTTCGCCATCCTCGCCGACATCGCCGGCGCCTGCTCCAGGGACGTGGCCAAGCCGGAGAACCCCTTCAACAAACGCCGGCGTCTGCTTCTGATGAGCAAGACGCGGCGGGCCTCCTACACCTCGTTCCTCCGCCCGCCATTGCCACCGCTCCTGTCGCCTGCGCGCGCCGTGGAGGAGGGCGACGAGGAGGGGGTGGAAGAAGACGAGCAGCGGCACCACCGCCACCACCAGGAAGGAGGCGCCTTGGGGCCGTTTCCTAACCTTGGCGACGGCGGCCTCGTCGGAAAGAGGCCATTTCGATCGCCGAGGTGCTTCTCCCTCTCCGATCTCCGACAGCACGTTTAATGTTTGTTCTTTTACCCAAAAATAATATAAATTGCGCTCTTTATTTGAAACAAAGAGCCGAAATTAAATATCTAATCGCAGTTTATTGAGGATAAGGAAGGAGGGAAAATTTTAAATTTTAAAAAATGAATGATTAAAAATATATTTTTTTCTAAAAAAAAAAAACAAAGCGTGCAACAACAAATTCATCAAAAATGAAATTTTAAATAGGATACAAATGTATGAATACTAATGAGATTTTAAAAATAAAATCTCTTTTTTCTTTTTTATTTTTCTTCCATTGTAGGAAATAAGGATCTACATCTTTAATGATACTACGTAATAATCTTAGATTACAAGAAAAGAAGATTGAGTTCCGTATTTAGGCTTTGTAAACTAGTACTTAGACATGGAAGATTTTATAAGTGGATTCAGAGCCAGAAAGCATTCAGGAATCGGATTCAGAGTTAAGCATTGCTCGGGAATTAGATCATTAGAGTCGAAGTCAGAGGTGATCGAAGATTGAAGTCAGAGTTGAAAAGCACTCAGGAATCGGAGTCGATTGAAAGGTGCTTGAAATACATGATCAATAAGTGCTCGGGAATTAGATTCAAGACCTAATGGCATTCGACTTTAGAAATCAATGTTGACGTACTCATCACGTGCCGATCGATCTTAGATAAGAAAATTCTTCTACTCGATATAGAGAATGGAAGTATGCACTTGGCCGACGGCCATCTAGAGAAGTGCTCGACCGACAGACATCCGAAATCTGCCGTATCAAACCGGAAGACAAGCGTGCCAATAACATTAATTAGGTAACAAGGATGAAGTCGGATAGTTGGACCATAAACAATGACCATTTTGTGTGTCCTTGATCTTATCCACAAAGGAGTTTTATTTTAATTTCAATTGGATTTTATATATTTTTAAAGTAGTTATCCATAAAAAAGAAAGTAATAATTACTATGTCTTTTAGAGTTTTTTTTTTTTTATTTTTTTTATTTTTATTTAAATATGCCTAGCAAATTATAGCTTTTATTAAAAATGCTCCTATTAAATTTCTATCTATTAATGAATATAGAATTATTTCAAAATAAAGTAAATACTTTCTTAGTGCATTTTCAACATTACCAAATTTTTTTTGGAGGCATTATGAAAACGGACGTAAATCATGAAGTGCGACTCTCTTTTTTTTTCTTAAAGGAAAATAATGACAAATTTTCATTAATTATGTATGACACGTGGCATTGTATTGTAGGGGGTTAGTTTATATTTAGCTCGTATGGTTGACCAGTTGTGAAACGAGAGTGCAACGTCAACCCGGTGGTTGATACGTATGAGAAACTAAATTATTTCGTTTTTTAGATTAAAAAAATTGTGACGTATAATTAAAAGGTCAAACATATTTATGATAAATTTCACACTTTTTCTTCATTTTTTGACTTTTTATGTCGCAGCCAATATTGATAATAATAACGACGACGGCAACGATAATAATACCAAAATTATAATTAAAAATAAAAAAATGGAAAAAAAAGATAAATTATCATGGATTTTGAGCAACGTCTTGGACAAGCAAAAAGCTAGACCTACAAGATACTTCCAAAGACATAAAGCTAAGGGTTTCTTAGGGGTTACTTTCGATATTAGTCGAGTTTTTTCAAGCACATGTTGCGTACTAGGAATCAAGGGTTGCTTCTATTGGTAGTTGATGTGGTAGAAATTTATTATTTTTATATATCACACAAGGGTTTAAGTTACGATGAGTCGTGAGTCAACAGAGGTGCTAAGCAAGGCTAAGAGATAAGGGGTTTAATTAAATTTACTATGAACTCGAGCTTATTCAAATTAGATCACAGGCACGCCTTGGTCTCAAGGCACAGACCTCTGCTTCATCTAAGTCTAGGGCATAGGTTTTAGATACACCTTGGTCTCGGGAGCCGATCTTTATTTAGTTTTGAGTCTGACCTCAAGCTCTCTTCGGTCTCATGCGCCAACTTCATCTCCACCTCGGATGCCGACCTCTATTTGATCTCGGATCTCGATCTTAATCTTTCCTCGATCTCAAGTACTGACTTCATCTCAGTCTTGGATATTGACCTCTATTCGATCTCGAGTCCCGATCTCAATTTCTATTCAGTCTCATGCACCGATCTCGACCTCAATTTCAACCTATACTCAGTCTCATGACCCGATTTCATCTCGACCTCGAGTCTCTCTTCGTCTGCTTCTAGATTGAGTTTAATTATAAGACCGGTTCACCCACAAGATCATGAAATCCTAAAACTCTTTGTCCTAAAAAATAAGAAAAATATCCTAGAAGACATGAGCAATTGGAGTGTGTATATTGTAAACGATAGCATGTATTTTGAAATAAATTTTAAACAAATGTTGATGTTTCAGAGATTGAATATATTGACAACTCTATAAAAGGTTGCCTCTAACCAGCATGAGTATGCATATATAAAATTCTAATTTTTTCAAGTTCATCTACTTCCTCATACAAAATCCTAACTTGAGCATTGGAGTGATTTGTTTGGATCCATTTTCAATGTCAAATTAACTTTTTTTTTAAGTGTTTTTTAGATCTCTATATCCCTTCTGACGACTATCTCTGAGGAATATGCATGTCAACTTGTTTGTTGGCCGATGACTTGATCATATACAATATTTGGTCAGAACAGTAGCAAAAGTTAAAATCATCACCTTGGTAGGCCCTCAAAGGGTGATTTCACACTCCCTAAAAGAAGATAAATCATGGAGAACTTCATCCACTAATAATAACACCTGCAGAGGAGGTGAGATAACCAGCTAAATATTTTACACTCACTAAAAATTAACCCTACACCTATTAATAGCAACATCACTGCATAAACCATCTGCGCTATGACTTCACTCCCCTTGTCAATTTGTAACTTGAATGTACATCCATTAATTTTAGATTAAAAAAAACATAATAATTGTAGTCGTAGTCTAACTTAAGACCATGATTGTTTTTAAAAAATAATTCTTCAATAGTTATTATAAATATTAAAAAACACTTTAATTATCCTAAATTATGCAAATTCAATAAAAATTATATGACCTCAACCAATTGGCTATGGACCATTATACATTCACTTAGTTCCGGGGTAATGGTATCGCGGTAGGTCATCCAAGTTGTCACCTAGGTAGCACTTGCGGTTCGATCCCCAGTTATGACGTATTTACAGGAATTTTTCCTCCAAATGGAGAGCGCAATCAAAGGATGCTGGGCATATGGGCTGACCGCCGCGTGCACTTCCCGATTTACCCTGGTGGCCGATGGGAAACTTCCGTGCGACCGGACCGATCACCATCAGATATAGTCAATAGGGCTAACTAGGATTTATCATTATACACTCACTTAATTTAATATCACTTAATATAATTACTCAATTTCACCCCACCCCACTAAATCTCTGTAAAAGTGCAATTGGGCCCAATTAAATCAACATGTTGTCTGATGAGGCCCAATAGGTCCAGCCCATATAAGGACAATTTAGGTGTGTTTTTAAAATTGTCCAGGTTTGAGATTTCAAATTCAATCTAAATTTAGTGTCTAGGAGAGAAATCACAAAGAAATTAATTTCCTAATTTTTTTATAAAAAATAAAATATTAAAGAATTTAGCATGTAATCCATCATAAACTATTTTTTAAAAAAATATAATTAATCGTAGCATTAATTAATATGACTTTATATTATAATTTCATTCATGATCACATTATTTCTTCCTCTTCACTTCACCAACCCAGCAATCATCTCTCAATAACTACCCGGCATCTCCACGTCCCCGCAACCGACACCGCGACAGGAGACAACAATACCTTCCCTTCCTCGTCGCTGCTGTACTACTCGTATAATTGGACTATACTGTGTGGGCCATAGATTTTATCCAATATTTAGCCAGGTACAAAACTGGAGTAGTTACGACTATTTGCGCTTCAAAACTGGAGATTAAAGATTGAAGCATCTTACTCTCAGGGTGTCATTAGGTTATCCTACTCCACGAATAAGAAACGTCCATCTCAGCATAGATGTGCGGGACCCGATTTCACGTGGTTCCTGTTTTTTCAAATTATACTGCTCCGCGGGTAAGCCTATCGCACGGCATTGATGCTATCTTGTTCCGGTAATTTTAAAAGCAGCGACTCGTGCTCAGTGGCAGAATCGTGAATAGCGCGCAGTTCCCCGTCCATGTCCGCCATCGAAGCGCGCTCCCTCTGCTCTGCGACAAATGTGAAACCCTAATCCGTTTCCCGTGCTTTCCTTCGTCGTCGTCTTCTTCTTCGCTTTGGATCTCCCCGGATGCAGCGGCGGAGCCAGTAGTTGGGCCGCAGTTCGACTGGGTGCCGAAGCGTAGCTCGGATCCGAAGTTTTCTGGAGATCAGGGACCTCTCGGTAAGTTTAAGAGCTCCAGGTGGTTAGTGGCCGTGCTCGAGGAGAAGAGATAGACGCGATTTATCTATAGATGTTCTTACATTGTTCTACAACTGTAAGGTGTGCTTCATGTGTTTGCGGCCGGTTGGTTCTTTTGAGTCTTCGGTTTGTTCTTTTATGCATAGCGAGTATTGATGCTTGTGGCTTCTTCTAGTTAGAGGCGAACTGGAGACAAAATCTCGCCTTTTGATCTTTGCACGCCTTGCGGGCTCCGTTTCGTCAAGTATGTGTAAGAGCGACGATGTCGACGTGAAGTTCATAGCAAAATAGTCCGGTTGAAGCTTTTAGCGAATTAGCCCAAGTTAGATGCGGTGTGATCAATGATTGTATCATGATTGTTGCAGAGTAGCTGTAGCTCCATGAACCATTTGTTTAATCTTTGACGTCCATCATTAGTCTCAGTCTGAATACTTTTTTATTTTGTGATCCGATGGTTGTATCATGATGGATTATGATTAAAGTGGCTATAATTTTATGAAACATTTGTTTAATCCTGGACGTTCATTATTAATTCAGAACAGTAAGAACACTTTTTCATTCTCTGATTCAATGGTTGTATCATGATGATTTCTGATCAGAGTAGCTATAGTCATGTGAACCATTTGTTTAAATCTTGGACTGAGTCCATCATTAGTTGGCAATAGTAAGAGCACCTTTTTCATTGCAAGGGCTGGAATTCTGTCCTTGGTCATTCCTGTTTTGAATTTTGATCTATTTTTGGATTAGTGGATCCTTTGATATGCTTCCTGGCATGTCCTTTGGTGGAGGTGGCATGCACAAAAGTTAGCTAAAATCAAATTGTGTTCTTCTCATATTTCTCCACTTTAGTATCCTGATCTATATTTCTATCCTCAATGCAGAAAGAGCTCATGCCAATCAGCACATAAATGAGCATATATATATATATATTGGTTATTATTTATTTGTAGATGCCATATAAATTTTAAAGTGGAACTTTGCTTTACCCCTGAATAACCTAGAAAACTTCAAATTGCATTACTATTTTCTTAAATATTCTGAAACTGCATGCTGATGCTTCTTATTTTTGTGCGATTTCATGTTTCAGTTGGAGCATTCAAAAATTAAGCTTTAACTGTATAGTCCCGGTTAATAAATTAATGAAGATGGAGCTGGAACTTGCAATCACAGTGTTTTTTCTTTTATCATTTCTAACTATTGCAAGTGGGGAAGTATATATTGTCCATGTAGAAGGGGAACCTGTAGTGAGTTACAACGGAGGTGTAGATGGTTTTTCTGCTACAGCTATTGATATAACTCAGGAGATGGACATCACCAGGTAATACTAGCTTTCTTACTTGTGCTAATGCTGTGCCTCCACCTTCCAGTTTCTGAGTGATGGTTGTTTTGTTTAGTTTCTGAGAAACTGTGAACCCTGGTTTACTTCTCAATTTATCAAGCATTTAAAATTTCCAGCATATAATTTCATTTAGAACTACTTGTCGTTGTAGGTGATTTGAAATGTATGTCTTTTGTGTTTGTGTGCCATTGACATACATGGTCATTTTGAACAAATATATGTGTGTTTGTGTGTGCGCGTGCTATTTCATCTGTTAAAGATTCATGGCTTAACTCTCCATATAACTAAAGTATCTAGCAGATAACTCTCTTCATCTTCATACAAACAGTGAATCTGTTACATCATATGCTCTTCACCTCATAAACAAGCACAATTCTCTTCTTGAATCGCTTTTTGAAGTTGGGACCTATGAGAAGCTATACAGCTATAGTCATCTAATCAATGGATTTGCTGTTGACATTTCTTCTGAACAGGTAAGTGTCATTGGATTGTGCTTAAACATATGTAATGTCAAACTGTTAAACTAAGATTTATTTTATTTCACAATCACGTGTTTAGATTATATGATCAATTACTTGACCAGGCTGAAGTTCTCCGTGGTGCTTCTGGAGTGAAATATGTGGAAAAAGACATGAAGATAAAGAAATTGACCACCCACACTCCACAATTTCTGGGATTACCAACAGGGGTATGGCCAACAGGTGGAGGTTTTGATAAAGCAGGAGAAGATATTGTCATTGGATTTGTGGATTCAGGAATTTACCCCCAGCATCCTAGCTTTTCCGCACACAATAGTGAACCATATGGGCTTCTTCCTCGTTATAGAGGGAAATGTGAAGTTGATCCAGAAACACAGAGGAACTTTTGCAATGGAAAGATAATTGGAGCACAGCATTTTGCAAAAGCTGCCATTGCTGCTGGTGCATTTAATCCATCAATTGATTTCCCGTCACCATTGGATGGTGATGGTCACGGAAGGTAAATCACACATAACTGTGCCTTGATTACCAAAGTCCTTGATGTGTTTTATGATGTAGTATATAGAAATGTTGATTGCACTGCCACCCTTTTACTGAGGGATATCACAGGAAGATCTTCCTGAAGAAAAGATATTTCCTGAAATCCTAATTTGTAGATTCTCCTGATAAATATTTTAATCAAGCAATGATTTCTCTGTTATTGCCAGCCTTGAATGGAACATTTTCATTCACTTTACAATTAACAGGTTGTTGTAGGATTTTGGTTGGTAACTGATGATACATAGAGATTAAGAAGTATTTTTATATTAAATTGAATAAGGTCATTGTAGTATTTCCATGCACCGCCTTCCTAATGTACTCATTTAGTAATTTATGAATACAATTTGGGGATGTTGAGCTGAGTGATCATTGTTTTGGTTAATCAAATCAAGAATTTAATGTCAATGAGGACACAAACAATTATCTAATTCTTGCGCTGCTTAGGGTGGAGAGGAGTTGTTGCCTTGGTTTCTAGGATTGGGTGTGTGTGGCTTATGCCAGAACCTTTGGAATCAACTGCAGCTAACCCTTAATAGATGGTCTTACAACATCAAAGTAAACTTGCTTTTTCTGCTTAAGGTGAGGATTTTTTTTTACTTGAATAATTGAAGAGAAAAACACAATCATGCAAGAATTAATTATCATGTCTTTTCTCATTGCTCTGAGGCAAGTTACACTAATTTTGCCTATAGTAAGATGGGCCTTGTAAGTTTGTTTTGAATAACATTCTAGCTGATATTTAGTTGTATGTCAACTAGAACAACTGTAATGTGCTTGTAAGTGAAATGGATGTCAATAGGTGTTTTTTCACCATTCACATAAGCACTCAAAAGACCTTGCATTTTCCCATGTGTGATTATTAGGGTGGGCCACTCTCGCTTCATGCATGCCTCCTCCCTTCCATCTACAGGTGCGGCCCAACTCTTACAAAAAGTGAAAATAGATGGAGGCTATATCTTCTCAAACTGAATATCCATTTTGAGTGAAATAAATGGTCTAGGATAAATACAAACTGAGGATGTAGGGTTAATGAATATGAACACTCTCTCATTGCAACTTGTTGGGGTCCAAGGGGAACCTAACACACACTTCACTGCCAAGGTGAAAGGGGCCAAGTTCAACCCAATTCTAAATGACTAGCCATTTGGAAAGAGATTCTCCTTTCACATTGTACTTAAAGGTCCTCAGCACTCTCCTTTGCAGGAATATGAGAATTGAGTGCTCTTGCTTCACAATGTATCAAACAACATTGATATTGCATGCAAAAAGTATAACACAATAGATAATTTATCCTATGCAATCAAACTTTCATATTATTTTTCAATTGTTCTTAGCATCTGATGTTTCTGTAAACTTCTGTTTCCATATCTGGTAAATTCTGATTTACCATCCTTTTTGTTACTAGTCATACTGCAGCTATTGCTGCTGGAAACAATGGAATCCCTGTCAGAATGCATGGATATGAATTTGGAAGGGCTAGTGGCATGGCACCACGTGCTAGGTAAGCTTTTGTAACCTTCAGTGCAAATCATCTTTTAAGTTCTGGTTTCACTATTGAAGACAATATTGGCGTCTTTTGTCAGGATTGCTGTGTACAAGGTCCTTTATAGGCTTTTTGGGGGATATGTCTCTGATGTTGTTGCTGCTATTGAGCAGGTATGCAAGGAAACAGTGAAATTCTTTATCAATTGAACCTGTTGTATGATTTAAGAATATGATGGTGTTGATGAGAATACTATTTTTGGAGAATTTTCTTGAGGGACACTATTTCTCTGAGTTGATATTTATAGGCTTTGGTTTGGAGAATATGATGGTTTTGAAGGCCTCAACTACTAACAGATTCATAGAGATTAAATTTGTGGTTCTGATACTATTATTTCTTGTTTATCCACTTCTTTTATCCTCGTCTTCTTTATTATCATTGTTGTACTTCACATATATGCCCTTGAGAGCATTAAGGCATTATAATCCTAGATGATGTGTGTTCTCAAACCTTCTTTAGCCAGGAAGGTAGTTACTTCAAGGGTGTAATCACGTTCACCTCTACCTGGGCGATAGCCTGAGGGCTCGATGGGTGTTGAATAGGAAATAAATTGGGATTTACAGAGGAAGAAAGGAAAAATTTAGAGAAAAACAAAGACAGCTTGGGGTGATGGTGCCGACGTCAGCACTCATGGCCCACAGCCTGGGTAGATCACCCGGGCTGGCTCAGCCATTGAATTAGTTGATCTTAGAGCTGGCATCATTCTCTCAGCCAAGGCATTAGCCACTTGTAGTTAACTTAATTACATGAAGTTGCGCATTTCTTGTTCTTGCATGTTCTAGATAAATTTGGATGTTTAATAAATCATTTAATCTTATCTACATATTTTAATTTTTAATTTTTGCACTTCCATTCTTAACATACTTTTAAGTTTTAAGTTCTTTGAAATGTGTAAAATTGACAAAGCAAAGTGTTTCAAACAGGCTGTTCTTGATGGTGTCGATATTCTTAATCTTTCCATAGGGCCAAACAGCCCCCCAACAACAACCAGATCCACATTTTTGAATCCTTTCGATGCTGCACTTCTTTCTGCAGTAAAAGCTGGAGTGTTTGTTGCTCAGGCTGCTGGAAATGGTGGTCCCTTTCCAAAAACGTTAGTGTCATTCAGTCCATGGATTACTACAGTAGCTGCAGCTATTGATGATCGTAGATACAAGAACTTTTTAACCCTGGGTAATGGAAAAACCTTACCAGGGCTTGGATTATCACGTGAGTATAAGCTATTGACTTTTATCTCATGCATGTTTTTTGCTTAATCATTTATGAGTGGAGCATGTGCTAAATCAGGCTGAGTTTGTCCTAGCTATTTGGAATGGACTACACAAATACTATCTCTCATTAGCTCAGATAGGATTTAGATTGATGTTCATAGGTTTATAGAATTTTAACACTGGCTGTTGAGGCCTAACACAATCCCCAACCTCTTTTATCTGGATTTGGGATTGCCCATTTTAATTTTTTTTGTAATTTGCCTAAATAGTTCGTAGATGCAGAAGACATGGTGCTGACGATAATTGGTTGCTTGACCATTGGAATTTTGAACTTCATGTTAATGCTTCCACTTTGTAGCTTATGATAAATGTTTGTATTTGTACTTTGTAGCTTTTGTAGTTAAGGTATTTTTCTTCATTATGTGGGTCTTACATGTTTTCTCTCAAAATACAGCCGCCACCCATGGGAACAAGACATTTGATATAGTTTGTGCAAATGATGTGATGCTGGATTCATCTTTGATGAAATACAATCCATCAGACTGCCAAAGGCCTGAACTGTTGAACAGGAACAAGGTGCAGGGAAATATTCTTCTGTGTGGATATTCTTTCAATTTTGTTTCTGGAACTGCATCCATCAAAAAAGTGTCTGAAACAGCAAAAAGTCTTGGGGCGGCAGGCTTTATTGTAGCCGCTGAGAACTCTTATCCAGGTACCAAATTTGATCCTGTACCTGTTGATACTCCAGGGATCCTCATCTCAGATGTCAGAAAAACACAGGTATTAAATTTCTTTTATTCTTGAAAGTTGAAATTAAATGTTTAAAGAGTTCTGACCCTGCAAAAACGACCCCACACTTGTTGTTGCTTATATTTTAGTTCTGACTCCATTCTTTGGAAGACTTTGATGTTATTTATATAATTACTGAATCCCAAGGTTTACTTCTATTTCAGTACATTAGTTAAAGATCTTTTCAATGCGAATTCAAAATTGAAATTTGATGGTGTTCACCCGCAAAAAGGACCATTTCATGATGGTGTTTGCCAATACTTTCTGATACAATCTGCGTAATCTTAGGAACTTATTGATTACTACAATGCTTCAACAAGAAGAGATTGGGCTGGCCGGCCTACTAGTTTCCAGGCAACTGCCAGCATTGCCAATGGTTTGTCACCCATACTCCACATATCAGCCCCTCAAGTGGCATTGTTCTCGTCAAGAGGGCCAGATGTTAAAGATTTCAGTTTTCAAGATGCCGACGTCCTTAAGCCTGATCTACTAGCTCCTGGCAATCTCATTTGGGCTGCTTGGGCACCAAATGGGACAGACGAGGCTAATTATTTAGGCAAGTATCGAACTTAAACTACAGTCTTCTTCATCTTATAATCCAGTGGTTTCATGTGGAGTCAGACATATTTTATTATGTGAAAGGGCCAATTTTTAAGAAACTAGTGGAATGGTGTGGTCTGCATGTTGTCGATTCCTTCAGAATAATAATTATTGTTTCAAAGTCATGGATTCCTTTTTGTGCAGGAGAAGGCTTTGCTATGATTTCTGGCACAAGTATGGCGGCTCCCCATATTGCTGGAATCGCAGCCCTCATAAAGCAAAACAATCCACATTGGAGCCCCAGTGCAATCAAGTCCGCTTTGATGACCACCGCTTCGACTCTGGATCGAGGTGGCAGACCAATATTAGCACAGCAATATTCCAGCACAGGCATTATGACTTTTGTGCAGGCTACACCATTTGATTATGGGAGTGGTGCTGTTGATCCCAAAGCCGCACTGGATCCTGGACTTGTCCTAGACTCAAGTAAGTTGATCTTTTAACTACATCACTTGCTGGTCCAGTAGCTTAATCTTGGCAATAGCGGTTACTTTAATTCTTACTACACCTTTAAGTCTCTTTTCGAGTCTTAGCTACATACAAATTATTTAGAGGCAGTCTGATTTAGCTACCTGAGATGCTTGAAACCATCTGCTAAGGTTATGTAACCAAGGTTGTCCTTCTAAAGTTCTAAAACAGCTATCGGCTCTTAAATAGTCAATGAAACTGAATCATCGAAACTGAAGTTATTTCACACTTTTTCGATGGAACTGATATTCTGTAACGTTTAGAGGCCTGTCTTAGCTACCTGATGCTGTATCAGCTACATAGGTTGGTTTCTGTGTGACTAAAACCCTCTACTGAGATGGGTCATCTAACAGACCTATAGGCTCTTAAATAGTTGACGATATTAATAGAAACTGAAATACCATTCAGATGTGTTAGAATGCATTCCTAGAAGCTTGTTGAAGTCATCATCATCATAGAAAACACCATTCAGATCATGGTTGGAAGCTTTCATCAAAAAGTTTCCCTTGTAGTATCCCTTCTTCTTAGCCCATGCATGAAAAATGTCTCACTCAATATGAACAAGACAATACGAGATTTGAATCAACGATACTTGCCATTTACAATTAGGTGCATTATATTTTACTGATCCTCCTAATTCCGAGCTATTCATTCATGTCGGCAGCTTACGAAGACTACATCAAGTTCTTGTGCTCAGTTCCAGGTGCAGATCCACAAGAAATCTCAAACATCACCAACTCCCAATGCAACAGTACCCGTATTCATCCAGCCGATCTAAACACTCCATCGATCACCATCTCGCGCCTCCAAGGAACTCAGACAGTGAAAAGAAGAGTGACAAACATCGCAGACACTGAGACTTACATCATGACTGCGAAAATGGCACGGGAGATCGCCCTCGAGGTCAACCCGCCAGCCATGACAGTGCTCTCAGGTGCCTCTCGAGATATCACTGCAACTCTCACAGTCAGGTCAGTGACTGGTGAGTACAGCTTCGGTGAGATAGTGATGAAAGGAGACAAAGGGCACAGGGTGAGGATTCCGGTGGTGGCAATGGGCTACCGTAGCTACTAATTTCGCTAGTATTTTGGTGTTCTTTATCACTAGAACTTACGTTATTTTTTATATATCGTATAATAAATTGTAGGACGTAAAAAAAGTTGTAAATTTTGCTGGTGCTTGTGTAGTTGCTATTTGGTGTTCAGCCCATGATTATTATCATGAAAATATCAGGTTAGTCATGGTTATAAATAGCTTACTGAAGTGCTAAGATTGCTTCCATACCTCCTTTTCAGCTATCGGCCATTGATGAATGAAGATTAGTTTGTATGTATTAGTCTAAAAGTAAACAAAATTAACATTGTTCCTGCTGTAAAAAACAAAAAAACAAAAATCTCATTTTCATGAAAGGAGAATTTTAAGAAAATAGTAGTAGATTTTTTTATTCATAGCTTTATCATAATAAATAATATAGAAGTCAAGTAGTTAAAAATTCATAAGATTTGAATAAATTTAGAATTAATATCATTTTTTTTGTCTAGTATCAAGAATTATGCTTTGATCAATATTAGAGTGGATAGTCTTGGTTCTCCTCTTTCAAAGATTGAGTGTAATAGGAATGCCTCTGGGGCATAGGTGAGTTGGTTACCCCGCCAAATAGATTTGAAACAGAACGGACGGACGGGCTGAGAAATTTGTCGAATGATCCTCGAAGTCGCGGAGTGCCCGTGCGAACGCCACCGGCTTGCCCTCGCCCAGCGAAGTATCCAACCACCACCTCGCTTGCGTGTAACCAACTGCACTTTCTCGATTTACCTCCTCACAGATGGTCGTGGGGCCGACCGTGTGGGGCCGAAACCGTGAAGGGTGGCGGATCCACCTTTTTGCAGAAGAAAAATAGTGTAATAGGAGTGCCCCCGGAGCATAGGTGAGTTGGTTACGACGCAACAGACTTACAGAAGAGGGCAAGGGTTCGAATCCTGGCAAAGCCAGGCAATACCCTCCTGCATCGTAACCAACTGCACTTTCTCGATTTACCTCCTCACAGATGGTCGTGGGACCGACCGTATGTGGCTACTGGAAGGTGGAGGATCCACCTTTTGTAGAAGAGTGTAATAGGAGCATCTGTTGATAAAATGATCGCTTTAGTGGTTTTATTTCTCAATCTTTCTGACTTGCTCTTACAGAACTAAGATTTGAATAATTAACTCTTCGTTTAGTTGTTGGAATAGGAGAAGAACTAGTGGTTTTATTTCTCAATCTTTCTGATTTGCTCTTACAGAACTAAGATTTGAATAATTAACTCTTCATTTAGTTGTTGGAATTAATAGGTGTTCAAATCGTTCATTTGTATAAATTAAAATCTTTCTTATTGGATGATCATTATACTTTCAAAAGATCAAAATCCTTGATCGAAGAATAAGATTATCATTTACTTCAAAAAGATACCAAAATGGATGATTAACTCATTCCATATTAGAAATAATCATAAAAAATCTTTTGTTATGGATTTCTATTTATCAATGATATTCCATAATCGAACCCATAGAACCATTTCAGAAGTTCACTGATATCTTTTTTTTTATAAAGTAAATCTATTTGATTTTTAAATGATCCAAATCACTTTTGATTCTATTGTAATAAAAGCTTTCTTTTTTATAGGAAAAAACTCATATCAATAATTATGAACTACATACAGACAATTCCTCATTATCTTATTCATTCACAATAAAATATTTTCTTCACATAAAAATATATATTTTTGAGAGGAAAAAACCTGATAAATGCAGGAAGGGCCAACATCAAGAGTAATTCGAGCACCGTGAATATCCGATGATATCCTACGTGAGAATCAGACTCTAATTGCATGCGTTCTTTCGATCCTTCCACTACCCATCACACCATGGCTTCAAATTAATATCATTGCTCTATATGAAAGCTTCCATTGAGTGCAAAAGTTAATACATTTCAATATAAATGCTTCAAGAATTGTCTTCTGGAAATTAAAAAAAAAAAAAGGTTGACCCAACATGACAAGTTTCACGAGAATTCTTCATGAATAAATAGGAAAATGATGCATGTTTGTAGGACACTTGATGTGCCAAATTATTCATCTGCAGAAAGTAATAAATATTTCATCACTAAACCAGTTGAGGCACCATACAAATTCTTCATGGATACGCAGGAAAAGGTGTAGGTGTGTGAGACACTGATTTGTATTCCTGCACACTAGTTTTGTAGAACACTTGATGAGGCCTTCAACATGAACTCTGCTCTGGATGGTGCCATTCTGAAGAGTGCGACGCTTTCTTTCTTTTATTCATCACTTGAAACAGAAAACTTTCGAGGTTCAAGCATGAGCCTTTTGGATGGTGTCGATAGGAGGGCATTTGAGAAGCTTTGTTTATTCGCAACTTGAAACAGACAATTTTGAAGTTCAAACATGGTTCAATTCGAATTTCTCCACCTTTTGGATTTTGAAACCTCTTATGCGGATTTCTTCAGGGTTGGAGCTGTCTTTGTAATCGACGTGCTGAAGAACCCATCCTTTGTTTTGAATGGCGCCTGCCAGTTTCACCTGCAAGTTTCAAATGGACATTTGCTAAAGAATTTTGTCATAGTTAAAAAAACAAAACTACCATATAGACATACCTCTGCTTCGTTAGCAATAAGAGTTCCATCCAAGGAGAGAGCATCGAGGATCACGTTAGAACTATTGATGACCAAAGTGGATCTTTGTGACACGGAACATCCCTCATTAACTTTTCTTTTCACATCACTAAACGTCAACGCCCATTTTGGACTCCACGTTATGCGCGGCCAAACCTCTACTTCTTGCCCATTGAAGACATCGATAATGGGATCAGCTATCTGGACTCCAGCCTGAAACGTATGACTTGAGAGCTTAGACTGCAAACAATTATCTAAATATAATATCAATGTAACCTCATTGCCTCTTCAGCTAGTAAGTTTTTAGTCATTTTGCATTTATATATTGTTAAGCTTTTGTTCAAGAGAGGGCCTTTTCACTAAAACCCTCCTATCTCTTGTTCAGTTCATCAAGTTGCATAATTTCAGAAGAAAAATAATGGAAAAGCAACTACCTAAAGTAGGTATGCATGGATACATCTATCAAGCTACTCTACGGTTGCGAACTGTGAATTCTCCTTGATTTGATTCCAAAAACACATTTCACTAAAAACATACCGTATAACTTGACATTCTAAACAAGAGAAAATCAGAAATAAATTCTAAATTCCTGTAAAAATTCCACAGAGAAGTACCAAGTGAAATGTAAGATTGGATTTTTATGTGATGTATGCAAAATGTAAGTAAGAAATCAAACCTTTTTGAGAATAGTGCTGTTAGCCTTATAAATAGCCATTTCACCGCTTGTGGCACTGTGATATGGATTCCCCTTTGGCACCTAAAAAGGACGACAGCAATAATAGTCATTTTTTCTATCCATAAGTAAACAAATTCTAGCTTAGAGCTCTAAGCCATAACAAATAAATAGTGCATGCCCTTACAAAAAGCAGCAACATGGACATGAAATCAGCATAGGTAAATCATCGCTAACATGCTGAATCAGAAGCAATATGCCTACAATCATGCAATTTAACACAAACTTTTGGCAAATTTATTGCCCGTTGTTTCATTGACCCTAATCAAATGAGATGCATATAAATCCTTTTGGTTTTTACTTTTTATCAGCAATAAAGATAATGAATGAAATTTCATCCGGTCATTTATAGTAACAAAATACTATATGAATTTTCCATAAAGCTGATTTCTTGGTAGTTCATATCTGCAGATGTGGAAGAATTATAAGTTGCTACTGATGTTTGACAAAGTTGTAGTATAAACTTATGTAGACAACTCAGCTTGCTGCTTGGCTTATAAAATCGCAGAATCACAATGAAACAGATGATGAAATTTATTGCATTATGGGGATTCGAAGGTGATTTTTCTTGTGATGACATCTGACAATGAGGGGGTATTTCAACAAAAAGGACTCACAATGACGAGGAGATGTTATACACACTACAGAATTACAAAGACTATGCAAGTGGGCCCTTCGAGGATCAGCAAATATAAGAAGAGAACCAGAATGTCGATATAGTTTCATATGGGTATGCGGAGGAGCTTGATAGCTGTAGCACATATCAAGTTAGGTAAGAGTTGAGCACAACTTGGTCCAGCATCTCTTAAATGTAAGCAGCTGGAATTAGCAGCAATGTATTAACTTGCATGCTAATCCATGTTAATGGCATTGAAAGTGTTGGGAAGTCTTGCAGATAAAAGAAAAAAAATTAAAATAAAAAAAGAGGTAATAAAAGAAGGATTTGCAGGTGATGTAATACGTGAAGCAATTGTCATTCATTTTTTTTGTCTTCAATCTGAATCTGAGAAGGCATATATTTGAACTCGATGTCAGGTAATATCTTTTGAAAGCATATGTGAAAAAATTGAAAAACATCCCCCACGGTTATATGAAGGAAAAGATGCAGCATGCCTTTCAAAATGTTTTAATTTCTAGATTTGGTCCATATAGAACCCCATGTTTCTTCTCCTGATGTGGTTTACAATGGTGTATGTTATATTCTGTTTGCTTGGCCTCGGCAACTCTGTCAAATGTCAATTCCCTCATGAAAACATATGTTTCCAAACAGGATTCTTAGATATGATCATGATTACTTGTAAATGATAAACTTTTACTTTGTGATTACCTTCTGAGCACTGACCAGTTTGATGATGAATTAAACAATTCTGCAGGCCTATATTATTCACATTAATAGAACCCAGAAACATCACATTAAGAAGAAAACAGTGTACCTTAGCAGCATCCTCAGGGTTATTCTTCACTGGTGCATAAGCAAGCCATGTATCCATCACCTATATCATCAGAAAATATACGATTACAATAAGGGTAACAATCAGTTTAATGTGGAAAAAACATAAAGATATGAATATTTCCATGTTTTCAATCCACCAAAACTGGAAATTACTTTTAATAGAAACTATTCAATTTACTTAAATATGAAGGGAAACAACATATGAGCTCAAATACTTACAAATCCTATGTAATAAACTCATTCCTTTCAACTTTAATCACTTTGAGGTTGAGAAAAATCTAAGGTGAACAAATCATATTTCTAATACTCTATTTATGCTAAGCTTAGCTAAATATTAAGACTTCTATGTGAAAACGTTAGAATGTGCCATATACATTATAGTGAAGAAATTAACGGGCCTATCCACCACCATGGATCACTGCTAATCTTTTACTCTTGTGCCAGATCTACTTAAAGTCGAGTTAACGATAGTTCACTCGTCTAAGCCTCATGCACACCATCCAATTAGTCCGGAATTTTCATTGTGGAGCCTACATTTGAATATCACATTCTCCCTCATTTAGGACTTATCTTCTCACCTCATATCTCATAATCATCCCTAATGAGCAACATGGCTTACTCCAATGGTGGCTACACCATTCTGAGAAGCCTTTCCGAATAGGAACACCTCAGCAGCCTTCTCAAAATGAGATAACCCTTCCACTTCTCAATTCCAACAACTATAGGACTAAACATAAACTTAAATAAATAATAGTGCATCCACACAAGTCTCTCATTTGCTCACAATTTTTTATGTAGGACCAGTCAAGATCCAAAGTCTAATTCATAGCTCACAATCATGCCTAATTAGGCCTATCTGAGCTCCAATAAGATGAATGCTCCACTAGCATAGGCGACATTTTCCTGACTTTTCCAATGGATCATCTCAGCATGCACTTGATCTCACCAAATTGAGAGAGCCATCTTGTTCATTTGTCAGGGTTCAGCTGTTGCTCCAAAATGCTTACCCTCAATTCGATGATAGTTCATTCATTAAATCCTCATAAAGTCCCTCATTAACAATCCATAACTTCTCATCTGAGAGTGGATTGCATGTCTGTGTCACACAATTCTTAGATATAGGTTATGGATGAAGAATAAATAGGGCAGAGATTATTCTAAGTAGCTGATCAGTAAGTTTGACAAACTAGATCACAATCACATTGGGTTAATTTTACAAGAGAAAGTAAATCAAAATGCTACAACCCTAATGTGTAAAGGTGAATAATCTTGTGAAACACTTAGCAAGCTATTATCTGAAAATGCTATTTATTAGGCAACAAACAAAATCAAGAGTTTGATGCTCAGTATTTGAAACAAAAGAAAATGTTCACTTACAGTGAAACCAACCCTTGCTGATGGAGACAGAGACTTTGGATAATCTTGCATCATGCACTCCAATCGAGTTGATGACTTGAAGGCGGTTTTTGTGGAATCCTTGTATCTGATAAACAAACAAGTTACAACTAATCATCACATAATTTCTTCTTTTTTCCCTTTTCTGAGTGTATCTAACATGAATCAATAATCAATGTCCTATTACAAGAAAATCAAATATCACGATGTATATGTATTTCGAGTATTAGGTTGATTGATCATACAATACGGTAAATTCAATACTTAAATTGAGGAGAAAAGTTATAAACTAAGATTTTAAGATAACTAGAAGTAAAATGGAATATATGAAATATAATATAAAATAAAGTAGTTGGCACACATAACTAAGCCAAATTCAACTAGAATTAAGTCAAAAATGTAATATTGTGCTGACAGATAGCCAGCACTAGGCACATTGCATTTCTTCCCTCTTCCATTAGAAGATATAAGTCTATATTTCAATAAATAAGAGTAACACATCAAAAGATACAAGATCTAAGACTGACTAGCAAGTATGAATATGGACCCAATTTTTTATACAAAGCTTCTCTGATCAATCAAATGATGGAACCCAATATTTCATTCTTTCTATAGTAATTCACAAGGGAACAAAGAATTTACTTTGGATTGACAAACTCTGAAATAGCACCTCCTGTTTTGTTAAGTTCCTCTATGTATGGCTCAAGTTCCAGAATAAGCTGCAAGAAATAATATTAAATGCCACATCTTTAATTTCATGTATTCATTTTAAGGAAAAACAAACAACTAAAATGACTGAGAATGCCCAAAACACAAATATAATGACAGGGCACAATGCAAATTATGGGAAAAATAGAGAAAATAAATTATTGTCGCCATAGAAGACTTATTGTTGCCCAAATATCAATTATTACTCACATATGGAATAGGATCCATGTAACTGACCCGAAAAATTGAGACTCTTATTGCTTGTTGTATTCCAAAGTTGACCGACATAGAGAATTATTCAAGAATATTACATAGACAATTTACATTCAAATAGTCTCGCCGAATGACTAAATCATAATAATCATGTTGCTTTGCTAATTGGTCATTGCACTCAAACAAACTTGTCATTTTCATGCACAAGCATGGAATCCCACGTCCAATCTGCATGAATGTATCACCCAACTATTCATAATCATTTTGTGCAACTAAGTCAAGATATATCATACTCAGTTCCACGTTCAGTACTCTGGTCATAACAAAATTAGATAACTAGTCTAGTCCATGCATTTGAATCAATTCTAGATCCAACTCAGTGATGTTCATGGAGAATAATAACTAAATATAGACTAGACATGCTGTAAAAAGTTTGGAACTGGTTTGGAATTAGTTGGGCTAACTTGTGTCATCTTTCAGATATAGAAGTCATCGGCTTTCAGGTTTAGATTGTTCTTTTAGTTATATCTCATCCATCCTAACAATGTTGAAAGAGATCTTTTTTGGTTCTAGTAAAAAAGAAACCTCTAATTAACTTACGAAAAAATTAGTTTGAATTATCTCTACAAACCCAATAAGTTGAACTGGAGTCACTAAGGGTTGACTTGGAATGATTTTGAATTTTTGAGCATTCAATTTAAATTTTCAATTATATTTTGTATCATATATGTCAAACACTAATTATTCCAGATAATATACTAAATATTTTAAATTATATTTGGCATCATATATGTCAAGCATTATCTAATCCAGATAATATACTAAATATTTTAAAACAAATATGTTAGGATCAATTGATTAATCGTTCTAACAAATAACTTAATTATTCCATAACCCAATAACATGTAGTTGTTATAGATATATTAATTGAAGTATTAAACATGATCATAATTATCCCTCACCCTCTAATTATATTTCATAACATGTTCATTAATTAAAATTGGTAATTATTTTAATTTTGTATCTCATAATATATAGGTACTTTGTTTTGATGATTTCAAATTTTTAATTCATGAAGGTGGATTTCAATCCTACACACACCCGGGTCATAAATAGTTATCTTATGAAAACAAGGGAACAAAAATGCACCTGATTTATGTTTCCTGGAAATGGAGAAAAACCTGTCTCACAATTCACATCTCCATCAGTATGCCCAGTTGCTCGAAGCAATGGATCCAGCTGATTATATTCCACATTTATGACCATTGACCTCCCTGAAACAATTGCCATTCATTTAGTACAAGTCACAAGAAATCAAAGGAATGTCAAAATAGTACAATTGTTGATCTCTATAGATGAAATGAAAACTTGAAAAGAGCATCCGTTTTGCTGTAGATTGAATAACTAGAGAGTACTGAAATACCATCAGTGTGAGTAAGCTTTGTTATTCCTCCGATAGCTTCCTTCGCCTTCCTAGGAACAGCAAGAGAATTGACATGGTAACCATTGGTCACGCTAACTCCCAAGGAAGCTGGAATTGCCTAAATTAATGAAAGAGTGAAAATAATCAGTTGTTATTGGTAAGACCAACATATACCTAGTGGTGAAGTTTAAATTCACGCAAGTACTGGGAAATCAACCTTGAAGAGTAGCCCATTAGTATCTTGGAAGAACAGGACCCACTTTATGCCTCCTTGTTTCCTAAAACCAGAAAAAAGATATGTATTTAGAAAACATTCAACTGCCCTTGAACAGATGCGAGGCAGTGTAATTAGAAGGCAACTATACTTACTGATAGAGGGCTAGCTCATAATTACAAGAAAAAGAAATAGAAGAAACATCCAAATTAGATAATTGATAAAATTAGCAAACCATTTATTGAGGAGTCCACTGGAATAAAGCAGTGCATGCACATCGCCATGACCATGAGGCTTTGTCTGGATAATAATGAATAATAGCAGTAAGGAAAAAAAAATCTCTGTGAAAGTGTAAACTTATTCCTCAATCAAGATAAAATAAAAATAAAGCACATAAATGCTCTAAACAAGATTTCATTCAAGATGAGCAACAAAATTTTCCACAAACTAAAACCAAAGGAAGAGTACAACAAAGCATATGAGCCACAGGAAGTACCTGAATTTTGTATTTGTCATTGGGATCTAATGCTAACCTTGCATCATTATCATCTAGGCAGGCTACTTTTTCCTAAAACAAGCATCACAGCTTATTCAGTTAAACATGATAACACCTACGCCATTGTCTAAATAACTAACAAGTAGTTACTTGTGGCCACCTGCTTAAGTAATGTCACTTGCGTGGTTTTCATTCCAAAATAATTATTTGATTCCAGCAGCTTTATCGTCGGTGCATGAGTGTCATCAGAAGTCATTATCACCAAAGGAATCTCTGATTGGCATTGATCTACAAAAATTAATAGGACCCACAATAAGCTGCAGTAATTCTAAGCAATCCATTAAACCATATTGAAAAATTGCAAGTTATGTTAAAATAAGTAATCCTCATAATAGCTAATGAATAGTACAAAATTTAGATTAAATGACCAAAAAGAAAAAAAAAACACAGAGATAAGGGATGGTACATTAAAAATCACTAAGAAATTTTAATATTAATAAGTATTAGCGAGTAGTAATCATGTCTTAACATAGTTCCCATACATATTCTACAACATTTTCGTCAGCACAACCACACCAAGACCAATAACAAAAAGGAAGCAAGGATAAGAATTTGTCATTCAAAATTTTAGAAGAACAGTAAATAAAAGGTTTAGCAAATATGCAATGTAGTGTTAGGGTAAATTCCTGATGAAAATGCTTGCATGGATGGGAAATTGTAGTAGTTATTGCTCTGAGTATATTGCCATCAACATCAAAATGTCAATCCAAATTATTTGGAGTTCACTACAAAGATCCTTTCCCTCCATTGAACTCTATGCAAATCCATATTTCTAGTAATATTCAAATCTCTTAAGTTCTTATTATGTAACCAATGTATTCATACTATTCAAACTAAAATAGATTGATGCAAATGATGCATAAAACTGTAAAACAATTGTATATTTTAAAAATAGATGCAGAAAGTAGAATAAAAGCATGAGAAATGAAGGTATTCCCTTGTTTAGTGTCATATTAGGGTAGAAGGTTTGGCCTAATAAAGTAAGTATATTCCACATTCTGATGGACTAAAGAAAATAAGTTAATTAAGTTCCTAAAAAAATATTAATTAAATTCAAAGCTTGCCCCAATTTTTGTTTATGAAATACAAGTCCTTTCCAAATCTAAAATTTTATCAAACAAAACATCAATTTAGATTTGACATATATATATATATATATATATATATATATATATTATATCTACAAACCTTGTGCTAGTCTACGACTAGACTCCTGCAGAGCTATAATAGATTCTACATAGTGTTGAATAAAGCATCGGCCAGTGGTGGTTTCTATGGGGAGAGCCAACTGCAAAAGAAATGAAGCATATTAAGGATTAAAAATACTAAAGAAATTTGTTGTAGTTTTCTTCAAAAGCAAAAGAACATCTTGTAACAAGGGAATTAAGACTACTAAGAGGTATTGTTTTATATTTACCATATCAGTCAACATAATGAATCCAAAATAGCTGGCTATTTAAGCAAGTTAGGCATGATCTCAAATGGCTGGATCAAACAGCAACCAAACGGAACTGTAATACAATAAGCACATATTCTTATACGCAAGTGCCAGTAAAGCTTCTGGTTCACCCTTGCAATGTTAACATGCATCTATGAGCTTGCAAATGTCAAAGCACAGCAAGCTCATGTATTTTATTGCAGACTTGGTTGATTCTACTTAATAAGAGTTCAAGGTCATAGAAATTACTTGGTCTAATGATCAAATCAGAAACATATTGATGCAGGCTATTTGGAATGTAATAAAGCCTATCCACATGGGAATATGAGCTCTTACTTTAATACCCTTGTATCCTAGACGTTCACCAAGGCCTCCTGCAACAAGAACAAATGCTGATTTCCTGGCTTCTTTAATGCCAGCCTCTTCCAACCTGATGAAGTTACCATCACCAAATGTCAGAACTTGTCCTGATGGTACCTGCAAAAGAACATAAGTCCATCAGCCAATTCACTTTTACTTGACACCAACTCATCTCAATTGTTTGGAGCAAAAACTGTTATGTTATCAATAATAACACGGAATTTTTTTTAATAATAATCAGACACAAAATAAGAAAACAAAAGATAAACAAGAAAAATAGGATGATCGTGCAAGGCCTTTAAAGCTACCTTTTTTTAATCCTCTACTCTTGTGTTAATGTTATCTTCACTAATATCAAATTGAGCTATCTAAAAATCTTATTACTTTCAAGAATTTCCTATTGTATCATGTGAATTGTTCCCTCACTTCTTTTCTAATCATTGAAACTAATTTTCATACATTCCATCACAATTTTACTCACTTTAAATTGTTCTTTTCTAATTTTTCAAAATTCAAGTTTTGGCTTATTTCATTTATACTTATCAATTAACACAATATTTTTTTGCAAATAATATACACCAAAGAAACTCATCTAGAATATGACTAGTAAGTAATCTAAGGCAGCGTTTGGAAACGGAGACAGCGACGTAAATACAGAGACAGTTTGGTTTTTTTGTCTCTGTCCCCGTTTGTTTTTAGGAGACAGATACAAAAAATCGATTTGTGTCTCTGTCTCTGTCGCCAATCCAGTAATTTTTTTGTCCACGCGAAAAACGGAGACAGCGCATTAACGTGGAGACAGAAGAAGGAAAATTCCAGTTTTACCCACAAAACCCTCGGCTGCCGCTTCATTCCTCACGCGGCGCACCTTCGCACCCTCCGCGAGCGGCACCGCACCCTCCGCCTTCCTCAAGCCTCCACCTGACGCGCCGGCGTTCGCAGCCTCCCTCCGCCGTTCGCAGCTGTCTTTCACGCGCCGCACCTTCCCACCCTCTGTTCGCAGCTTCAGCATCTTCCTCCGTTCGCTGGTCTGGTCCCTTTCCGCCTCTCTTATTTTTCCTTCTGCATCCAAAAATTTTTGTCTTGTGGTGCTGCCGTAAGGAGTCGATATAGAGAATCCCATAGAGCTTCCCATCATTTCTTTTCTTGGTTGCTGGGTTGTAGCTTGCAGCATAGTTTTCTAGGGCTTGATGGAGGTGAACGACTGGCTTGGCTTCTCCTTGTCTTCCAGCAGGGGAGAAGTAGAGGAAGATGAGTTGTATGGGAGTGGAGAGGGAGGAAATGGTGAGGAGGTGGGGTTTAGTACTGGCTTGGCTTCTCCTTGTCTTCCAGCAGCAGAGGAGGAACGCGACGCGGTGCGGAGGGAAGAAGCCGGTGCGGTGCAGAGGACGAAGAGAGAAGGTCGCGGAGGCGATCGGCTCCGGAAGGCGACGCAGTGCGGAGGGAAGAAGCCGGTGCGGTGCGGTGCGGTGCGGAGGACGAAGAGAGCAACAGGAAGGTAAAGTTAAGGGTTACAAAGGGTAATTTAGTCTTTTAAATTAGAGATTCTGTTTCTGTATTTTGTATTACCAAACATAAGACAGATACAATTTATATTCTGTCACTGTCTCCACTGTCTTCTGTATTTTTGTATTTCTGTCACTGTCCCTCGTGTCCCTCGTTTCCAAACGCAGCCTAATAGTGTTGTACAAAAGGTAAGGCTTTTAAAGCTACGCCTTAGATGTAAAAGGATCAGAAATTGTCAATCGACGATTTGGCATTCGACAAGATCTGCATTGGGTTTAATATCCCCCTCACCAATCTGAGATTCAGTGATAGCATCCGTAGCAGGTAATTGGTCAAAGAACAATGGCTCATTGAATTTGTCAATAATATTGATGATAAGATTGTTGTTGGTATTCAACTAAGATGGTAGAAAATTGGGTATTATTAAGTCCCCTAGTTGTTGAACACCAAAAGCGATCATGGGTTCATATGCCCTGATGCAAGTTTAGTGGTAGGGGGGTCACTTGGGAGGCAGTTGACAAGGAGACAGGAGCATAAAACAGCCTCATAGGAGGAGAAATCGAGTTGGTGGTGGAGAATACACATGGGTCATGGTTGCAAGAAGAAGTTGACCATCAATTGGACGGCAAGTTGGATGTTGTAGATATGGAGTGATGATGGGGATAATAGACTCCAACATTATAACTCAATGACTAAATATTGCCATGTGGGACACAAAACATCTATATTCTAACTCTCAATTCTAGCAGATATGAATGTTAAAGATGAATTATTTAAATACACAAAAGAACAAATACTCACCGAAGGAGTAAAGCCATCATAGGGATTTTTACCAACTTTTGAATCTGCTAAGAGCCTCTTTGCATTCTGAATATATGAACTCAAACCACCAGGATAACTTGAATTGAGCTTAGCAACCTAAAAATAATTTGTTAAGTGATAGATAAAGGAGAACAGATGAATTTAGCAATGATATTAGTCCCAAGAATGAGTAGAAGTTTGTAGTTTACTAATCAATCTGAAAAAATTATAGAAATAAAATAAATATCTATAATCATATGCCACTTAAGCACAGAGTTTCTTCTCATATCTTTTCAAATCTTTGGTTCTTCTCTCCTAGGTCAGCTACATGCTAATTTCAAAAAATATGTGGCATCAAGATAAATTTATTTGAAAAATGAACAGAATATCAGTTTGATGAATAAAAATCCATTTCAGTTGCCTTTTGCAATCAATAATGAATTGCTCATGTTTCTGCATGTTTAAGTGAAAAAAATTTACCCACAAAAATAACTTCTAGTGCAGACCTGAGTTGTTAGGATAGTAACTGTTCTAAAACAAACTACGATTTCTGAGAATAGTCTACATGTAGATTAAACCTCATATTATAAACAGGCAGTTTTAAATATGTCCCTTATTAAAATGTTGGCATTAACGTCAGAGGGATTTTGAAATTAATCACATCATTAATACACACATAAACAGTATAGGACTCGCATAGATAACCTGCTCGAAGAAATCCTTTTTCTTCCCATCATCAACACCTGGCTCCGGCCAATGCTCGAATAGATGTTTCTGTCCCTCTAGTAACAACTTCTTTGCAAGCTCAACCTAGAGAAGTATGACAAAACAACACGGGAAGTAAAAAAATATTTCTGCAATTATTTTGTTAAATACTTATTAAAAATATAAAATCAAAGTACAGAATTATTAAAGGTGAAAAAGAGACTTTTTTTGACAAACATTTCTGATGCCTAACTTTTTCTCACCACATTGGCAATTTGTTGTAGTTACCAAAACCAATTACTCTTAGGGAGGGGGACCATCTAACCTAAAGCCAAGGCAAAATAAATACTTTAATTTGCATCAGAGGTATCAGCAAGCTACCTCTGAAGATCCAGGCGGTGCAGATACTTCAAACATGTGAAGCAAAGCCAGTTAGACGGCTAGGAAGTAGGCAATAAATAATAAATCATGATAACCAGAGCTCAACACAAAAAAAAAGAAGAACCAACTAGCTTCTATGAGGGATATATGTTTCCCAATAAAATTCTGGCATTCCTCGTCAAACCAAAATAACAGAAATTCATGGTCATGGACTGACAAACAATTTCAAATGAGAAAACCTGACTCCATAAATAACATACATTCTTTCTCATGGATAATAAACAACAGAAGAACTTTCATCATAAAGACTCGATAGCCACACAAAAAAGAAATAATAAATAATAACAATAAAAATATATCCTCCACTATATGCCCTATCGAAAAGATAGATTGAAATCTGAAACAGAAAGGTTAGCATGATAAGAATTTCAAGGGGGAAAATCCAAATCCTCTCTTAAACCATGTAGATCAGATTGGACGGAAGAATAAAAAATCGATGTCCGGGTGCACTCTAAGGGAAAGAGCAACAGAGGAAGAATAAATTACAGCATTACAACAACAACGTCGTCATTTACTATCGATAGTTCATGTCGTTGGATTGTATGTTAAGCAAAACGGCAACTATCAAACATAATACGAAGTAGCAACAAGGGATAAGCAGTTTATGATAACAATTTCTCGTGCATTACAAAAATCGTTTCAATCACCAATAGGAATATAACTTTGATTGAACCCTAAAAATGTATTTTTGGATAAAAATGCAGAAAGCTACAACTATTCTCTGAATCCGAACAGGAATCGACATTTAATCCGAGTAAAATTGAAGGAAATCTAAAAATGTCATCACCTGCTAACAAAACAATAACGTAGGAAGATCAAAGTATGTCTCTACTTTCTTTTTTAAAAAAAAAAAAAAGCATTTGAGTCTACACAAAGAGCCGCTTGCCGCCAACAGCACCAAAAGTACGATTTCTAGTTTTCTTCGTGCAAATATGAGAATTTTCCACGAAGATCCAAATCCAAAGTGCCGAATAAACTGGACCCAATCTAAAACAACAACGATTTTATCTTTCCGTTCAATTATTGTTTTAAAAAGTCCAAGAGCGTTCGAAACCTGCTCCGGCGAGAGGACCGCCAGATTCTTCTGAAGATTCGGTACGGCCGCGGCCCAACCATCGTCGTCCCCTGAGACGCTCAACCCGGAAAGCTTCTCGGCAGCGGCAACGGCCATCGTGAAGGCGAAGAGAAGCGAGACGAGCGCGGAAGGAAGCGGAATATGGAAAGAGTCGTCCGCTCCACGCGTCTCCCTATCACACGGTAAACATGACAACTGTAGGAAGCACAAGAGCCGGGATCCTCTCCAATTCGTCAAACAAAGATAGCCTTTCCCGTGTCCCTCGTGAGAAGAATGGACGGTCAATATGTTAGGTCAGCTTGTGAGATCGGTCCTGATCCGCATTGGAAACATCGACAGATGAGTAGCGATTGGCAGGGATTCCCATGCGACGGTCTGGAATAGCGCCGTACTCATCGCATCGGACTGAGTGGAATTTGAATGGGAAATTTTGTTTTTAATTTATTAGATTTTAAAAATAAAAAAGAATGTGCATTAACGATTATTTTATTGAATTGCTTTTTAAAAAATGGTACTAAACATAAATAATTAATAAATTAAAGTGAGATCCGTGGATGGGACATTAAGTTGGTTCGTTTATTATAGGGCTACATCAAGTTTGTCTTTTTATAAAATAAATATTTTAAAATAATAATTAATGGACTAAAATAATTTCCAAAAAAATGAAAACAAAGCAAAATGATTCTCAATCAAATCTTGATTTCCTTAAATTATTTCGCAATAATTAGCAGAATTAATTTTTTTTTTTCAAAATAAGAAGAGCAACTCCATTTATATATCTATACCATTTTTTGATATTTCATAATTAATTCAGGTGCCCGAATTATTATGAAATGAAATTAAGTACTTAAATCTAATTTAAATAATCATATTACAGAGAATTTTGTATAAAAATTTTCTGCCACTCATCGAGTTTCAAATTCTTTTTAGAAAATAGAGGAATTAGATGAAATGAATTACAGATTTAGATTTAACTTGACGGGATCAAAGTACAAATTTAGATTCAAGGATCAAAGCTTTTATAATCATCAAACAAGATATTTAGGTTTGTCTAATAAAACTCGGTCATAATGATATAATCTCCCCAAGCACAATAACCATCAGACTTAGAACAGAAGCCCTTAGAAAATAGAAATGTTTTTGGAACCCAACTAATCAAAGAGGGAGAATCCCATGTCTTCATCACTCTCCTCTTTCTCTTCCTTCTTTTCCTCGGCAGGAGGTGCCTCAGGAGCTGCTGCTCCGCCACCAGAGCCTGCCGCTGCAGCGCCTGATGGAGCACCACCGGCGATGAATGCACCACCACCTCCACCGCCGATGATTACCTGCACCATATAACACAAATACACATGAAGTGGCAATAAGATTGGTGCAAAGAGTTCAATCTGGCCAGCAAATGGTTTTGACATTCACATAGTTTGAGGATTATGAGCATGGCGAAACTACTGAGGCTATAAATTATCGATAATATGAGAGATCGCTGAATGGTGAATTGCAGTGGGGGTGAAGTTTAGCCTTGCAGACAAATAGTGCATAAAGTAGCCAAAAAAATTAATGCATAGGATATCAAATAGCCACATAAGTACGTGGATCAGAAATGCAAGAAATATAAATAGTGAACAGACAAGTATGAGCAAGATTAGGATGCCATACAAACCATTTGATTTGCTTGGATCACTTACATTCATCCCGAACCTATGTTTGTGGTAACTTTTTGGAATCAACTACAAGCTCTATGGAGCCTGTATCATTAAGGCTATCCAAATCAATTTAATCATAATTCCAATAAGAACTAATCTTTCTTTTCTCACTCTAATGATCTCTTTTGACCAAGTCCGCAACTTATTTTCTCAGATTTTACCATCTATTTGAGATATAACTAATTTCCCTTTTACATTAAATCTTTTTTATTTTTTTATTCATCATAGAATTTGTATCGCTATAATAAACTTTAATATGTGAAACATCAAACAGGTATTATGCTCTACAATCATAAAAACTTTGAGAGTAAATTTAAATGGCACGGTCAATAAGCAGAAAAAACTATTCATCCAAAAGGAAAAGAAAGGCCCTATGCAGAGTAACTCTCTTAGAAAGGTGATATGCTATGTAGCTAGGGGTGGCAATTCATGTTCTCAAGTTGATACAAAATTTTAAAAAATAAGGTAATTATATATATATATATATATATATATAGAAATTTGATCTCCTGCGCTCCGCTATCCTGCGCTCCCCGTGCGCGAAGCAATCGAGACCGTCCGTTTCTCCGATCGACGCACAGTGTTTCTCCTCGGACGTTTGCTCCTTCACCGCAGCTGTTCACCGGCATCCGGCCATCTCCGGCCACCGGACCGGCGCTGATGGATGTGCAACTCACCGGCGCGGGGTCCGGTGGTCGGATTCCGGCCAAATTCGGCCGGAATCCGGCCGATTTCCGCTGAAATCGGCCAACAGCCTTTCTGTCGCGTTTCTGGCCGGATTCCGGCCACAATCCGGCAGGAATCCGGCCCCGGCCGGAGCGCCAGCGAGCTGGCTTTCCAACGCATCCGGTCCGGCGGCCGTCGGTGACCGGACGGCGGCGCGACGGCGGTGGAAACGGCGGTGGGTCGGAGCGGTGCGCAGGTATCGCGTACAGTGGGTCGCGCAGGAGATCAGGACTCTATATATATATATATATATATATATATATATATATATTAAAAAAAGAAATTTTATAAGGACTGAGATTAATTACACTCTGTCTAAACAATTACCATACATATTGTAAAAAATTTATTATAGGTTTTTTTAAAGCCGGCCAATTTTGTAAACATGTCAATTCAAGTCACCCAGATGCAGTTATTTCTTACTCTATCAAAATTATGCTACGGTTTCATTTTTATCAACTCAATTAATAGAGTATGATACATTGTACTTCCAATTCCATATCTGTAATTCTAAGGTTTATCAAATGAATTCTAAGTTAGATCATTAGATTTATGGCAGAACAAGATACTAATCTGATCAGATTTGTGATTACTGACTAATATAAAAGTAACAAGGAAAAATTCTTTAAAAGGAGAAATAGGTTTTAGTGGGAAGAAACATCATTAGCCAACACTCTTCTTCCATGTCTATCCATGCTCTAACTAATACGGGCATTGTTTTAACAGATCGGACTATTCACCCCAAGGAATACAAATGAACAAGGCAGAGTCAGTATCTCAGCAAGTTGATAAGCTAAGTAGTTGTTGCTTCTCTTGAAAATGCCATTTTTAGTTACATTTATTCAAAAAAATATGATTTCACTGAATCAATTGTTCAAGTCAAATTGCTCAAATATCTAACTTTAACATGGATCAAAAGAATTATAAATTAGATCATTAGATTTATCGAAGAAAAAATCCAACGCTAATCAGAATACTACGAAAGGCACAAAAACGAGCACTGAACAGAACCGCATAGTTTTATAGGGTGTGCAAGATATAATCAATTCAACAGCAAGATCAATGTAAAGGTCGATCAGATCTCTCACCTGGAAGACGGCTGAAGACGGGGAGACCAATGAGAAGGACGACTGGACGCCGCCGGAGGAGTCGACACCGAGCACCGCACGGACAAGCTGCCGCTGGAGATCAAAGGTCGAAGCAGCCGAGGCCTCGAGATCGCCGGAGAGCTGCTTCGCGGTCCATTCACTGCCGGAGCTGCGGCACACGAAGGTGAAGACGCCCATTTCTCACTTCTACGACCTCGCGCCGACGTCAATTCGCTAACCCTAATCGACGGCTCTTCTTCTTTTATACTTACGTGGAAATAAACCATGTAGTCATAAAAGCCCATCGTAAGATTGGTTAATAACGATAATACCCTCACGTGTAACCATCGTGACGTGATTGGGCCTCAAGACCAATATTTTACAAGTGACACGTAAATCCAATAAATAAACTTTATTTTAATTATTTTTAAGAAAAATAAATAATTAGTTATTTGACCATACGATAGAAGATAAACTTTAAGGGAATTTTTTTATATAGTGAATGTATTAATTGAATTGTTATTTCAAACCCTAGTTTCCTTTTTAAATTTGGAAATGAAAATTCTAAAGTATAACTCATATCTAGGCTTATTTTCCAATTTCAAATATTTACTATCTTCTAAGTTTTCTCCAAAAATATATTATAATAATAATAAGATCGAATTCAAATAGGAATTATTTAAGAAAAGATTTAAATTAAATTAATTTTATCTTGGACTTGTAAAAACTATGCCTTAATAAAAGGCCTGAAATCATATTAATATATAGAGAGGGAGTTAAAAGAGATTAAGTCGTAATTTTTAAAACTTTGGGGGCAAAAATATGTTTCTCTTCCTATAAATTGATATCCCAGCTCCGACTTCTTTCCTCGCCATCTTCGTCCACCTGTTCGATTTAATTCCCTAGAGACAGAGAGAGAGACGGCGGCGCCGGCGGCCGCGATGAAGAATGTGGAGAAGTTTGGCAAGATCTGGAAACTGAAGCACATGATGCTCAGGTGGCGGGCGCTCACCCTCGGCTGCGGATCCGTCGCGGGCGGTGGCTCCTCGCCCCCGCCGGGATACGTTGCCGTCTACGTTGGGCCCGATCGACAGCGCTTCGTGATCCGCATCCGGTTCCTCAGCCTCCCCGCCTTCTCAGGTCTCTTCCGCCTCGCGGAGGGGGAGTACGGATTCCCCAGCCGCAACGCCGGCGCCTTCGCCTTCCCCTGCGACCCGGATTTCTTCGAGTTCATCCTTGACGCCCTCGATCAAGACGAGGCTCGCTACGGTGATCTAACCCTAGAGGATTTCCTTCTCCTCTTCTCTGATCTCAGCCCCTCCGCCGCCGCCGCCAACGGCTCTCGGCACCGCAACTACACCTCCTGCAACAGCTTCTCCCGTCTCCTCTCAAGAACCAATGCTTGATCAATGTCGGTAACAATCTCTCCTCGCCGAAACATATGATTCGAGGAAGAATTCGTCCATGGATCTTACAGTTCTCCAATGTGTTTGTTTTGATGTTTCTTTTTCATCCCTTTTCCCTCTTTTTTTGGGGAGAGGATTCAAACATAAATCCGACTCCTTTCGCTTTTAGTATGTCGGAGGAGTTCTGAATTCCTTTGTTTTTTCAATTCCTTTTATTTTTCTTTTGCTTTTAGTATGAGCAATAACGTTTGTGATCTGATTGATGATTTTCATTTAGAAAGAAAGAAATTGTCTCGAATATTTTCTGTTATATCTGTGTATAGTACATTTGTTGGGATCTTGTACACGTAAATTTGTTAGGATCTTATACAAGACGGTGTTTATTGGTTTTGGGAGGTTGAATTGATTAATATTCAAGAATGCAAAAAAAATGAAATCTATCATTTCAATGGTCTCACACGGTCGGCCTCACGATAAATCACGAGAGACAAGTGAAATACCATTCGAATTAGAGCTAGTTGGTTCTCTTTGATATGCATTGAGGCACAAATAGTTGATTGAACATCTAATAGTAAAGTAGATTTATCTAAAAGTAATCACTCTTGAAAAAAATATATAACTCATTTCTTGCGTCGAAAATGAATCAACAATAAAGATTATTCAATATAATAATTTTTACAAATATATATTAATATATATATTTTTAAGAAATCTTAAATACATATTTGTGAAAACTAAACATTATATTAAAGTAAATAATTCTTTTCGAGGTTTATCTCTCGTAGATGATCATGGGTGATCATGGAATCTATCATATCAGCAAGGTATTTAAAAAAATAATAAAATTTTAAATTAATCGAATTGAACTTTTAACTTCCATGCAATAAAAATAAAAAATAAGGATAATTTATTAATTTTAAAATTACTAAAGGTTTAGAGTTCAAAAGTTTTGGGCTTTTTGGATATAGCCAAAAACACTCTTAGACAATTTTATGTATTGGGCAGAAGGTATTTTGAAAATTACATACGTTTTTTGTTAACTTCTAAAATGTATTGTAAATGCTGAAAACTTAATGAACCCTTTTGATAAATTACATTTGAAAAAAAAACAAACAATACACCTTTTATTTCTTAATATGACTTATTTGCCCCTCCCAAGAATTATATTATCATTTAGCAGACGGCGATTCATGTCCGCTTCTTCACGCCGCAAGGATTGGGCGGAAGACGATGGTGCCGTGCTTCGCGATCTGCAAGCTGAACTGCCCTCCCTTCTCCGTCACGTCGATCTTCTCCGTCCCCGGAGGCGGCGCCATCTCGAACTCCTTCACCAGCTTGCCCACGACGAGCCCCAGCAGCGGCATCGCCAGGATGATCCCGGGGCAGCTCCGCCGGCCCACCCCGAAGGGAAGGAACCGGAAGTCCACCTTCCCGCCGCCTACCACCGCCTCCACCTCCTCTTCCTCCTCCAGGAACCTCTCCGGCCGGAACTCCTCCGGCCGCACCCACCACTCCGGGTTGTTCCCCAGCCACCACGCGTTCACGATGACCTTCGTCCGCTTGGGGATTTCGTACCCACCGAGCTTCGCCGCGTCGAGGTTCATGTGGGGAACCAGCAGCGGGATCGGCGAGTGCAGCCTGAGCGTCTCCTTCACCACCGCCTGCAGGTACGGCAGCCGCGGCAGGCTTGTCTCCGTCACCGGCTCCTCGCCCAGAACTCGCTGAAGCTCCTCTCGGAGCCGCTTCTGACAACTCGGGTGGTTCACCAGCTCCGCCAATGCCCACTCCATTCCCCACAACGTCGTCTCTATGGCTGCATTCCACATCCATCAATCGATCAATCAACTGGTAAGTGTAAGATCGATTTATGCACAATCCATGGTTCAATTGATTACCTGCAACGTTAATGTTCTCGACGATGTAGATGACGTTGTCGGAGCTGATCTCTCCGTTCATCTCTGCTTCGAGGATGTAGTCCATGGCGCACCTCAGCCGGTCGCTGCTTCCGTCTCTGGCGGACATCGCCTTCCTGTTCCGAAATCGAAAAATTAGGGCAAAATCAAGTCTTTTCGTGGTAGCGGTATCGATTCCAACGATTTGGTCAGGTACCTTCTTTTCTCGACATAGTTATCGTTGAAGAAGGCGAGCCGGCGGGTCTGCAGGTCCCTGCATTTCTCCAAGTAGCCCTTCAAGAAGGGCCTCAGGATGGGGATGAAGTCGCCGTAGTTGTAATCGAAGCTCTGCGCGAGGCGGCTCCTCTCGGAGTTGAACCGCGTAGCCTGCTGGAACAGGGGGTCCTCCGCCGACTCGAACCGCGCGTCGAACATCATCCGGTACATAATGTTGTAGAGCATGAGCTGGAGGCGGCGGCGCACCACGACGCCCTCCGCCGGCGCCGTCCGCAGGCACTCCACCACCGCGTTCATCTCCTCCTCCCACATCCCCCGATACTGCGCCACCACCTTGTTAGTGAAGAAGGGCATGGTCATGATCCGGCGCATCTTGCGCCAGTGGTCGCCATACTCCGTGAACACCATGTCCTTGCCACTGTCGGTGAAGATGTCCCACACCAGGTTGCGCGGCCGCGAGCCGAACTCCACGCCCTGCGTGTGGAGCACCTCGGCGGCCAGCTTGGGGTCGGAGACCACCGCCAGGTTCCGCACGCCCAGCCGCAGCAGGAACACATCTCCGTAATTCTTAGCCATCCCCACCAGATTCCGGTGGTTGAGGTCGTTCCCCACCTGCAACCAGTTGCCAAAGATGGGCAAAGCGACGGGGCCAGGCGGAGTTTTACCCCCGCCGCCGCCATAAGTCACGAAAAAGAACGGGAGGACGAAGAGAAGGGGAATGCACGCCGCCACTGGCAATTGCCCGAACTCGACAAGGTAGGCGGAGGCCACGGCGAAGAGAGCGAGCGCCGCTAACCTGGTCCCGGAGATCGCCATTGGGGTGCTCGATGAAATGCCTCAACGGGTTGGGTTATATTTATAGGATGAGTTTAGAAGAACACCAAGGTTTGGCAGGTGAGTATCATTATTAACTAACTATTTAAATAATTAATATATTAATAATTCGATTACTGGTTTTGGAAGGGTAAATCCATGGGCAGGAAACAAGGTAGAGAAGGCGGGAAGTCAAAGAAATACACCTATTTTTAAGTCTGTGGGTGGGTGGGTGTGTGGGTGGGTGGGCGAGGATACGACTTTGTCGGACAAAAATATTTAGAACATGTTTAGTAGGAATGTTAAGAATTAATATAATATTTAATTACGTCAAAAATCAGAAAAGAAATGAAATATATTGAATGTCTAATTATAATTACATTCCTCTCTTTTTGTTTTTTTTTTTTTACTTGTGTTCTTCAGAATATTATTACATTCTATCCATACTCTCTCCTTTGTGTCTCGATGAGCTATGAGCTTCTCGTTCACTATTGTCTTGCAAGGCGGATCCACCTTCTTCTTGGCCAATGCCGTTTTCTTTTGCGGAACCGGCCGCCGGTAGGCTTACTGGTGCGGCTTCCTTGGGGTCCTCCGCTGGGTTCGCCAAGTATTCGAGGGCAGTCACCACGTCGCTGATCAAAGGTCGATTGGTTGCGTCCTCTTGTAGGCACATTGCCGCGATCGCGAGGGCTTGGTACAAGCCCTTCAGGGGGTATCTCCCTTCCAACAATGGATCAGCCATCTCCACGAATCTCCTTTTATCCTTAAACCGTGGTTCTGCCTGCTCCAATTCATGGAATTCGATCAGAAGCAATGCCGATGATGATCGTCAAGAGAACTAATTTATAAAAAAAAGGGGATACCCAGTGCACGAGATTCTGCTCTTCTGAAGGTTTCGACAAATCGATAGCTCTCCTCCCGGTTATTATCTCCAAAAACACCACACCGAAGCTATACACATCAGACATCTTGGTTAGTTGCCCTGTGAGTGCATACTCCGGAGCACAATAGCCATAAGTGCCCATCACCCTTGTTGAGACATGGCTCTTATCGCCGATCGGCCCGACCTTTGCAAGGCCGAAATCAGATAGCTTTGGGTTGTACTCCTCGTCGAGAAGAATGTTAGACGCTTTGAAATCTCTATATATCACGGGAGGATTCGCCGTGTCGTGCAAATACTCCAATCCTTTCGCAGCTCCTTCGGCTATTTTCATTCTTCTAATCCACTTTAACGGCTTCTTGTTTGGTGGAAGATCTGTCAGACTCAATTCAACCAAAATTTACAAATAGAACTCTCGGTAAAATCGATAAAGAAACAAACATCGTCTATATTCATGGTTTACCGAGTAGATGATCCTCTAAAGAGCCCAATGCCATGTATTCATAGACTAAGATTCTTTGGTCTCCTTCGGCACAATAGCCAATTAGGTTGACGAGGTTTCGATGATGCAGTAAACTCAACATGAGCACTTCGACAAGGAACTCTCGATTCCCTTGCAAACCATTCCTTTCGAGTTGCTTAACCGCTACATCCTGCAAGACGATCAGAAAATGTGAAGAAAAATTCGACGAATAAATAAGAGATCATTTGCACTCTTTCTCGGATTTCAGTACTTGGTTTGTGTCCTCGAGATGACCTTTGTAAACTCTTCCAAAGCCACCTTCGCCGAGGAAGCATTCCGCTTTGAAGTTGAGAGTCGCAGCCAAGAGTTGTTCGAATGTAAAAACAACTGTTGAATTGGGGTTGTTCCCTAACCGCAAGATTGCCTCCGCGATCGATCTATGGTTTCCGGTATCTGCACATTTTTCGCGCCATTCATAGCTTTGAGCTAGGTACAAGATTGCATGAACCATGTGGATGTAGATGGAGTTATATACACGAAGAGATCCGCACCTGAGGTGAGTGAAAGGTTATTAACAAGAGAGGTCAATGGGTTGTTGTATACTCTCGCGCGATGTTCCTCTATCGAAGGCTCTTCTCGTAGGTCGGATGATTTGAAGCAACAAAGGAAGCCCATGAAATCTTTTTTCCAAAATCTTGACTTTCTAAACCAAAGCCAAAATATGCTCCGAATCAATCTATATCTAATGAACCTGATGCGGATCAACTAAATAGTCGATCCACATAGGCGAAACATCATCGGAAAGAACACAAAGAACACGATCCCGCTACGACAATGAAACTCTTGGATTCTTTTCTTTCAACCGAATGAATGTCAAAGAGGACATAATTAAACAATGGACACAGTTCATCCTACTAAACTCAATTGCTTTTCCAACAATGTAAAGCTAAATTTAAGGCTACCTCCATGAGTTGTTGTTTTTGTTTGCTTATTTTTAATAACTTTAAAGCTAAATTCAAGGGATACCATCAATTTATGTATTAAACACCTTAAAAAGAAAAAAAAACATAATTTTTAATAATTAAATGAATTTTTAATGTAATAATTAAACGAATAATATATTTTTTCTTCTTCTTCGAGTATGATTCAATTTATGGCTTTTTAACAATATCTAAATTGTAGGGGCTATTAAAAAATTGAAATAATTATTTGGGGTTTAAAAAAATGTTTCATGTTATTTTTTACTTATAACCCCTAATATTTGATATATTTTTACCAATAGGCTTCGCTATTTTTTGCCTATTTATTTTCGTCTGTAGAAAGGAAGCAAGAATCGCTCTTCTTCCTCCACTTCCCCTTCTCGTCGCTGGGAGAACGGAGCGAGCCACAGGAGAGAGGTGCTTCTCCATTCCCGATTCCTTCATCCTCGCGCCCATCCATCCCTCTCGATCCTTTTTTATTCTCGCCAATCTACCGTTTTCTGTCCTCGATCGGCCGATCCCGAGGTTTCCCCTCCATTTGATCACTTCGACATGAATCAGAGGTTGAAGCTGCAGCAGCAGCAGGCTCTGATGCAGCAGGTCATGCTCCAGCAGCAGCAGCAGCTTTACCATTCCGGGGTCTTGGCTGCCGCCATGTCGCAGGTGTGGTTGCGATCTTTATGACAGTTTGTTATCTTTCTTCGTAGATAGTGATGTATCCACGCACGAGTATCCTCGATTGTTGTCGAGTAAGCATTCCTGTATTGAGCCGGCTTTAATTCGCCCCGTCAAAGGTCAGCCTGTGTCACTTTGTCTCGAGGTTGTACACAAATTTATAGGAGTCATTTGACCACCCATGCCCTCCATGAGCTTCCATATACATTCAAAGTCGAATGTATTATGGAAATTGAGGATTTTGATTACCATTTAGTTTCGAAAGAACAACATGGAGGAATCGCATCTAACATTTTAAAAGCCTGAAAATTTTCCCCTGTTCATGAATCACTGGTTCCAGTGGAATTGAATTGCATTACTGAATTTTGGTCTGGACATGCGTATGATAAAAATTGAACATCCTCGGGGCATCAAGGGTAAAATGCTTGGATTTTCTCATTGGGCAAATTTCGGTAGGTAACGATCTGCAGGAACCATATTCCTATTTCCATTTTGGCTGTTTATAATCCTTATAATCATTTCTATTTCTGGATAATTTGTATATGCTGCTGCTCCACCCTTCTACTTTGGGCTCATGCTGAGGTCATTCCATGTGCCCTGAATGCTTCCCTGCTTAACAAGTGCCATTTTTCTTTTTGAGATGTACTTGATAGCATTATCATGACTCTTGACGTCACACCGCAACTATACAACAAAATAAAATATGACATACGTGCTCAATTAATTAGCTTATACGTAAGGCAGCAAGTATCATATCAAATTTGAAAAGGTGCCATCTAGTCAAGATGGTTAAGGGCCTTGGAAGTTGTTGACAAGGTCATGAGTACGAGACTTGCCTTCTTCAAAACAGAGGCTTGCCTTCATATATATTATCTGAAAAAGGTATCATATTCATAATAAGTTATTTTCAGACTCTATTTATGTCAAAAAGATATTTGCAGGCTAACTACTAGAAAAGTTCTTACAAGAGCTAGAGTGCGAAACTTAAAACCCTTTTAGATGCACTGTCACCTGGTACTTGCATTCCTTTATTTCAAAAAAGATTATTAACCACATTGAGTATATTCAGACTCTTCCATCATAATATCTACCCCTTAGTAATCTTGTTGTCATCAATCTCAGAACTCGCTTCATTTGCTCAAGTTCTCTGTTACAAAGTTTCTGTTGCGTGCAATTCTTTTTACTGGGCTATGGAGTGATGAACATGATGCCAATTTGCTTGGATTTCAGTCATTATTTGCTGCGAGCCAGTAATTCTAGCTCTCTTACCTCTTTTTATTTTTATGTTTAGTTGGCTGGAGGCTCTTATGCTTCTTTTATCATCCCTTAACATTTTATCCATTTTGATATTTAACCATTATTCCTCAGACCATGCTCCTGTATTTTCCTTTTTCCTTGTTCCATAATGATTCCACACATTTTTCCAGTCCTTTGATTGAGTGAAATTATTGTCATTGCATCCTTCCCTAGATTTCAAAGATGGCATTTTTACATATATGTCTCCAAATGTAAGTGTTTGGATCTGTTACTCACTTATATAACATCTTGATTATGTAAGTGCGAATCCAATGATTATTTTTCCTTTTTTATTTGTTACTTTCTCTATTTGTAGTTTACATATAATCTAAGGTGAAAGTTATGACTTGGATTTGACTGTTTCTAAAACACTCTACTAAAGAAGACCTTCTGTATGGAGTTACAGTTTTAGCATTCTAATATGTTTCACGCTAATATCATATGATTTTATCTCTAACATTTCTCCTGTGAATTATACTCCAAAACAAGTGGTGGATGTGATTCCCACTCATATGTCTTCCAGGCAGGGTTTGAAATTTTCAGCCTTGCCTTTACTTGGAGAGAGATGTTGATCAATATCCCTTTTTTGTTTTACTAATATCTGGATCAGTTGATTTCTATTCTTGGATTTTACTGATCAGAGCATGCAGTAGAAATTCGTTTGCATTTATAAATTCCCTTGTTAGGTTTCATTGCATAAGCGGATTCGAATTGGAATTCCATGTCCGATTGTTGTTAGTGTTTTTCTGATTTTTTATTTTCCCCAGTTGTTAGGATAACTATAGTTTCTCTAGTTTTTTTTTCTTTTTTCTTTACACTCACATTTTGCAGATGGAGCCTGTTCCAAGTGGCAATCTTCCGCCTGGTTTTGATCCATCTACATGCCGTAGTGTGTGAGTGCCTCTTTGTGGGTTGTTTTTCTTTGTTCACCTTTCTTTTTATTTCCTTTTCCCCATTTTTCTTTCAAAGTTCCAGCCCACTTGTTTCAAACATTGCATATGAAGGTCATTTTCATAGTAACTTCCCAATGGATAGATTTTGGTGAATGTCCTAAAAGATTGCACATTTAGTCTGTCCTAACTTCAGACTTCTTCAGGACACATTTTCTGTTAGTAAGACATTATTGAAAATCTGGATTTCCTTATATCCTAAAGCTTTTGTATGTAATTTTAAATATTTCAGCTTGATCGTTGATTCTTTTTTTATTCCTTTGTTTTATTAGGTATGTGGGCAATATCCATCCAAATGTGACAGAGAGCCTGCTTGCAGAAGTTTTTCAAAGTGTTGGTTCACTTGAAGGATGCAAACTAATCAGAAAAGAAAAGGTTTTTTTCCTGGATCACATCTATTGCATCTTTTATCCTTAAGACGATGGGTCATTCTTTGTACTCTTATTAGAATCACTGACTCCTTTACTTATTGAAGTTGTGAAACCACAATCTTGTTTGTTTGGCATCACTTAGTTTTTAGATGGAAATGCCAGATTACTTTAGTAGATTCTGGTCTGTGTTAAACATGAAGAAGATGATTATTAAGCTATAACATGTTCTAGGTAGTTTTTTTAGTTTATTCTATAATCAAACCTGTGCTTGACTGTGAAAGCATATAACTGGAATGAAGACAAAATACAGTTGCATGCAACATGTGGTTTTGCAAGTAGGACTAAATTTGGATGAGAGTTTAGAAACAATGGCTCTCCTAGTGGAACTTGAGAAGGGTTTCTAGCAATATGAAACCCTTGAAAAAAGCTTAATAAATGAACATTTTATAGTTAGTCCAGGAACTGGAACTTTTATTTTAAGTATATTGATTTTACTGGGCATGGTTTCTTATCTAAGATGATCTGCGTTCTATTGGCATCTCTAATATTATCTTTTAGGATTTTGTTCATGTGGACAAGGTTGTCATCAAATATTGAAGATGCTAGAGCTGAATCATTATTTAACTTCAGGGCTTTTCTGTTCCCCTTTTCTGTATACTGATTTTATAGGGCCATGGTTTTTGTCTTAGATGATCTGCATTCTATTGGCATCAATAATGGTATGTAAAAGATGGGGTCCACGTGGATTAGGTAGTCCTTAGATATTGGAGACTGTGATAGATTTTCTTGTCATTCGAGTAGGATTGCTGGGAGATGGAGCTAAGCAGCAAGCCATCATGCATATTGTATTGTTTTAGTTTATTGCGTCATGAACTCCATGGTGGATGTTGATGGATGAATATTATATGTGTGTGTGTGTGTGTGTGTGTGACTAGTAACAGCTGCTTTTCTGGTTTCCATCGGATAATATTATTGTAGCAAATATGACACTGTTGGAGGCTGAGGAAATACAACATATTGTGTAACTAGATGCAACATCATAGTGATGCGCTGGGGAAAAAAATATTTGTGATGCCTCACCAAAATTTGCACCACTATAATTAGGTAGGCTAAAGATTTCCCAATTATATATTAGTATTGATGGCAGAAAATAAATTTACAGGTTGATTCCTTCTGATTAAAAGTTTGAAAATCCTTACTGAGTTTAAGACATTAAGAATATCGTACGGATATGATAATTTTGTGGTAAAATGACTAAGTGAATATTGCAGAATATCTTCAGCTCAATCTAACATGATTTCTGTCCTTTGGAAGTTTGTGCACCAGCAATTTGAAGTCCTACGGGCAAAGTGTCAAAGTGTTTGCAGACATCTAATTTGATCTCTTCCCTTGTCCCCATTGGCAAATACTTTTAGATTGGCTGCTCAAAGCCTGCATTATAGATAATATAGAATGGATTTCTTCCTTCTAGTACTCAACCAAGCAAGGCAACTTGGATGGTGAATTGCCAGGGCTTGAGTAGTGTTTGAACTGCTCATTGAGTGATCAAATCCAATAAGAATCACATAATTCTTGGAATATTGTTCCGTTGAAATAGTATCTGTCATCTGTTCTAGTTGGTTGATTTATTGTCAGCATGTGGAAACTTCTATAGAGTAACAAAGGAAACAGAAATAAGTGCATTTTAATATTTGAAATTTCTCCTAATGTTGTTATGTATCTTCTATTTTGTAGTCTTCTTTTGGGTTTGTTGATTACCATGATCGAAGATCTGCAGCTCTTGCAATCATGTCATTACACGGACGACAGATGTAAGATCTCTTTAAGATGCATGGCATATTTTCCTGTATATGATAATTTTTATTTCGGATCTTTCATATTATTGAACTACTGCAGATATGGCCAGGCAATCAAGGTGAATTGGGCATATGCCAGTGGTCAAAGGGAAGACACTTCTGGTATATATTTCAGACTACTGAACCAGTTTCTGTTGGGGGTGATCAGTACATCCCCAAACAATTTTCACTTGAACCTATTTTGCTTTGAATTTCAATTTGAGCAGGACATTACCATATTTTCGTTGGTGACTTGAGTCCTGAGGTCACTGATGCAACACTTTTTGCATGCTTCTCAGTATACCCTAGTTGTTCGTAAGTCATTCACATGTTTTCCTTGTGCTCAGATCAGAATTATTTAGCTTATGACAAAGAAAGTAGCACAGCAAGTGATTAATTAATATAGAAGATAAAATTCAGGCATTTGCAAATGAACCTTGATAACTTATTTTCAATCTTTAGTGATGCACGGGTTATGTGGGATAATAAAACTGGGCGCTCTAGAGGATTTGGCTTTGTTTCTTTTCGCAACCAACAGGTATGAAAGTAATTCTCAGAAACTTCAGATTTTTTTTTCTTTACTACTAATTTTTAGGGGTTTCAAATGTGTCACAACCAATACTTTTTTTGTGTAACAGCTCGGTTGTTCTATTTGATATAAAAATTTGATTTTTTTTTTCCACATTTCAGATTTCATAGACATTTTTTGTTATTGTTCATCCAAGTTTAGGTTGAGTTGGTCGGCTTTTTCAGATATTCAATTTTTAAGAATGTTTTAGTGAAATAAATGTTTACTGTTGTTTGAATTAAAGTCAAATTTGCTCTAGCTTTTTGTTAAGGTTTTTATAGGAGGATCCAAAGCTTGATCTGGAGCCGCAATTCCATTTGACAGACTAAAATTCGGTCTAGTTCGTTGAAAGTCCAAAGCTGTTTCGGTTTGATTGTTCTTTTCTGGATGCCCCTAATTCCTACCTGTTGGAAAGTTCCAACAGCTTGAAAACAATAACATTATAAACATGCCTTCAAACTAACTTTAGTTGATTTAATTGACCAAGTGGAACCAAGTTGTTTGTTTGGTAGTCATAACTTGTAACCACTGTTATACTTTTTACTTGTAACATGTTAACTTGTGTTTGATCTGAAGCTAGTCTACTACTGTTCACAAAACGCAGAAGGCAAAATCCTTTGTTTTTCCTTACTGTCATGTTAACTTTGCAGGAGGCTCAAAATGCTATTAACGACATGACTGGTAGGGTTGTATTTACTGCTTTTGTAATTTCAATATTTTTCCTGACTAATTTATTTTTCATGGGTTAATGGGAACCCCTTATCTCCAGGCAAATGGCTTGGAAGCCGACAAATAAGGTGCAATTGGGCAACCAAGACTACTGGAGAAGACAAACCACAAAGTGAGGATCAGAATGCAGTTTTTTTGACAGAAGGAAGTAGCAACCCTGGTGAGCTTGCTAAGATTTACTTGCTAAGATTGTGTAGATCCTCAAGTTCTCTAATTCAAGAGTTGGCTTTTCTCTTGAAACACATCATGTGTGCTGCTGCTATGCATACCAAAATGCCAATATATGATGCAATTTAAAGAGAACTCACATTGCATCATTTGATAGGAACAGATGGTGCCCAAGAGAGTGCAAATGAAATGATCCCTGAGAACAACCCTGCATACACAACAGTGTATGTCGGTAATCTGGCCCATGAGGTAACTCCTGCCTATCATTTAGACTTCAATATCATATCTTGCTCTTTGTTTGCCTCTATTTTTCCTCCTTTTGTTCCATGTCAATGTATGAATTCACCTGGCGATAATTTTTCAGGTAACACAAACTGAGCTTCATCGCCAATTCCATATTCTAGGGGCTGGTGTGATCGAGGAAGTGAGGATACAAAGGGATAAAGGATTTGGATTCGTGAGATACAGTAGCCATGACGAAGCTGCTTTGGCCATTCAAATGGCTAATGGAGGGATAGTTTGTGGAAAATCAATGAAAGTATGTGCTCACTTCTGCTACATTTTATTGAAAAGTACTGGCTTGTTCTGGAGTTCTTCTGGTATACATTTAACATTATTTAGATGATCCAATAACTCTTGCAGTGTTCTTGGGGCACCAAGCCAACTCCACCAGGAACAACTTCTAATCCACTACCGCCTCCTGTTCCCCCGTTCCAGCTTGTTCCGATGCCAGATCTCCAAGGTTTTACAGCTACTGAGCTCCTGGCATATCAGCGTCAACTCGCTTTAAGTCAGGCGGCCGCCGGAGCAATGATCGGCCAACATGGCCTTGCTGCTGCCCAGGCTCCAGCAGGGATTGGTGGTTCTCAGGTGATCTATGAAGGTTACCCCAATCTTTCATCTGCTCAACAGCTACATTACTACAACTAAAGGATGTGGTTTTTCAGAATTATACAAGCCATCATCCTTTTTTTATTGCATGACAATACAATTATTGTTTGCACTTGTTTGCTGACCTTTTGCACTTTCTTGTTTTGAGTTTTGTTTTTGTTTTTGGTTTCTTATTTTCCTTACTGCAACATGAATCAACATATTGTTTTTCTTTTTGTGTGTGGTTGAGATTAAAGATCATGGTGCGACTGTTAATAGTAGTAGTGGTATTTTGATTATTTTAAAAACTTTGGGATGGATATAAAAAAAGGTAAGGTTTAAGGAGCAAAATGAGAAGTTCTCTTTTGTAAAACATAGAATTTGTCACTTTAGTGGTCCCACGACTATTTATGAGGAAGTAAAATTGAAATTGATCATGATGGAGAAGGGTATTTCACGACGTAACCAATTCAGTTATGTCTCAAGGACAAAATTATATTGGATAAATTACAGTTGATCACTAAGACAGAGGCACAATATTATTATGTTGATAAGAGTGTATTATTGAAACAACACCACAGTCAATAACTATATGTTACTAAGAGAATTCAAACTTGGAACTTCAGTCAATATACGTCTTCATGCTTACCACTTGGGATAAGATATTTGTTTGTTAAACATGTCATTTGCTTGATGATCCATGGGGAAAAAAAGTTATGTCGTCAAAGAGTTTGAAGATTTGATGTTTAGAAAATAATTAAGTAGAAACAAAAAAAATGAAAAAGAAAAAAAAAAAGAGAGAAGATAGGGAACTAGATGTTTGGAGGATATTTTGGAAATAAAATAAACTTCCAGAGGAAAAATGAAAAGTTTCCATGTTGTATTTCTTAATTTCATGGATAAAAATGTAAAGGACGCCTCTATATAAAGCTTGCTCGTAGCTAACGGTGGCTTCTCTTCCAAACCCTAAGCAAGAAAACTAGTCGTCGTCCCCCGCCGCAATGCCGCCCAAGCTGGATCCAACGCAGGTGGTTGACGTCTACGTCCGTGTAACCGGCGGCGAGGTCGGGGCCGCTAGTTCGCTGGCCCCAAAGATCGGGCCGCTGGGTCTCTCCCCGAAGAAGGTGGGCGAGGACATCGCCAAGGAGACAGCTAAAGACTGGAAGGGCCTCCGCGTGACGGTCAAGCTCACCGTGCAGAACCGGCAGGCGAAGGTGGCCGTCGTCCCCTCCGCAGCCGCCCTCGTCATCAAGGCCCTCAAGGAGCCGGAGCGCGACCGCAAGAAGACCAAGAACATCAAGCACAACGGCAACATCTCGCTCGACGACGTGGTCGAGATCGCGCGCGTCATGCGGCCGCGTTCCATGGCGAAGGATCTCGCCGGCACCGTCAAGGAGATCCTCGGCACCTGCGTCTCCGTCGGATGCACCGTCGACGGAAAGGATCCCAAGGATCTGCAGCAGGAGATCTCCGACGGCGACGTCGAGGTGCCGCTCGAGTGACGGGTAAGGCTGCCCAGCGATTCGAAGTCTCCTCTCTGCCCTCACAAGGCTTCATTTCCAACAATTTCCGAGGATTTCCAGACTGTGATTGAATCCAGAACCATTCATATTGAAAATCGTAATCTGGTTATGTATTTCCCTAAATCAAGGTGTTTTCACAATCAAAATGTGATTTTGATTAGACGATCTGCAATCTTCTTATCGTCGTGTTGCTTTGTGTTCTTCTCCGAGTTATGATTTTTAAGGTATTTTTTTCCCTTTAATTTGATCCTAATGCTTACTTACACATGGAGTTCATTCATTTTCATTTATTGATCAAACTGAGCACAAAAGATTATAATTGACCATCGACTTATTATCCCAAACTGTAACAATATGAAGGAAGAATTCAAACTAAATTTTCTTAGCCATACTTGAATTCTTGATATTGTCTAATTAAGATAGAGAATAATATTTGTAGACAACTTCTTAGAACGCATACCGTTCAAAAATGATGATAAATATTTAATTTTAAAATTTTAAAATCTGGTTTTGAGGCAAGGATAATTAGAAATAAGAAAAAAAATCACATTAATAAAATAAATAAATAAAAGGCTCGATGATTTATATGTGTTTTTTTTGCAGACGAAAAGAATTATGTACTAAAGCATTAATTCACTATCTTTTCCTCTTCGGAAATATAAAAAATGGAGAAGTTTCTTACAATCATTGAATACAAACAATGAGAATTTTGTTTTCTTCGAATTTTAATCCTATTTATATATTTCATCTCAATATAACAATATAACGGCTCATCTAAAAACTTCTTTTGGTCACTTGAAAATTACTAACATGGTTGTTGCTCTAATTTATTTAGACAAATGGTCGAGATGACTGAGCAGCGGCTTTTAATCGCCTAGAATATTTTTGATCGTCTTGAACATGGTCAACTTATATACTTAATCATTTGTTGATCTCGCCTTCTCCCGTCATTTGGATGATTCTCCAATCACCCGGAGCTAAGGTCACTCGATCGCCTTGAACATGGTCAACTTTTATACTTGACAATTTGATGATCTTGTCTTCTCCAATCGCCTATGCTAAGATTTTGCCATGTCCGATGCTCTAAGTCATTGGATAGTTGTATATTCATCTAAATCATGCACACGTAAACACACATATAAGGACCACAATAAGATCTAACTTAAATTTATTTGATAACACATCGAAAACATAATTTAAAGATAACAGTAATCATTTATCCAAACAAATAACAAAAAAGATACTACAATCCAGAAATCAAAACAGACATCTTGACAGATAAGATTGCATTGCTGTTCAATCTAAACAAAAACCACCTCCTTTGTAACTTAAAATGGATTCATCAACAGTGTTTGAGTAACTGACAAAAGACGAAACTCGATGAATGTTCTTCAACTTGGCCAATGATAGAAAAGCAACTTCTCCCATTAGACCTCATGGAGTGAGCCTCTGTGGATCGCGGGGGAAGAGTGATGTTTTTCGGATGTTATTAAGGGCACAAAAGAGCATGACCACACGCTCCAAGCCGACACCGAACCCACCATGAGGCGGCGCGCCGTATCTGAAAAGTTAACCCTAAAAGTTAGCTAGTTGAACCCAAAACTGTGAGCAATCAATTTTCCAAAACATTCCAGATTATAGAACTGGCTCCTTCTTTTGACATTTAACAACCTTGAAAGAATTTGAACTATGCGGTATACAGTTCTACATGGATTTGCATAGTAGTATATAACCCTCATGCTAGTTCAATAATATTTATAACGATCATACACTAGAAATTGTTTTCCAACTAACATGTTTTTTGAGGAAAATATGCAGCTCAGTGAAGTATTTCAAGTGGAATAAAAGGAGCATAATATGCATCTACTAAAAGCACAATACTTATGGCTATGTGCCAACCAAAATATACAACATGAATTTTAGAATCCATGCAATCACAAAAGGAGTGATCATAAAATGAACATTGGAAGAAATAATTTATAAATAGCAAGTAATCAAGAAAGATAAATACCGGAAGGAGTCGATGTAGGATGATATTGTTTTTACATCAATTCCGCATGCCTCTGCGCGAGTGGTTAATAGTTCTGGAAGGTGTACTCTTTGAGCTCCAGAGATTATTTCCTCACCTAGAAGAAAACTCAGAAAAGAGAAATCATAATGACCATAGGTAGAATTGTCAAAGCATTTAGATCACAATGTAACTGCAACAAATTGAGTAATATGGATTGATCATATTTTATAATGGATTGTTTTTTTGCTATATAAATGGCTAATTGGGAGTGAAGTTTACAGAGCTATAATAGCATGTCAAAGTGCACTTCTAAGACAAATGCTAGGGTTCTACACTACCACCTATTGTTTCAAGAAAGAGTTCCTGGATCTCTCTCCATACTCTACCAATGTTTTATGAAGCAATTTCTGGGACGCACATTATTACATGATCAAGAACTGTGGAATGGTGGTTAAAGACAACAGCTTGCACCATAATGGAGTTTTCCGGTTTATCTTGGCAGAATTTCAGCTTGCATTAACTTGCTTTTTTGTGTGCACATGAACATGACAAATAACAGCAATCAGAAGCACAAGATAAAAAATTTCAAAATTAGTTACAATGCAGCATTTCTCACCTCGAATAAAAACATCAAACGAGTTACTGTATGCTGGATTGTCATAGCAAGGCATAGTGTAGAATGGTCTTACAGCCAAAGGATACCGGCATAGTATGTAGAAATCAGTGTCATACCTGTGTTGGAAGGGAAAATTGTGAATTTTCAGCAATGCTTCTGGTACAACTAGGAAATGAATCAGGTGAGGAAGGAACAAGAAAAAAGAAAACTACTTCTCACGGACAAGCCTGCCCAATTTCCTCTCAGTCTCTGTGTTCAGGTCACCTAGAGGATCAACTTCTACTCCAGCCTCCTGTAGAACCAATCAAACTAACTTCTTAAAAGGTGGAAAAACATGGGAATAATAGTAAGCATCTATTAAAAACAGGTGAAGGTGGTAACTATCCTCAAAAGGTTGAGAACAATGTAACTGCCCAGCTCAGAGCTGCAAAACTTGTGAAGTATTTATAGTGCTGAATTTGATTTCAATTTAACAACTACTAAATACTATTATTTCCCTTTTTTCATCAAGTAGGACTACTGTAAAACATGATAACATTAGCTATCATATTGCAACGAAAAATGCTTTCAACATGCATTCCTGACAGTATTTGATTCAACATACTGACATGTGACCTAGAGGTCACGGGTTCAAATCCTGGAAACAGCCTCTTGCCAAAGGCAAGGTAAGGCTGCGTACAATGGATCCTTTCCCCGGACCCCGCATGGCGGGAGCTTCGTGCACCGGGCTGCCCTTTTTTATACTGACATCTTTTACTCGATATACACAGCGTCATAACTGTATATTAAGACAGCACAAAAGATCTCCGGATCCCTATAGAAGTTACATACACTAGATGCACCACTTCCACAAGTTAAAGTTTGATTTCATTTAGTGCAGCAACACATCACAACATAATGGCAACTCTATCAGCCTATTCTTCATTGCATTAGCTCTTTAAATAACTAGGAACGCAACACACCCATGGCCACAACATAATGACAAGAAGTGGTTGCTGATAAGTGATTTTCAACAAGGAGATACTAAAAAAATGAACAAGTTCTTAAACTGTAGTAAAGGATATTCACCTTAAGCATTTGAATACCTTCCTCGAAAGTAAGTTTCAAAGTCTTTCTCAAATACTGAAAGATGATGATAAAAGCATCAGAAAACACAATAAAAGAAAAGGCACGTTACTGTGAAGAAAAACATGATATAGTACTAGACAAGATTTTCTAGAAGATTATTTATATAGTTTTTCAACATCTTTTGACAACATAAATGATACAGTCTCACCTTCAAAGGTTCAAAAGGGTATTGTCTATTGATGGCATCAAGTTCGGTTTTGCAGTTCTCATTCAGGTCATCAAAAATTGCAACAAATAAACGATCCACAATATCACAAACCTGCAAGAAACATTAAGAGATCTTCAAGTTTTGCATGAATAAACTAACTTTGTCAGAGGATGTAATCAGCCAATCCCACCTCGAAATAGTGCTCTTTAATCTCCATTTCAACATCAAGCCCAACAAATTCACATAAATGCCTATGAGTATATGAATCCTCTGCTCTGAAAACAGATCCAACTTCAAATACACGCCCAAAGCCCCCACATATTGCCATCTGTTTGTAGAGCTGTGGTGATTGTGCCAAACATGCAGGTTGCCCCTTGTAGTCAAGCTTGAATACAGCTGCACCGCCTTCACTAGAACCAGCTATCAACTTTGGAGAATGTATTCCAACAAATCCCTCAGACCGCAGAAATCGCCTAAACACCTAGATATACAGTTAAAGGTTTATAAACATGTTTTTCACAAGATAGTCTCGATCTAATGAATTCCAGAAACAGGTATTTCAAATGTAAATGGACACAAAACGGGCACTCATGTTTGATGATGAAAAGTGCTGCTTTTATTTCAAGATTGCAAAAAACAGATAGTTTTAGTTAGTCACAAAGAATTTGGTAAACAACATACAGACAATATATCTGCACATGGCACAAATGGATGGCCAATGGAATTTAGTTTCTATAAAGGGCCTCTAAACGAGCAATTAAACAAAAGGAAGTAATGTTACAAGTGTATTTGGAATCTAAATTTAAACAATATTTACTGATGTAAAATTTATAGTACGAAAAAAAACATTTGGAAAAGCCAGCGAAAGAACATGATAAGAACTTACATCCTCGACATGACACTGAATTCGAAAAATTGCCTGATTTGCAGGAGT